>NW_028274811.1:125571787-125874818 GCF_037043125.1 Eumetopias jubatus
TGGGGAGATGTCTACCAGATTGGAAAGGAAGGCAAGGGTGTTCTAAGTACCAGAAGAACAAGGGCAAAAGCTGGGAAGTAGAAAAGTGTATGGGGGTGGGTATATGTTGGGTCAAGGGGACTACCAAAGGTAGAAGCCCTCATGGAAGAGACCCACAAGGAAAGGTGGACATATTATCACCATTTTGTGGAAACTTCTCAAAGGCAGGGCCAGGGAAAATAGGTGAGGGAGGAACTCACAGACCACCGCTCTCGGTGGTAGAATCAGCAATTTGCTAGGTTGCTGACACCTGTGATCTAGACTGTTTAATGCTCTCTTAGGCCCACAGATCCTAGGAGGTGTGAGAAGACTGGCCGTGAATGAAAAGTTTGGTAGAGAATACCCCCCCCCCCTTTCTCTTTACCTTGGAGAAAAGGGAAGGTTTCAAGCAAATAGTTTTCTACAGGTTGTTAGATCGGACACCACAAACTTGGTGTCATTTGGGACTCCCTGCAGTAAAGAGATCTATGAAAAATGGGGTAGAAATCAAATGTTTATCAACTGTGGGAGAGAGAGCTGCCTGAAAAAGACAGCATCAAGTTCACCCTGAGGGGTAAGTAGGATGAGCAGTTCCACCCAGCAGAGTAGATAGTCTGTGGAGGTCAGTAAGATACCTGTTGAAGGAACGTGTGAAGCTGGCCTCCAGTGAACAGCGCACTATGTCCAGACAAGGCTCATGTCAGCAAGGCTATTTATAAAGTATTTATATCTGATGTGTGGGTGGGGGAGGCTTCTGAGCATTGGGTAGTGAACGAGACCTTTTAGGGAGATTATTTGGATGGATGGAGAGCTGGGAGTCTCTGATTATATGTACATTTTCAACACCTGGGTTCTTATGAAGTAGAAGGAGCCTTCATATCATTTTCATGATAAGCAGACCCATTTGATACCCATCAGACTCTTCTTCACAATGGAAGTTTCTGGTAAGCATAGGAATGAGTTGAGGAGAAATGGCACGAAGCCTGCAGTCAGTAGCTGAAACCAGCAGGCATTTTATCATCCCTGTGCCATGTGCAATGGCTTTTCCCAAGTGTTTTTTATCTGTGTTTGCTTCAACCTCAGAGGACAATCTGTTCAGTCACCAGAAGGGATACCTTCAAAGAGTTTTCTTGGATAAAATCCACTCATGTTGTCAGCTGTGACCTCATCTTACTGCTCCAGGGGCCCTGGTTTGGACTTGATATCTCAAGTTCCTGCTTGAATGGGAAGCAGAGAGGCCTTTCTTTTTAAATACCTCTCGTTTTGGAACACATCAGAAACCACCAGTTAGCTTGTTAAATGTTTTTCCAAATTTCTTTTTTCACTCTTAAATAATTTAGCCCATTGCCCTGCTTATTGTCAAGAGTCATTAAAGACAGCCAGCCAACTGCTTATATTCTTTTCACAAGCAAACACAAACTGGGAGGTTTGGGGAAGTGCAGGGTGGGGAGAGGAGGGCTTTTCACTTTGCTGGCACAAAATCTGGAACTGTAGAGAAAGAAGAATAGAAAATACTTGTTCAGATTTTCCTAAACTAAATTGCGAACTTGATGTATCTACCAGCGACCATAATGCTCATCTCCTGGAAATAGTCACCTTTCTCTTTCTTAGCTGTCTCTTCAAATTTGACCCTTGTTCTGAGAGGGCTCCACATCCCCCCATGTTATTTATTCTCGAAAGCAAGGTTCCCAGGCTGAATCCCACAACTCCCTGGAGAAGAAGCCATGGCCAGGGCATCTTTCTCCTGCCAGCTGTGGATGCCAATCCCAAGCCCTCCTCTACTCACATCCTTCCCCAGTAACTCAATGGCTTGTGCAGATTGTTTGAATAGCAGCTGAGGTGATAGACGGGAAGGGTGTGAAGGGGTTGGGGGCAGGTCTCTTGTTAGGGCCCCAGAGAATGAGGCTATGTATGGGACCAGACCTGCTTCCAGAACAGGCCGCTGCTGCCAGAAATAACTCATTCCCTCAAGAGCCTCTGACTCATGCCTCTAATAGGACTATTATGGTTTCCTGGCTGCAAAGTGGTCCTTTTGAAATGCAGGGGTTTTTTTCTTTTTGAAATTTGAATTCTGAGTTATGTGTGTAGATGAATTCTCCTCTTTCAGGCTCTCACAATGCTTTTTGAAGCTCTCTTCACAATATCCCTTTGCCTGACTAGATTTTAAACTTTATGTATGCAAGGACTGGTGTCTGCTCTATATGCTACTGTATGTCCAGTAGCTGGAATAGTAAATGGAGCACTGAGGCACATGATAATTGTTTGTTGAATGAGTGAATGAAAAGATATGTTTTGCCTATGCAGCCGTACCAAGGAAGAAAAGATTTTAAGAAGCATCAGACCCCCCCCGCCGCCCCCGCCAAAGCAATAGCAGGGGACAACTGAGGAACATGTCCCAGAATTTCACTAGGCTTTTCTTTGGGACACAAGTCAACAAGTATGGTCATCTGATTTCTATGCTCTAGTAGAATAGAAGTAGATTGGAGTAGGGAGGTAAGCTACTGCTAGAGAGAGGTGACTCTAACAGAAAAAGAGGAAACAGACTATAAAAGACAGGCCAAATTTTAGCAACGGGGAGGAGTGTGAGGCTAGTGATTGAAGGGGCCTCTCACCCTACAAATGTCACAAGCACTGAGATCATCTCTATATTACACTAAAATGTAATAATTTTACTGGCAGTGGCAATGTTCAGTTGTCTGGGAAGCTTGCTTATGTCAGCTAGTTTATTTCCAAATGGTGCTGGGCCCCTTAGGTATTAGCATGTTTTGGAATGCTGATTTTATTTCTTCAAATCCTTTAGAAAATCTACCACTTTTCTTTGACAAGGGTAATAATTGTATCCTATTCTGTTTCTACTTCACAAAATATAGGACAGGTTGTTCCTCAATGGCCATAGGTTGGCCAGCCTTGTGAGGAGGAGAATCTTTTAACTCATAGAGTCTTTGTGCGCAGCTATATTGGAAATTCCTTTCAATCAGAAACAAAAAAGAAAAAGTCGAGAGAAGAAAACAATGAAAAGAAGCTATGCTCAGGGTACAGAGATGCAAAGAATTACAGTTCCTTTGTGATGTCTTCTTTGATCCACTGGTTGTTTAAAAGAGTGCTCTTTATTTTTATTTATTTACTTATTTTTAAAGATTTTATTTATTTATTTGACAGAGAGAGAGTGAGAGAAGGAACACAAGCAGGGGGAGTGGGAGAGGGAGAAGCAGGCTTCCTCCCTAGCAGGAAGCCCGATGCAGGGCTCCCTCCCGGGACCCTGAGATCATGACCTGATTCAAAGGCAGACGCTTAACAACTGAGCCACCCAGGCTCCCGAGAGTGCTCTTTAATTTCCAGAAATTTGTGAATTTGCCAGTTTTCCTTCTGTTATTCATTTACTTCTAAATTCATCCTCTGTGGTCAGAGGAGATACCTTGTATGATATCTATCTTTGTATTTACTTACTTAGTATTGAGATATATTTGAGGTATAATGTTTTATTAGTTTCAAGTGTACAACATGATGATTTGATATTTGTGTATATTGAGGAATGATCACAATAAGTCTAGTTATGAGTTTTTTTCTCTTGTGATGAGAACTGTTAAGATTGACTCTTTCAAATATATGGTACAACATAGCCAATTTCAAATATACAATATAATACTATTAACTGTAGACATCATGCTGTACATTATATCCTCAGGACTTATTTATTTTGTAACTGGAAATTTGTAGCTTTTGACCACCTTCAGCTATTTTGTCTACTCCTCTACCCTCTGCCTCTGGCAACCACCTGTCAATTCTCTGTGTCTGAGTAGTGTTGTTTTGTTTTGTTTTGTTTCCACGTATAAAGATCATATAGTATTTGTTTTTCTCTTATGACTTATTTCACTTAGCGTAACACCCTCAGGATACACCCATGTTGTCACAAATGAAAAGATTCCCTTCTTTTTTATGGCTGAATAATGTTCCATGATGCCTATATGTTTTATTTATCTATTTATCCACTGTCGGACACTTAGGTTGCTTCCATGTCTTGGCTGTTATAAATGATGCAATAAACATGGGGGTGAAGACATCTTTTCCAGCTGATGTTTTTATTTCCTTCAGATAAATACCCAGAAGTGGAATTGCTGGACCATATGGTAGTTCTATTTTTAATGTTTTGAGGAAACTCCATACTATTTTTCAAAGTGGCTACACTTATTTATATTCCTATCCTTTGTCCTAAGTTTTAGTAATTTGGGTATTTCAATGAATTTTTCATTTCATCTGTTTTGTCAAATTTATGGGATCCAAATTGTTTGTAATATTTCCTTATTAGCTTTTTAATGGTTGTAATGTCTCTAACTAGAGATTTATCCATTTTACTCTTTCAAAGAGACAGACTTTAGGGCTGCCTGGGTGGCTCAGTCAGTGGTGTCTGACTCTTGATTTCAGCTCAGGTCACAATCTCAGGGTCTTGAGATTGAGTCCTGCCTTGGACTCTGCCCTGAGCGTGGACCCTGCTTAGGATTCTTTCTGTGCCCTTCCACCTGCTTCTCTCTCCCAAACAAACAAGCAAACAAACGAAAAATAAAGAAACAGACTTTGTTTTTATCGATTTCTCCCTGTTATTTTTCTATTGGCAGCATCACTAATTTCTGCTTTTAACTTTAATATTTCTTTCCTTATGCTTTGGATTGAATTTGTTCTTTTTCTTGGCTTAAAGTTAAAGCTTTGCTCATCGACTTTAGAGGTTTCTTAAAAAAGTATTTAAACAATTAATATTGTTTAAATTATCTTGTAAGACTGTTTTATCTTCAACAAATTTTGTGGTATTTTTTCATTTTCATTCAGTTAAAAATATTTTCTAGTTTCTTTTGTGATTTATTCTTTTATCCATGGGTTTAGAAATGTACTGTTAATTCCAAACATTTGGGTGTTTTTCATATATCTTTCTTTATTGACTTCTAATTATTTCCCTTATGGTCGCAGATATTACTCTGTATGATCTTAGTACTTTTCATTTTATTGAGATTTATTGTATAGCATAGTAAATGGTGTTTCTTTATAAACATTCCACATGGTCTGAAAAGAGTACATATTCTGAAATTGTGGAGTATAGTGTTCTATAAATATTAGGTCACGTTGGTTTGTAGTGTTTTAAGCTCTGGTATATCCTTAATGACTTTTGTTTAATTGTTCAATCAATATTTATATTTTTATCTGAAACAACAAAAAACGCATTTATCTGGTTGCTTAGAGCACTTTTAAATAGATTTGGAGCACATCACTAATCCTTTTTACATTGATTTTTACCATTTCAGATTCCTGAACTCTGAACTGTTTTGATCCCTTGCTTACTGGGCTAGATTTCATCATTATGTAGGTTTTTGGAAGATATGTTTTTTTAAAAAAAATTATTTAAATTCAGTTTAGTTAACATATAGTGTATTATTAGTTTCAGGGGTAGAATTTAGTGATTCATCAGTTGCATATAACGCCCAGTGCTCATTACATCAAGTGCCCTCCTTAATGCCCATCACCCAGTTACCTCATCCCGCCACCCACCACCCATCCAGCAACCCTCAGTTTGGTTCCTAGAGTTCAGCATTTTAAAGAAGGCTAAGATTTTACATGGTTGAAAATTTCTATCTTTGTTTATGCTTGTCTGACTGTATCTGTGGACTTACTCTCCAGAACTTGGTACACATTAATCCAGTGTCTTCTGGAATTAAATTTTCTAGGTACAAGTCTTGGGTCATCCTGAATTTTTGCCCTTATTTATGACATATTTTTCCCGTCCAGAAGTCTTCCTTTATTTATTTTTTAATTTACATAGTTTGTTATGAAATGTGGTACACACAGAGATACTTTTATTCCTGAAGTTTAGTAGTTGAACCAAACTATGTCATGATGTCATGTATTAATTTTACCTTAGTGTGCCCTTTCAAGTTGATGGATTCTGATCTTTCTTCATTCGAGGGGAATTTTATATGATTATACATCTCTGAATACATTTTCCCCACTATTGTTTTTTTTCTTCAAGGACACAAATATATTTAGGATGAATTGTCTTTGTCCTCTCAGTCTAGCAAATTGTCTTCATTCATTTCATTTCTTTTGTTTTTCTTACATATTCACTCTTTTTCTCTTAAGACGTTCCTTCATACCATTAATGTAAAATTCAGGCATATCTATTTCATCCTTTGCTGGACCTTGGTTACTTATCTGATATAAATGGGGAGGGTTTTGGGGTATTTTTAATATGCTTTTATCATTCTGCATCCCCTTTTCCATGCCATGTTGTTATATCATCTTGTCTTTGTACTCTTATTTTACTGAAGTGATATTCTTGTTAAATTCTTCTATAGTACACACTCTAAGAGAATCTGCTTCTGTTTCTTGAGTTCTATTCCACTTTTAGGAATTCACTTGTCTTTTGCATGTATATTCCTTTATCTTCTTTTTGTTGTATCTCTATACAGCTTCTATTTAATTTCTTTTAGTCTTGCTTATGCCTGGGAAGCTTTTGTCCAAACCTCTATTTTCTGTATTATAGCATGAGACTTGACACATATTCTCTTTATAGCAGATGCTTTTAATGCCCCACCCCATATCACCTTCTCTCACCTGAGTATACCTGCAGCTGCAGACAGTTCCTGGCACGCTGACAGCTTCCCTTCTCAAGCACCTGCATTTCTCTTTACTGCCGAAGGCCTTCTTTGATAATATGGGAGTTTGCTTGATTGTATACAAGCACACTTCAGAAGTGTGGGTGGAATTTTGCTTCTGGGGGAAACTTTTAACTGATAGGGGATAGGAGTCAGTGGATAAATGGTCATCAGAGAGTATCCACCACAGAAAATACACTAAACAAGTGGACACGATAACTCAGCCATTAGAGATCAGCCAGTCTGTCCTCAGCCACCATGCTGCTTACACAGTGGGCCCATGAAGAGTGTGGCAGTGGTGTCATGCATAGATACTCTGTATGGATCCAACTGTTGTTGCACTCTCTCTCACTTGGGCTGATCTAGTAATTGCCATTGCTCAATGTTCAACATGTTAGCATAGGAAATATTTTTGAGCACTTGATCTGATACTACCATTCAAGGATGCTGACCAGCTCGTTGGTGGCAAGTTGATTCCATCGGACCCCTTCTACCATAGGGGGAAAGTAATTCTTTCTACTTGAGATTGGTAAGTTTGCCATCTCTGTCCACAATGTCTTGGCCAACACCTAATTGAAAATAGAATTTCTGGATTACTGATGTAAGATCCTGCCTAATGTTGCCTTGGATCAAGGGACCCAGACATTTACTTTACCATAAGAAAGTGTGACAGTGGGCAATGACCATGGAAGCCATTTGTCCTACCATATATTACATCTCCTAGAAGCTGCCAGCATGATAAAAAGTTGGAATGTCCTCTTAAAAGACACAGACAAGGCTCCAGCTTGGAGAATAACACTTTTAAGGGTCAAGGTATGTTACGTGGTGCTTTGTCCCTAGTAGACTATCACGTGGAGCTTTGTCTTCGGTAGCGAAAATACAAGGTTGGAACCGAGGGGTGGAAGTTGAACCAACTGCCCTCACTCTCACCATCACTGTCCCAATTAGGGAATTTTTATTTCCTATTCCTACAACTTTAGGGTCTACAGAGTTGAAGGTCCTGGTCTCCAAGGAGGTAACACTTCTACCAGGGGACACAATTAGGGTTCCACTGAATCTAAAGTCATGACTGTTGCTCTCATGTCAATAGACTATATAAGGCTAAAAAAAGAGTATACTGGTGGTGGTAGTCAATACTGACAATCATGAGACTCTAATGTTTTTGTTGTAACAGTGGGCATGACCTGAAATCAGTAGATCTATCAAGGAGCCTCTGAACATTCTGTGCCTGAAGGAAGGGCAGTTTCAGCAACTAAGGATTGGACAAGGTCAAGGATACCAGGGATTCAAACATCTCAAAGATCTGCATTTGTCTCAAGGAAAAGCAACCTAGGATGGCAAAAGTTCTGACTAAGTGTGAGATCCAACTAGAATGGATGCAAGGAGAAGGAGAAAATAAAATAAGTTGCTTTGGGTCTAGCTGAGGCCAAAGGGACTTCAGGTTTCCCCATTAACTGTCTTAGCTGCAGCAGCAGGGACTCTAGCTTTTACCCTTAAGCATCATTAAGAGAGTAGAATCGGGGTGGGGGGGCATGAGCAGATCTGGGAACTACAAAGAGTGACTATGGCAGATGCTGCTAATAGCATTTCCTATAACCCTTCGACCCACCAGAGTTCACCTGCTGCCGTGAGGAGGCAGTGGATACCCTCAGTGCCCTAGTCTTCTTTTCCTTCAGTGGGACAATTCTGAGGTGCATTCAACAGGATTTCTCAGGAGGTCCCAAAATATTAAGCCTCAGTTACCTATAGCAGTAACCTGATCAATACCATTGCTCCTCCAGACTCGCTACCTGAAGATGGAGAAGCTGGAGCATTCACCCACCACACTGTACCTTGTGCTAAATTGGCTGAAAAGTGAATGAAAGTGCTGCTCCCACAGACTGCACCAGACTGTCCCACGAAGGCCCTGGGCAGAATGCAGAAGGACTCAAATGCAGGAGGACGATGTAGTAGGCATGAGAGGGGTACCACCAGTGCAAGGCGAGTCTGAGCCCTTCAGAGCTATCTGCAGATACAGGTGAAATCAGAGGTGGGCCAAGGGTGGGATTCTCACATCAGAGCCATCTGCAACACATGCCTCCTTTCTGCCCCCTGCCTGTCACTACTTTCAATCTCTCTTCTTGCTTCACATCTCAGTGTAATCTATTCAGAAGAATAGGCTTCATCATCAAGCATATATGTTGGTGGGAATGTAAGTTGGTATAGCCACTATGGAAAATGGTATGGTGGTTCCTAAAAAAAATTAAAAATAGAACTACAATGTGATCCAGCAATCCTACTTCTGGGTATATATCTGAAGGAAACAAAATCACTATTCTGAAAAGATATCTGCACCCCCATGTTCATTGCAGCATTATTTACAATAGCGAAGACATGGAAACAACCTAAGTGTCTACTGAAAGATGACTAAAGAAAATGTGGTATATGTATACAATGAAATATTATTCAGCCATAAAAAAAATCCCAGGATATTCTGCCATTTGTGACAACATGGATGGACCCTGAGGGTGTTATGCTGAGCAAAATAAGCCAGACAGACAAAGACAAATACTAGATTCACTTACATGTGTAATCTGCAAAAAACCGGACTCAGAGATACAGAGAACAGATTGATGGTTTTCAGAGGTGGGGAGTTGGGGGTAGGTGAATGGGGCAAAGGTGGTCAAAAGGTACAAACTTCCCGTTGTAAGATTAATTAATTCTGGGGATGTAAGGTTGCTGACATGCTGACTGTAGTTAATAATGCTGTATTGTTTATTTGAGTGTGTGGCTAAGAGAGTATATCTTAAAAGTTCTCCTCACAAGAGAAAAAAATTGGAACTATGTGAGGTGATAGATCTTAACTAAGCTTATTGTGATAATCATTTTACTGCATACACATGTATCGAATCATTACATTACACACCTTAAACTTAGAGATAATGTTATATGTCAGTTACATCTCAATAAAACTGGGAAAACATAGAAAAGAGGGGAAAGGTCAGCTGATGCTCCACTGACTCAGTTTACCCAGGTAGCAGCAGCAGGTACTGTAATTTGGATTATGTCCCTGATTACAAGGTCACAGGTGAAAAACCCCTCCCACACTGATATCCTGAAAGAAAGACATTTATCTCCAGCTCAGAGAAGCTGGAGTTGGTTCCATGGTGTGGAATGAAAAACATTGACCAATAGAAAGAACTCCATGATGATGGACAAATGACATTTTGCTGTAGGATATTTGGTTGAATGTTATTACAAGGAATTCAGACCAAATAAACTGAAACAACAACTATGAACTTTAAGATAATCAGTGTAGAGCCAAGTACTAAGTTCTACATGAAACATTCAAAATAGGAATTTTGTGTCTTTCTACTAAGAGTCTAAAAACTCAAAGGTGGCCTGATCACTGCATGCAGAAAGGAGGTTTTCAGGCACAGGTCCAGGGAAACGTTTTTCTTGTGAAATAATTTCTGCCCTTACAATTTTGGCTCCTTGTAGCTCTGACCAATTGTTTTATTTATCAGTATGTGCCAGGTATGCCACACAAAAAGTAAAATGCAGCAAAACAAATCAAAGTAGAATGGCTGTCCTTTGTGCACAACTTCTACTTTCTGGGGCATAATGACTGGCTGCCTATGAGCTCAGGGCTCCAGAGAGCAACCAAAAGTGGATTTTATTAACTCTGCTTATAAATCTGTTAAAAAAATCAAATTCAACCAAGTAAATCTGACAATCTAATTGGTTTTATTAAGTGATTCACGCACCAGGGCAACATCCCATCTAGCCAGTAGAGGGGAGCTAAATGAAAGAGAGGTTTTTAAAGGCAGAGAGGGGGCATAACAAAAAGAAAGAAATTTCTTAGCAAGGAATGCAGTGTTTACGCAAGGTTGCCCTCCTACGGGGAACCGAAGGGGTCTATCAGTACATTGTCTAGTATTGACCGGAAAATTCCATGCTGACTGGTTAAAGGTTACATTCCTAGGGGATTGAAACTGGAGATGAGTTAGGTATTAAGTCTTGGTTTACTGACTTGTGGGCTTTAAGCTAAGTGACATCATTTTGGGTGTGCGGTTTTCTTTTTAACAATTCCCTCTTTTTTTTTTTTTTTTTTTAGAACAGTTCCTTCCTTTTGATCTGACTCTTAGCTTAACTCAGAGATGTGATCAAAATTTAAGACTTTAGCACCACTCTCAGCTACCACTCTGTGGTTCTGGAAGTCTTCGTTGATCCTTTGCATGGCATTCACAAGTCATGAGGTTTTTGCCTTACCTCTGTAATATTCATAGGTTACGACTTTAGGTTCACATTCTTTAAGTTGGTCATCCTCTGTGCTCCTTTTCTGATGTTCCAGTTGTAGGGTGATCATTTGCTTGGTGGTTAGCAGCTGGGAACATGCATTTAAAGCTTTTGCCAGGGGGATTATTTATAATTACTGTAAGGAAGAGAACTCTCCATGTTTGGAGTACAGTTTGAGACCGTGGTTCCCAACACCCAAACCAAATAAAATCACATAAGTCAAAGAAAGATCCTGTGGAAAGAGTCACCTTTTTAAGCCAAATGACTTGTTTTGCACTTTTATGGAATTGAGTTTTAATTTCCCGACAGGTGTTAATCTAGGTACAGCAGGTGGTTTTGCCCACAGCACAGACCACTCCTTGCTCAGCTCAAAGATAATAAAGAGCTATTTGTTATCAAGAACAACTTTGACCAGAGAGGCTATTTCTGTTGGGCAACTATTCCTTTAGCAGCAGATTCTGTAATAACTTTAAGAATTAAGGAGAGGTTCTTGATCACAGCCTTATTTACATTTACCCCTAGTCAGGGAAGTTAGGGACCTGCCAAAAGGAGTAAATCCTGAATCATGAAGGCTTCCCGGAACATCCTTTTTAACTCGATGATGTGAATTCAGAGGAGTCAACCAATGAGATGTGTTATTTTGCCTGTGAAAAGTTAGGGGCACAGTTAGATTTTTTTTTTCCCCTGGCCTGAAATAAAATGTTTTAAATTCCAGAGGTTACTCTCCCCGCCCCCCTCCCGCCACACACACCCTTAGCAATGGCTTGGGAGATGAAGATGAGGCATTATCTTTCTAGGCCAATGCCAGAGTAAAGAAAAGGAGAAGAAAGAGAAAGGGTTTCATGTTCAGTTCAACTATGAAATCTTGATCTCTCGTCTTGAGCAGAAATAGTCTGCCCCAATTTCAGCTACTTCTCTTCCTCATCAGTTTGATTCAGAGGTCTCTGTATACGACCAGGTGCTACGTGGAGCCTTCTTTAGCTATGGTGATGTGAAGCCAGGGCTTGATACCTTCTAGCTCTGTAGCAGTGTCGGTGGTCAGCAGCACTTGGTAAGTTCCTTTTCAATGGGGCTTGAGAGCTGGTTTTCTCTGATGACGTTTCTTTTTTTTTTTTTTTTTAAAGATTTTATTTATTTATTTAACAGAGAGAGACAGAGTGAGAGAGTGAACACAAGCAGGGGGAGTGGGAGAGGGAGAAGCAGACTTCCCTGCAGAGCAAGGAGCCCGATGCGGGGCTCGATCCCAGGACCCTGAGATCATGACCTGAGCCGAAGGCAGACGCTTAACGACTGAGCCACCCAGGCGCCCCTGATGATGTTTCTGAAATACCTAATCACCAGGCTCTAAACTGTTGATCCACAGAATCCTTTGAATTGGAACCCAGGAAGACTTGTTTCACCTTCTGATTACAGGCTTGAGCAGAAGGCATTACAGACTGGGAATAGGTGGCCCACACCAGCATGAGACAACGAGGGATCAAGAAGTTCGCAAGATTTCATTAAGACTTATATGATTTGCTCAGTGAAGTGGGTGCCTTGGTCACTGGAGATTACAGAAGAT
Organism: Eumetopias jubatus; assembly: GCF_037043125.1. Taxonomy (NCBI): domain Eukaryota; kingdom Metazoa; phylum Chordata; class Mammalia; order Carnivora; family Otariidae; genus Eumetopias; species Eumetopias jubatus. The sequence goes on from NW_028274811.1 coordinate 125,584,283, forward strand.
ATATCCCAAGTGGGAAATGCATTTAAAAAAAAAAGATTATTTATCTGAGAGAGAAAGAGAGAAAGAGTGTGAGCAGGGGGAGGGACAGAGGGAGAAAGAATCCTCAAGCAGACCCCTGACTCATGGAGCCTGACTCGGGGCTTGATCCCAGGACCCTGAGATCATGACCTGGGTGGCTCAGTCAGTTGAGCATCTCAGGTGTCCCTGGGAAACACATTTTTTCTAACAGTTTTCTTTTCTTTTTTTCCTTTTTTCTTTTTTCCCCACTGTGAGAGCAAAAGGAAAGCCTTCAACCCATCCAGAAAATATACACACGGTAACAAGAACATATCGAGTCACACATCCAAAGTGGCAGCTATATGAATGCAGTTCAGCTGTAGGTGTTCAAAGGGTCCAGAGGGAGAAGGTCTGAGGCCTCTGGAGACCAAAACAGTTTTTCCAGGATGATGGACCTGACAAATTAGACATTGCTGGTAGACGGTTTTAGCAATTTTATAGAATTTTCCCCACTAATGTCTACTTATAATTTGAGTCATCTGAACTGCACTGTGGTGGGTAAGGAATGCAAAAACCAAAAAATGGGGTTTGTCAGGGAACTGGGAAGAACAAAGCGGCTGTCCCGGTTTTCTCATAGCCCTGACTCTTCATTTAACTTACAGCCAGTTTACCACCTTAATTTTCCTGACTTAAGAGCAGACGGTTGCCATGTTATAAGGACATGAGGATAGCAATAGTCTGGCAACGTGGGGCCATGTTTTGCAGAAGCAGAAGGGACTTCATCTGCATGAGTCACAATCTTTATCGAATCTGTTGTTGCTACCTTGTGCAGAAGTCAGGTGGATCACGTATTAAAAGTTCTTTTCAAGGACTTCTTTTCCACAAACCTATAACTTTCTTTTTAAAGTTAGATTTTGTCTTAAGTTTTCCTTTTTTATTTTATTTTATTTATTAAAAAAATTTTTATTTATAAGTAATTTCTATGCCACATGTGGGGCTCACACTTACAACCCAGAGATCATGAGTCCCATGCTCCACCGACTGAGCCAGCCAAGCGCCCCTTAAGTTTTCTTTTTTTTTTTTAATTTTTATTTATTTATTTGAGAGAGCGAGAATGAGAGAGAGAGAGCACATGAGAGGGGGGAGGGTCAGAGGGAGAAGCAGACTCCCCGCTGAGCGGTGAGCCCAACATGGGACTCGATCCCGGGACTCCAGGATCATGACCTGAGCCGAAGGCAGTCGCTTAACCAACTGAGCCAACCAGGCGCCCTTAAGTTTTCTCTTTTTAAATAACCAGTCTTACTTTAAGACAAAGTTACTTTCTTTTTCCTCAACAAAAATGTTTTCTTTTTCCATGCTTTTCCTTACCAAAACATACATCCTACTTTCCTGGCATATAAAATTATTTCCCTTATTATTTCCAGTAGTCCTAATTATATTAATTAGAAGTTGTAACTCTCAGACCCTTAATTTCCAGTGAACGCTTTTCAGTAAGCCATTGTGAACTTTACACGGGTATTCTTTAGATTTGCAAATTTACGAATATATTTCAAAATTTTTAGAAGCATATGCTTTTTTCAGTTTTCCGGTGTAGCACTAGCACATTGAAATATCTTTTAGTTTCTTTGTAATAAGAAGCCAAAAGTAGATAAACCTATGTTCACTAATTAATGTTTTAGTATTTTTATCTTATTTGGAAATCATCTAGATATTTAAAGAATTTAACCTATCATTTAACCTCATTCAGTAAAACTTTAAGGTCTTAGGTTACCCAAAAATATTTGGGAAAGTTACTTAAGTAGACATTGCTGAAAAGTTCATTTATAAACTTATCTTGCTTACTTTTATTTAATTCACTTGTTTTCAGTAATTATGTTTAGATTACCTACAAAACTTCATTAAACATTGGACAACTTATTGCAAGCTATTATTTTTTCGGTGGTCAATCTTATAAGAGATCACATGAACTTACTTGGCTAGGAAATTCAGGTAGAATACAAGTTTTATATTTAATGCTGATAACCCTAAAGACATGTCTGTTTTAATTAAACCATAAACCTTAAACTAGCTTTTATATTGAATATTTTCCCAGATCACATGAACTTGAAAAAAATTTGGGTGAGTTTCTATCTTTTTGAGGATTTTATTTTTTTAAAGATTTTATTTACTTGCGAGAGAGAGAGAGAGAGAGAGAGAACAAGGCACGCTCCTGCAAGTGGGGGGTAAGGGCAGAGGAAGAAGCTGACTCCCTACTGAGCAGGGAGCCCAACCTAGTTCTTGATCCCAGGACCCTGAGGTCATGACCTGAGCCTAAGGCAGATGCTCAACTGACTGAGCCACCCAGGCGCCCCTTTTCAAGTATTTTTTTAATTAACATATAATGTACTATTTGTTTCAGGGGTCAAGTACTTTAAATTGCCCAGTCCTTACAAATGCTTGTCTTTAAACCCACTAAATAGAGAGCTCTTTCACAAATTAATTTTAGCAATATCCTCCAGAGGTAGAGCAATAACTCACATTTATAACATATATACAAACACACAGATGCAAAGATCTTACAGTTACTAATATTTGTGGAGAAGATTCTTAAGGGAACTGTGCTCAAGTTTGGGAACAAGTGCCCCTTTAGCAGTTTGTATTTGAAGAAGGCCTCTTTCGCTTTTTTCTTTTGGTCTTAGGTGATTGTGGGCTGTGTTTACATTTCAAAGACATGATAAGATGTTTAGCTTCAAGGAACAATGAGAGGTTTCCTAAGGCCAATAATTTACTAACCTTTTGAGAGGAACTAGGGAAGTTTGGGGATTGGCAAGAAATAGATGAATTTTGAATTGCCTCTAGAACTGATTTTTGTTTGACAAAAGATTTGTAAGATCATCGGATAGTTGCTCTCATTTCCTCAAAGAATTGGGTTGTAACTTAAATGACATCAAAGGTTGATCTACCTGTCCTACTGCATCATCCTCGATTTGTTTCTTTCCCTCTGGGGACATAGTTTTAATTTTAAATATTTTTGGCCGTATTGAATAACCCCCCCTCCACCCCTTTGGGTTTAAGACAGGTCCCCAAAGAGGGTGCAGAGGATATTACCTTCCCCAAATCCAGAGTCACCCCCAAAGACAGCCAAAAGAGAGAACCAACAACCAGGGTTGTCCCTGGCAGGCAGAAAGCCAAGCCCAGTTATGCAAAATGAGACAAGAAAGCATGGCTATCTGTGGGAGAGAAAGTGATGCAGGCTGGCTGGGTCTGAGGACCCAGAAGGGGTTCTGCAGGACCAGTCAAAAGTGTCCTTGGTTTCGAGAGGGATAGAAATCAAACTCAGGCAGAGAGGAAGTGAGAGCAGAGTTTACTGAATAGTGTAAGTGATAGAGCATAGCAGATGGAGCATCTGGGAGACTCACAAAGGGAAGGAGAGAGAGTCTTGTTTTTGCTTGGGGTCTGGGGGTTTATTGAGGATGGTGGTCTGGTGTATGTATCCTCTCAGGCATCCAGGAACTGGTCAAAAAAGAACAAGTGCTCAGGTGTCCTTCATACGTCACTTACGCCCTGGAGTCAGGGGTCTTGGTGTCAAGGTGTCTGGAGTCAGGGGTCTTGGGAAAGGGTACAAGATGCCTCTGCCTGGTCATTCCTTAGATGTTATCTATTGTCCTGGAAGACTCCAAAGAAATCATTAACTCTTTCACAAAGGAGTTACAAGGAAGACATATATTATCTGAACTATTAGCATTTGAAAAGCGGGGGTGCCCATCTGGGGTCCCCTCCTATGAAGGTAGATATGGGGTTGTCTGTAAGGCCATTGACTTGGAGGAATTTTGTTTACAGTTGTGTAGTCTTTTCAGAGTGGATAAATAATTTAGATTAGAATAAGTACTCAGAGGAGGAAAGAGGGGAGCAGTAGGTGTTATGTCACTCTTAGTCTTTTACGTTCCTCTCACGTCTTTAATTTTTCATTAGTCTTTTGCAATCAATCTTTCAATGAAACTATTTTGGAATCTTGAAACCTTTTGGAGGCACTTGCTTGCCAATTAAAATAGGTATCCCTTTCAGTTTAATTTGGGAACCCTTTCTTTCAAGTGTAATTCTCAAATGAATGATTTTATCTAATTGGAATATTTCCCATAATGGTTATTGTAATTTTAGCTTGTTTTTAGGAAAATTTTGCCATTTTTATAGATAGTCACCGCTCCCTGCATCAGTTTTTAGACATGAGATAAGCAGGTGTTCCGGAAGGTTTCTTGAGAATTTAAGGATGCCATTAGCTAAGCCTTTATTTACACAAAACAAGTCAGACAAACGTGTACCTTCACACACCAGCAGTAACCAAAAGATGTCATTGTGGACTGGCCAAGAGAAAGCCGTGTGCACCCCCAGCAATTCCCAGCATAGACGAAGTCAGCAGACTCCAGAAACAGAGACTGTGGATTGGAAATGGGGAAGGGATGAAAGCAGCAAATGCCAGGAAATGCGGAATACAGCTGGGAACTGGGGGAGGGATTCCAGTGTGGGACTGTGGACTGAACCAAGGGCTAGGGACAGGTGCTCTGTGAGAGCCTCCTGTCAGTCTACATTGACCCATTAACCTTGGACTGGGAAGCCAATCAGGTTGGTAGCTTGAATGCAAAAAGAGCAGAGCTCAAACCAAGAGAGAGTCACCGACAGCCCGCAGAGATGGTGCAAAAGTGAACTCAAAAGCGTTTGCAAGGCATTATGTTTGTTTCTTATTGTCCCTGAGTGCTGGCAAAAGTTCACTTTGGATCCCATTGCTGCCACCAAATCTGTTAAAAACCAAAATTCAACCAAGTAAATCTGAGGCTCTAGTTGGCTTTATTAAATGATTCATGAATTAGGCAGGATCCCATCTAGCAAGTAGAGGGAGCTCCATTGAACTAAGCAAAAGAAAGGTCTTTAGAGGCAGAGAGAGGACATAGCGAAGAGAAGAAACAAGTGTATTAACAAGGAATGCATTTCTTTGGCAAGGTTGCCCTCATAAGGGGAGTCAAAGGGGTCTATCAGTAAATTTTCTAATAGTCACCTGGAAATTCCATGCTGATTGGTTAATCCTTTCCTAGGAGGTTGAAACTGGAGTTAGGTTAGGTATGAAGTCTTGGTTTACTGACTTGGGGTCTAAGTGACACCATTTTGGGCCTGTGCTTTCCTTTTTAATACAACCCTAAAGCTGGAAAACTAGAGTGTAATCTCATTTTACAGATGGAAAAATAGAGTCCTAGGGAGGTAAAGTGAGTTGCATAAGTCAATGCCACCCCCAGAGTTTGTCACAAACTGTCCTATCTTCCCTTCTATTCTTCTAAGGGCCCATTCATCTTTCCCCCAAATCATTTACTCTCTCCTAAGAGGCCTGCATCCCTCCCTCCTCTTTCCCTATTAAGGTGGTATTTAATCCTGAATTCTAAAGCCACCTCTGGGATTTACTCATTTTCCTTGCGTATCTCGGGTGACTACAGAAGGAGTAGATGCTAATAATCCGTTTTTCTCCTGTTAATCTCTCTTTCATCACAGGCGTCTCAGCTGAGAACTCAGAAGGGTAGAAGGAAAATGATGTTTTTCTCTCCTGAAAGGCAGAGCTAGATTAAAAAAAAAAAACACCCTGGGAGACCTCTACCCATCGGACGTCTTTGTGCCTGTAGCACCCACTTGAGGGGTTGTACTGATGAGCAGGTTGACAAAGGAATGGAATTTAAAATAGCCCTTTCTCTCCGGAGGGAGGGACATGTACCGAACTGGGCGGCAGATTGTTTGCCTGGAAATGACTTCCCTTTTGCAGGAAGTTTCTTTCCCTTGCTCCCTTCTTTCCTGAACTCCGGATTCTGTCGCATTATTTTTCCTCAGGGTCCTTTCAGTTTCTGCCTAATGAGACCGGTGGTAGCTGAGTGTGTGACTGACAGTCGGTATGTACAGCTTTTATTCATCTTCCTGAGAAAGGGCACTGCACAATAAAGGATTGCCAAGGGCAACTGTGTTGGCATTTCTGGGAGCCCCACAGCATTCCCAGCAGCTCCGTTCCCCCCCCCAGGGGAAGGAAACACCGCTGGTGACCAGTGGGTGGAGGGAGGCGGGGCTTCGAAAGTAATTAAAATATTCATATGCAGAGAGACCTTGAGTTCTTTGCTCATTGCCCATTTAGACCTCTTCACTTTTTACCCACATACGGTTTTCCTGATTTCCAGGACACAAAGCCAAGTCTAGGCTGGAGGGAAATACTTTTGGAGTACAATCAAATCAGTTGCAAATGAGTTACAACATCTCAATTGCTTTAATAGATCAAACAAAACTTCACTGTGTATTCCAGGCACCAGAACTGATCCCCCTCAGTGGAGTTCCCCAGCTCAAAAAAATGCAAATCTTTGGCCTGCCTATAGTGAGGTCCTAAGCAATGCCCTTGAGGGCTTGACCAGGACACAGTACCTTGGAAGAGAGCTCCCTGAGCATGCGGCTTGCCAGGATGGTGTAACTAGCAAGCTAGCTGGAACAGGCTCTCTTGCTTCAGGCCAGTGAATACTTATGTCAGGCCAGAAGTAAGGAAAATTGATTTTACTTGCTTTGTACCCTGTGTATTGCCTGCGGAGAGGGTGGGCAAGTGAAGCAGTTTGTGTGTGTGTGTGTGTGTGTGTGTGTGTGTGTGTGTGTGTGTGTGTGTGTGTGTTGGTAGCTCAGTTGGTAGTTCCAGCAAGGCTTGCTGCCCATACCCTCCCTCTTCCTGCGTTCCAGCTTCTCTTCTTGTTCTGTCTTCAGAACAGAATTCTGTGTGCTGCACATAAATGTGCATAGGATAGGCACACACCTCCGTGTCTCAAGTGGGTCCCTTTTAATTTAGCTGGATGGTCCTTCAAATTCAACCTTCAAAAGCAGGTGGAGTGAATAGAGATTTATAGGATGATCTTTCAAATTGAAAAAAAAATACCTCCATTTGATTGATAAAAGTGGTTTACTGATTGATACAAAATAAACTGTACACACTTAAAGTATACAATTTGATAAGTCTAGACATACGTATATACCCGTGAACTCATCAGCATAATCAAGATAATGGGCATATTCATCACCTCCAAGAGTTTCCTCTTGCCCTTTGTAACCTACCCCTCTCCTCTCTTCCTGGCCCCCACTCACACCGTTCCCACACACTAGGCAACCACAGATCTGCTTTCTTTCATACTAGATTTGTCTTCATCTTCTAGAAGTTTATATAAATGGAATCACACATGTATACTCTTTTTTGTCTGGCTCCTTTTACTCTAATGATTTTGAGATTTATCTATGTTGACCGAATTTTTTTTTTATGTCTGATCTTATGTACTGGTTACTCTTAGAAAAATTTCATTTTTGACTGGACCTCAGACTTAGAGGTAGAAGCTCCCAGAGTGGACAGCCTCCATCTCTTGGCAGTCTGTTCCTGGTGTCTTTCTTTGGCTTTTTTCATTCTCTTTGCCAAAAGTTTAGCATATTTTGCAGCCTCTTATTTTTCTTAATATGTTATTTCTCCGGAGCAATATGCTGACGTTTGTGTCACATGATCGGTGAGTAACAAGATGTTGAATCTTGTGCACTTTGGTTCTAGGTTTCTTACTGTCTTTGTTCAGGGGTGAGAACCACACACTGGCGGGCATTATCTTCTTTAGAGAGATCAAAAAGTTTGCGGATTCTGCTAGCTCTTTTGGGTCCCAGGCGACAGGGCATGGTAATATCAGTGAGTCCAGGAATATTCTTCCCACCTCCCTTTTTTTTTTTTTTTTACAGTAACCAAGTTGAGAACACTAAGATTGACATCCACAGCGCAACCTGGAACAGATTTGTGCTTTCTTTCTTCAGTCTTCCTTGGTCTGTAACAGGAATGCCGTGTAGCAGGCAGACACAGCCATAGGTCAAGACACCCTGCTTCACGGGGAATCCTTCTTTGTCATTCCCACTACTGACTGGGACCACACAACCCTTCCATTCTTCACCCAGAGCATCAGCAGCAACTTCTGTGGTCATATGCTTCTCATAAATTTGCATTTATTGTTCCCTTCAACGAGTTTCTGGCAGCCAGTAGCTAGGAAAGAGAAGTTTAGCTTCACCCTGAAGCAGCTGACCACCTCTGAGGTGCCATGAAAAAGAGCTATGTTGAGTGAACTTTGTTAGTTTGTAACTTTCAAAGAATTGGTCAATTTAAAAATTCTTAAATTTATTGGCATAAAGTTGATCATACTAGTTCCTTATAATTCTTTTAATATTTGTAGAATTTAAGGTATAGTCACCTCTGTCATTTCTAATACTATTAATTTTTGTTTTCTCTGGTTTTTCCCCCTGATAATTCTGTTTAGAGGTTCTTCAATTTTATTGATATTCTCAAACAAACAGCTTTCGGTTTCTTTGATTTCTCTACTGTTTTTCTGGTTTCTGTTCATTGATTTTTGCTCTGATATTTATTCCTTCCTTCCACTTCACTTTTTTAAAAAAAGATTTTATTTACTTATTTGAGAGAGAAAGAATGAGAAAGAGAGAGAGAGCACATGAAAGGGGGAAGGGTCAGAGGGAGAAGCAGACTCCCTCCTGAGCAGGGACCCCAATGCAGGACTCGATCCTGGGACTCCAGGATCATGACCTGAGCCGAAGGCAGTCGCCCAACCAACTGAGCCACCCAGGCGCTCCTCCTTCTGCTTTACTTTTAATTCCTTGTTTAATTTGCTTTTCTTTTTTAAAGTTCGTAAAGTGGAAGCTGAAGTCATTGATTTGAGAACTTTTTTCTTTCTAATATAGGTAGTTACTACTGTATATTTATCTCTAAGGACTGCTGTAGCTGCATCACACATGTTTCTATACTGTTTTTCTTTTTTTCATTTTAAAATACTTCCTAATTTCTCTTTGATTTCTTTTTTGACCCATAAATTATATAGAAGTTTATTACTCATACACCTTAAATATATATAATCTTGTGTCAATTATACCTAAATAAAACTGTCAAAAATGTATATTACTTAGTTTCCAAATATTTGGGGATTTTCCAGGTATCTTGCTGTTATTGGTTTCAAATTTAATTCCATTGTGGTCAGAGGAATACTTTGTATGACATGAATCCTCTTAAATTGACACAGATTTGTTGTATTGCTCAGAATGTGGTTTATGTTCTGTGTGCAATTGAAAAGAATATGTATTCTGTTGTGTGGAATATTCTAGAAATATCAGGTCAAGCTGATAGTGTTGTTCAAGATGTCTGTATCTTAACTGATTTTCTGTCTACTTTTCCTAGTAGAATTATTGAGAGATAGAGATTGAAATCTGCAATTATAATTATAGATTTGAGAAATTTGTTCTAAAGTTCCGTCAAATTTTTGTTTCATGCATTTTTGAAGCTCTGTTATTAGATATATACATTTTTGGAATTGTTATGTCCTCCAGAAGAATTGACGGACTCCTTTATCATTACGTAATGAGCTTCTTTATCCCTGGCAAAATTCTTTATTCTAAAATCTGTGTGGTATTAAAATAGTCACACTAGCTTTATTTTGATTAGTGTTAATATGATATATCTTTCCCCATCTATATTAGTTTCCTATTGCTGCTATAACAAATGACTACAAACTTAGTGACCTTAAACAACAAAAATTTGTTATTTTATAGTTCTGGAGGTCAAAAGTCCAAAATTGGTCTCCTTGGGCTAAAGTCAAGGTGTCATCAGGGTTGGTTCCTTCTGGAAGCTCTAGAAAAGCAATTGTTTCCTTTCCTTTTCTAGTTTCTAAATGCCTTGGCTCTTGGCTTCTTCCTCCATCTTTATAGCCAACAGCATAGTGTCATTACATCCTCTTAATTATCTGTTTCTATTGTCACATGGCTTTCTCTGGTTCTGACCCTTCTGCCTCTCTCTTATAAGGACTCTCATGGTTCCAATAGGTCCATTTGAATAATTTCCTCATCTCAAGATCCTTAATGACATCCTTTTGCCATGTAAGGTAACGTGTTCAGAGGTTCTAGGGATTAGGATGTGGATATCTTTCAGGGGACCATTATTTAGCCTACCATACCATTCTTTTCCTTTTAACCTGTTAGTTTCTTATATTTAAAGTAGGTTTATGGTAGGAAGCAAGTTCTTTTAAAATCCTTTTAATTATAGTGTTTAGGCTATTTATATTTAATGTGACTATTGATAAAGGTGAATTTAAATCTTCCCTTTGCTTTGTGTTTGCTATTTGCCTCATCTGTTCTTTGTTCTCTTTTTCTTCTTTTGTGCCCTTAGTCTGCCATAATAAAATGCCACAGACTGGGTAGGTTAAAAACAATAGAAATTTACTTCCAATGGTTCCAGAGACTAGAAGTCTGAAATAGGGTACCTGCATGATTGGGTGAAAACACTCTTCTCAGTTGCAGACTTCTTGTCCTGTCCTGACCTGATAGAAGTAGATAGGGATATCTCAAAAGTCTCTTTTCTAAGGGCATCAGTCCCATTCATGAAGGCTCTGCCCTCATGATCTAATCACGTCTCAAAGGCCCCAACTTCCAAAACCATCATCTTGGATATTAGGATTTTGACATACGAATTTTGGAGGGCTACATTCAGACCATAGCATGCCCTTTGTTTGGATTAAGTATTTTTGATGATTCCATTTCATCTCTGTTTTTGGATTGCTGTAACTCTGTTGTATTTTTTAGTGTTTGCTTTGTGGTTTATAGTAAACATCTTTAACTTATCACAATATATGCTCATGTGATATACCATTTCAAATACAATATTAGAACCTTACTATGGTATACTTTTATTTCTTCCTCTTGACCTCTCTGCTATATTATTTACATTCTATTTTTACATACATTATAAGGCCCACAACATTTTTTCTTTAAAGTCAATTATCATTCCAAGAGATTTAAAAAATAAGGAAAAACATCTGACTTTCATTTGCATAGTTATACTTTCTGGCGCTCTTTATCTCCATATGTATATCCAGATTTCTAGCTGATAAAATTTTCTATCTGCCTGAGTTACTTTATTTGATATTTCTTATAGTTATGGTCTGCTGGTAATGTCTTCTTTCAGCTTTTATATCTCTGAAAAAACAATTATTTCATATTTTTTTAAAAAAGATTTTATTTATTTTAGAGAGAGAGAGTGCGAGAGCAGGGGGAGGGGGAAAGGGAGAGGCAAAGAATCCCAAACATACTCCGCTTTGAGCAAGAAGCCCAGCTAGGGGCTCAGTTCCACTACCCATGAGATCATGACCTGAGACAAAATTACAAGTCAGATGCTTAGCTGACTGAGCCACCCAGGCACCCCAATTATTTCACATTTTTAAAAAAGATATTTTTGCTGGGTATAGAATTCTATTTCAGTACTTGGAGTATGTGCTCTAGTCCCTTCTAACTTGCATTCTTTTCACTAGGAGGATGCTATAATTATCTGGTAAATTATCTTTTTTTTTTGCATATTATAACCTTAATAATAGGCCATATAATGACCTCCCTACATGCTTTTAAGATTTTCTCTTTATCATTGGAATCTCTTTATTAATGTAATCTCATTATGATGCACTTTAGTTTTCTTCATGTTTCTTATATTGGGATTTTGTTGAATTTCTTAGCACGGCGAATTTATAGTTTTCATTAAATTTCTGACCATTATTTCTATTACGATTATGATTTCCTCTTCCTACTTCAGGAACTCCAGTTACCTATATAACAGGCCACTTGAAGTTGTTTGTCCTAGATCTCACTGATGCTCTTTTCATCTTTTTCTTCAGTCTCTTTTCTGTTTTTCATTTTGAATACTTTCTATTATAATATCACTAAGCTTACTAATCTAACAGTACGATCCTTTTGGGTCTTGCTTTTAGATTTTGTTAGGCAGGACCAGAACAGCTCTTAGTCTAGGGCTAATTTTCCCCCATTACTAAGGTAAAACTTTTGAATATATGCTAATAGCCCTGAACTATGAGGTTTTCTTTTCTGGTTTGTGGAAACAGGAACTGTTTTTTGGCAATATATGACCTTTGGCTATTGTTCCTTCTAATCTCATTGGGTATCCCCACCACCCTGACCTCAGCAGGCCTCAGGTCATTTCCTGGTATACAAATGTTGCTCAGCACTCAACTAAAGACTTATGGTGGACTATCTGCAGATCTCAAGGGCTCTCATTAAGCCCTGTTCTTTCCAGTACTCTCCTATGCCAACTCTAGCCATTTTGATCTCCTCAGACTCAGCTCTGTCTCTTCAACTCAGGGATGATGCTAGCTCCAGCTAATTTTTTCTTCCTCTTCCACATCCTGGAAACTTCTCTGCACAGTGAGGTGGGACAATTGTAGATACATTTCATTTGTTTCTCCTCTTTTAGTGTTCATTGTGTTTCATTACCTGCTGTTCAATGTCTTAAAACAACTGTGTCATACATTTTGTCTGGCTTTTTAGTTGTTTCAGGTGGGAGAGTAATTTGGTTCATGACATTTCATTTCAGCTCACAGTAGAAGTTCTGCAACCCTTCAGTTAATTATTTTTTTAACTCAGTGTTTATTTAAGTAGGAACTCCACTATTATATTTTAAGTGTTTGTGTATTTTCTTCATTAAGGGATTTGACAGATAATTGAGTGGCTAGAACCTGAGAGCTAAAGCAAAAGATATCATTTCCCAAAATGCAAATGAAGTGCCTCTGAAGTGAGAATGGAAGTCAATTGGAAATTAGAGTACTCTTTATAAGAATTGATGTACTCATCTACATTTATCTACCTATTATGTAAATATTCAGAGACAATTATGCAATTCTCATGTTTCTGCATTTCTGACCTTTGTTTTGGACTATCTTCTCAAAGATTTTTATATAGCAAACAGCTTGGAAGATAGAGAATCTTCTAGAACAAAAGACAAGACTGTCTATAAGCCTGGTATAAACAAGATTTCTCCCACTAGAGCCAAGGTCAGACCTTTTGCTTTATTTCCTTTTTGGCCATTATAAAAGATTCAGGTTCTATAAACTTTCCTGTAAACCACCCCCTGTGTGTGTGGGGGTGTCATTTGATCCTCTTCTCATTACCTTGTGGGAATTAACTGGCACCAATATTCTGATGTTTATGCTGTTTGCTGTGCCATGAGTAGTAAAGTCTTTAGTCTCTGACCCAGGAATCTTGTATCTTCTGCCAGCATGCATGAAATTGTGTGAGGCTAGTTTGTTTGCTTGCAAGGAGGGTAACATACCTCCACATATACCAGACTTTTTTACAGTTTTGACAGTGATATAGAGCATGTTTACTTAGGCTAAAGGCAATTTGACTATGTTTCCTTATACCAACAAGGTCCAAACTTCCAGAAAGTGGCAGACATGGAGGGATGAGGAAGATATGGGAGGACTCCAAATGAGTGGCAGCTATGGTATGACATTGTTCTGTGGCTCATAAGTAAGTAAAGCATTATTCAAACACCAGGTGGTGTTACTGTATTATACTTATTAAGGAATCTGAGGATATTTGACTTGGAGAAGGGAAGACTCGGCAGGGCAAGATAGCCATAATCAACTATGTGAAGAGCTTTGAAATGAAGGGTAGAAATATGTGGTGTGGACAGTTAGTGACATCTAATCCTCTTTCTAATCTTATGAGGGTGCTGCACATATAATCAGATGTGACCTTCAATTAGTGGGAAAGGAACGGCTGCCAAAGACAAATCTCATATGCATATCACCAATAGTCATTCTGTTTAGGATAAGAGAGGTTAAAATATACAAGTACAAAGGGGAGAATCTCCAACCTTGGGCATAGGGCCATGATGGGGCTTCTAGGGGTTACTCCTGCTGTCCTGCCCATATCCCCTCTGGCCTTATCACTGCAGTGCCAGACTTCTCACACCCTAAGGCTTTTTTTCAGTAGGTGAAAAGTGCCTGAGGCTTTGTTCCATCTCCTCTGCACAGCAGTCCACAACCATGACCGATGAAAACTGGTGTATAAACCTTCAGCTTCCTCGCCTCTTGGGTTTGGTAACTTCAAAGCACATGTTCTAGCTAACTCTTTGTGTTCCCAAATGGATTTATGCTCCAGTTATTTACAGCAGAAGGGGGCTCTATGATGCACTGTTTATTTGCTGCCTTCTTTTTCCTGTCTCATCCCCCATTTCTTCTTCCATTGTTACCGGGATCACCTCCCCCACAAACTCCTTGTGCATGACTCCTTTTATCAGGGTCTGTAACCAAACTAAGCAGGTAAAGGGAAGAGGATATGGACACATTGGGAAAAAAAATCACATTTGATGTACTGTCCCACTAAAATTTGAACATCAAAAAGAAAGTTGATAATCCCCTCAGTGAGGCTCAAACTATATAGTTTAGTGAGCTAAACTATAATGCAGTTATTGGCAAGAGGAATGGGTTTTTTTAAATGTCCCTTAGGACATGTCCCCTTTGAAGGAGAAAAATGCCCTGAAAGTTGTGGTGCAATGCTTGCTCAGGAACATAAAACAGATGTCTTTAAAACCCTATCAGTGAGGCTTGGGAGTCCAGAGGGCTTTGAGGGCTCCAGCCTTGTGCTTTATTTGCTGGCAAGATATTTTAGATTTGCCAGAGCTTCGGGGGTTGCCATAGTATTTGCAAACAAAACTCTGTGGTCAACAGACTCTGGGGTGGTACAACAATGCTAAGGGAAGTTTGGGGGAAGGCAGAGTACTCTTGCTGGGAAAGTCTTGAAAAATGACATCTTAAAAAGGTCATAGAACACAAAGCAATGGAACTGGACGCCTTGCTGATTGGGACAGTCACACTGACTCATTTCCCTCCCTCCTTTCCTCTTCCAGCCTCTTCTCAGCAGATGTTTCACTATTCTTCCATAAAGATGGGAAAGAAGGTAAAACCATGAGGAAATTTCCCAGGTGCCACAGATGGTGTGGCCAGAGGGATAACGTCCTCTTGAGTCTCTGAAAATTAGTTAAATGTTCTGCTGAGTAGTTCAGAACTGCCTGCTATTCTGTCTTCTCTAAAAGATATTAATTGTACACGGGGTGCCTGGGTGACTCAGTCAGTTAAGGGTCCAACTTTTGGTTTTGGCTCAAGTCGTGATCTCATGGGTCATGAGATCCAGCCCCGAGTCTGACTCTTCACTCTGCGGGGAGTTTGTTTGAAAATTCTCTCCCTCTGCCCCTCCCCCAGTCTCTCTCGCGCACTCTCTCTCTCTTTCTCAAATAAATAAATATTTTTTAAAAAAGATATTAATTGCACAAACACTATAGCACAATTACAAAATGCCGACCTCTGCTCCAGATACTGAGGAATATAAAGATGATTAAGATACAGCTCCTGTCCTCAGGAAGTCACTCACCACTAGGGGACACTGTAGAGTGATGAACACAATGACTGCAGCACCAGTCATAGTGGTCGGCAAAGGAAGGAGTGGGTAACTTGAGGGTGGGCTGTGTCTTCCTTGAAGGGCGGGATGGGCCAGTGATAACAGCATCTATTGAGCACTTAGTATGTGCCAGGTATCATTCTAAGTATATACATGTATTAACTAATACAAAACTGCACAAGTACTATTATTATCCCCAGATGAGTAAACTGAGAAGTTAAGTAACATGCTTAAGGTTGCATAGCTAAGCCAGAATTTCTGTGCCCCAGGCTACAGTCTTAATGACTGCATGATGCTGCAAAAAAAATCTCTAGGGCTAAGAATATGAAAAATAGGTGTAGATTAGTGAACTTTAACACATTTTATAGGGCTCTGGTATAGAGTCTTAGATTTGAGACTAAAATCCAGGATTTCCCAGTGACATTAGAGTCCTTGAGCAAAATGACCACAAAGTTCCTATTTCAGGAAACTGTGCTTCTAGAACCTGTTTAGAAATTCCTCTTCTCTCAAAGATGGTGACTAGGGTTCAGGCAGGCTGTCAGAGGTTTATGCATTAAAATGCAAACAAGACAGGATCCTAAGAGTATAAAGAGCCATAATTTTAGTCCACAAGGCTTCCCAGAGCCAGATCATTGTCATTATCTTTTTTTTTTTTTTAAAGTAGGCTTGTGCCCAGTGTGGAACCCAACAAAGGGCTTGAGCTCACGACCCTTGAGATCAAGATCTGAGTTGAGATCAAGAGTCAGATACTCAACTGACTGAGTCACTCAGGCACCCCTTATTATCTTGATCAAGATCATTATCTTGAAAATGGGGACCCTTGAGAGCTTTGGAACAGAAGAGTCCCGAATAGGACCTAGTGTGCTAGGGCTGGCCTGAGGCAGGGCCAGGAAGAAGCCATTTTGCAGAAGGAAAATGCCTAGAAAGAGTGAGTGTATATCTAATCCAGAATGAACTTTCTGACAATGGAGAGATTGGGTGGACCTGAAGCAAGAGGAGCCTTGGTAAGGGCAAAACAGAAATGACTGGGGAAATGGGCTTCTAGCACGTAGGTGGTGAGGACTATGACTTGGCTTACTTCAATTTCAACAAGACGGCCTGGACCAGGGTGGGAAAGAGTCTTCTCCTTCAGGACCATGGAGGAGCTAAAGGAATGACCTCATCCTTTGCCATAGGCATGGAAGTCGGGTGTGCTGGCCAGCAGGACAGTAGCCTGGAGGGTAGGGGTCTTGTGCCTGGCAGGAAGAAGGAAAACAGGGAGAGCCTGGAAGGACCTGTTTAAATGTTTAAACTGAAGCCAAGCTACTGAGTGATATGCCACAGTGTTCAACTGTTCTCACCATGAAATTTGCTCAGCTATGTCAGAGTTCATTTGGGATCTTGAGCTGACAGTGTGTGCTGGACTTTAAAAGGCTAGATCCAGAGAGGAGAGGAAGAGGGGCAAATTGGGCCTCCACATGCTTGTTAATAGAGAATCCCTCCTGCCCACCTTCCCTCCCTCCTTTCATTAAAAATAAAGTAAGAAATGCACATAATTTTAAAGGACACAGAGTAAGATTAGTTAGGAGAAAAGCAGCAAATTGTATAATGTGACTGCCTGGGGAGGAGCTTTGGGGGTCTGACTCTAAAATACAGACTTTCAACCAATCCTGTTTATTTTGGCTACCTTGTTCAGCCCCTCTTTCTATAGGTACTGCTAATTTCTAAAATTTTTGAGGATTTGTTGGCACAAATCAAGTTGTTTCTCAGCTTTCTGGTTTAGGGAATACATTCATGTATTTTCTGTCTTCCAACATTCTGCTCTTAATTCCTTCTCTCATGGACTACTGGCCTTTTAGATTTATGTCTTAAGAAAAAAGTAACCTTCTGGCATTTTTAGGGGTGTTTTGGGAGGAGAAGAAAGTACGTAGCTGTATTCCATCTGCAGATTTTGTCAGAAGTCACTTACCTCCATTTTTTAAAATCTTTATTTGGTGACTATGAAAAATCAACTGTAGAAGTCAATACAGGTGAGATGTAAGTTTAGTTGGGCGTCTTTATGGCTGGTCAGTCTGTATCAGTGTCTTATCCCATGAGCAGGGACCCATTGTTTGTGCTAGTCACAGTGTTTTGTAGCTGATCTTGGTTTCAAAAGAGATATTAAATCAGATGGGAGGTGGGAGTGCAGAAATCAGATCACCTCATCATCTTTTAGGGACAAATAGTGAATCCCTAGACTCTCTTGTACTTTGAAGCAAGCTTTTCCCTACTGATTTTCTGGATCCATCCCTGAAGATTCATATCATCAAAGGGACAAGCCATGGAATCTCCAGGATGTAGAAGAGCAGGGGTGAAGCTATCCATTGGATAGATGCCTCCAGCTGAGGGCAGAGGCCCAACAAGAACCTCGCTTCCCACACTGTTAACCGATTCTCTGTTATCACAAAGGAAAAGCCAATGAGAGGTGACAAGAAAGAAGTTTTGCTTCAATATATTGGAGAGAGCAGAAATTCTCATCTGTGTGCTGATAGGAACTTAGGGAAAGGAAGAAAATGCCCTTACCCTTCACATTTTCTATAACTGACGGCTCCTTGCTTGGGGGCGCAAATATACTTGAGCAAGGACGACATCATGTGCCCTGAGGGGTCTTAGTCCATCGTGGACTCTGGGTGGTGAGTCTGCAGGTCCCACAGGCATAGGATCCAAGATTGTGGCAGGGACGGAGTGAAGAGTACAGATGCCAAAGGAAAACTTGCCTAGTTTCCCAGGTGTGTAGACAGTTGATGGGCCCTACTGGATATCCATACTGCCAGGGCAAGAAAGCTTTTCCTTGGGGGCAGTGGCATAGTGAGTTGGCTCATGGCTTAAAGGAGTGGAGCCCCAGGAAGCAGCATTTGGAACACAGCTTCTCTGGACGCTAGCATTCCTTGCTTGTCTTAGCATCTCATGCCATTGCCCCACTTTAGAGCTTTCATTGCCAAGACTTGGAACAGTTTAGGATTGCCCCTTCTCAGAATTTGTCAAACTTTCTCCACAGCCACCAGGAAGTTCAAACAAGAGTGTCCATAGGAGTTGGAGCTGAAATTACCTAAGACTTTTCCTCCACTCTCTGAGGTCATTCCAGAGATTTGGGATAACATTTTCCATGGAGTAGCAGACTTGAGGAACAACCGAGGGTGCTAGTTAAAAGTGAAAATCCCAGATTTTTCCAAATAGAATTTCTTCAGTTAGAGGAGGCACGCCTGGCCATCTTCATTTCTTAAAAACAAAGTTCTCAGTTAATTCTTATACGCGTTAAGCATTTGAGAAACTTTAGGCTGTTTCCCAACTTGATAAGATTCACCTACTTTTTAGGCTTCTTCCAGCAAGATTTAATCCAGGGCATCTGGAATGGAGTGTGGGAATTTGTATTTTCAGCAGGTATCCCAGGTGATTCTTATCAGAAAAGTTGGAGAAACCCTAGGCTAAGGGATGTGGGAGTGATGACTGGCCCAGGGTTCTCGATTTGGCTAATCCTCAGAATTACCCGAGGAGTTAAGGTACATCCAGGTGTCCCTTACTTTTTGAAAGTTTGTGTTACACTACTTTGCTTTTATGAAAGACCTTCATTAGGACTGTACCTGTTTTTGCTAACTGAAAGAAATCCAAAGATGATTTGCACTTTTTATGATGAAAAGCAAAAAGAGCGTCCAGCATTTGCTTTGCGGGCGAGTCCTTATTTGGGCGCGCATTCTTAGCCATGAGAGTGGCTCCGCCAAGCGGCTGGCCTGGGAACTACACTTCACGTCTCCGCATCAAGCTGCCAGAGCTTGGGACTCTGGGGGCATCTGTCCTTGATCTCTATTTATTTTGTGCATCTGTTAGCAAACTGTGTCCTAAGGTATCAGAAAGGCCTAAGAGAGGTTATTTTTGGATCTTGGCACTAAAAAGTTTTTCCTTCTAAATTAACGGTAATTGCTTCTTCACTTTGTGCCATTTTGGCTTACCAGAGATGTCACTGGAATGTTCCACTTTTGGATAGTGGGGGAAACATGTACACCTAGCCCACTCGTGATGACTGATTCAGTAGGTTCTTAGCATATAATTATAATTATTATGCACACATCTGGGCTAGAAACGCCATCTCTGCCCTCCTTCCAGCTGGCCTGATTTCCATGAATTGCAGAAGTAGATTTTACCACCAGCAGGAAGCATTTGAAAGGAGCTTCTTTTCCCTTCTGGAGCAGATGTTCACTCAAGAAACAACGATGGCGGCTTCACATCAATTTACAGTTCACGTAGCACTTTTGCATGCTTTATCTAATTTGATTGTCACATTGTAGGGTTATGAGGTAGATATTTTCATTCTGTTACTCTGCGGATGAGGAACATGAGGCTCAGAGAGGTTCAATAACCTGCCCAAGGTCCCACAGCTTGCGTGTATGTGTGGGAGCAGCTCTTTGTCTCTACTCCCATTTAAACAAGTGGATGAGGCAGGAAAGTTAACAAAGGAGCATTTGCCCGAGGGATTGTGGTGACATTGATGTGGGTCTCATCTGTGGGTGAAAGGCCAGCTGCGGCTTGGACAGAGAAGAGGAGGAAACAGTTATGATGCTAATATGCTTGCTTTTATTTGCTCCTGGGCCACTGGTAGCCTTCGGTGGGATGTTCCCTTTGAAGTCTCCCACCTCCCTGTCTTCCACTTCCATGACCACTCTGCTATGGGTAGACTGAGGCCACACTGCAGCCCTTGACCGAGGACAGGGGGAGTTGGGGCTGCACAGAACATTTTTCTTTATACAAAGGATGCTGGCCTTTTGGGGACTAATCCTTGATGTCATTAGCACCAGTGAACATGGCCAAGTGGATCTACCCTCCCTGACCATAACAACAGTGACCTAATAATCACTGACATTTCGCAACTTGTCAGACACTCCGGGAAGTTGGCAAGCTTTGGGAGAGGTGGACTTCTTTTTTTCTGTGGCTCATCATTAGACCCCACATCAAACAACTACTAGATCAGTATTTATTAACAGGAACAGCGACTCTGAGCAAGGCCCCGTGCTAGGGCCTCACTTATCTAGACCAAGGGATAAGAAGACCCTCTAATCCACATGACAGAGACTTGGTCACATTGGCCCCTGCCTCATACTCTTATTCACAGGAGAGCAACCGCATCCATCCCAGCCAGGGAGGTCCCGGGGAGAAGCAAAAGGTTCAGAGAAGAAAGAGCAACAGGGGCCTCAACACCCTTTGCCAGGTCCATGCTTGTGACCCGAGTATAATTTGCTTGTCGCTGTAATGAAGAAGAAAACAAGAGTGAAGGGTGAAATGTGAGGAGGAGCCGGCTGCAGAGTGATCCAAGAGTGGCTGGCTCCCTGGAAGGTTTGATTGTATTGGCCTGCATTTCTTTGGCTGCCAACGTATTTGGATCCAAAAATGGCATGGGATTGCTGGCACTAGAATTCTCCTTACCACACACTGGGAAATAATCCCAAACTGTTGGAGCAAAATGTGAGGGTGAGCTTTGGCTAGGTAAGGGGTAGAAGGAGCAGAAGGGTGGAGGGCAGGGAAGGAATTCAGAGTCAGGAAGAAATAATATTTGTTTTCCCATCCCTTTCATCAGTGAAGTCACCGGCCCCCTGAGCTGGCATGACAAAGGGAAGAATGAAGGTAGAGGGAGAAAAAGAGAGTGCAAGTGAAAGAAAGATATCTGTGGTAAGGAAGCTGACCCTGAGGAAACAGGGGGAGACGGATGTGGCTCAGCTTCTGGGCGTGTGCATGCATGCGTGTACACACGCACACACACAACACGCACACCCCTCTTTGCCATTTCCAAGTTAGCCAAGAATTCATTTTTAGATTGCTCTTCTTAACCAACCTCTTTTAAAGTATAATCACCATTAAAAACATTTTTTTTTTTTGCCTTTATGAGTCCCTTTCCTTAAACCACACTAATGTTATTTGGACCACATTAATAGCTAATTTCATGTTTACTTATTTTTCTCCCTCATAGCCCCACTGTTGACCTCTAATTGAGCATAAATACCTTTCATGGGCAGAGAAAGTATTTCATTTATTTCCTACTCTGCACCCCGGAGCACCATGCATGCTCCTCTGCATGGACCATGGGCTTCATAAATGCCTAATTGGCTACATCTTCATAGGAAGGAAGGATCCATGGCTTTCCTGGGTGGTGTCAACAAGTAGCTGGTCGAAGCCAGGGTCCAGCTGCCGTTCTGCCAGTGTGAGCCTTGCTTTGCATTCCAGAATGTTCAGCCCACTTTGCGTTCACCTGGTCCCATAAGGTTCAGCATCTCGTCTCATCATGAAAGTCCCAATCTGGCATGGCGGAGCTTGGAACCCTGCACTAGGACTGCCCTGGAGATGCCCTTTCCAGGCCTGTGTTCTCAGTGATACTGTGTTCTCATGCAGTACTTCTGGTACTTCCACTAACCTGACTTCCTTGGCTGGGGCCCAGTGAAGGCTTCTGTAACCCTGTTTTCTGAGCTAAGGGAAGTCATATTATAGCAAGGATCCTGTGAAACAAGAATGCCCGACTACTCTTTGAAAAGAATTTCAGAAAATTCTGAGTCAAGCTTGCCATCTGCTGAAACTTTTTTTTTCCCCACCAGCCCCACCCACATTGATTAATGAGATTTCTAATCCTCTCAGAAGCACATCCCAGGCTCCTTTCCATCTCCTAAGGGAGAGGGAACGTACACCTAGTTGCAGTCATGCCTGCTTGGAGTTTCCACCCCCAAGGACCCCTAAGGAAACCTAACAGAAGGTAAATGAAAGGAGAAGCTCAGGCAACTGGATCCTTAGGGGCTTGCCACTGAAATTCTCTTAACCCAGGAGAAGGCCGAGGCCCCGTGTTGGTACCTCTACAGACGACATGGAAAGACAAGGGTTATTGGTTCTGGGAAATGAAAAATCCCAGTGCTGCTGGGAGGAAGCTGAGTCAGCTTGGCCAGAATGCTGCTCCTAGAGATTCTGGCTCAGGAGGGCTAGGGCCCAGCTGGGAATGTGATGCAGAAAATCTAAGGACTGTACTTTCAGAAACCCAACATTTGTAAATCCCAAGGCCAGACGTTGGTCCTTGGCATATTTTGTCACCCTCACTGCCATCATCACCACCGTCTGGGGAATATTTATTGTCTAATGGCCCAGGTTCAACTCACTGCAAAGATAGCACATTCCTCACCAGACCACATACATTTCCAGGGCCCCCAGGACCTGCAAGATACTTGTATGGTGTGTGCACCTGAAATATAGTAGTGAGACTGAGGAACTTAAAATTTCATTTTATTGCTTTCTAACTTATTTGAGTTTAAAAATAAATAGCTACATGAGTCCAGAGTCTACCATGTGGCATAGGACAGAATTACAGGCAGGGAAGAACTTGATCAGCCCCTGGCTTTTGATCAGATCACCGTTTCCAAAATCAACCCCATTGGAAAATACCAAGTCTAATTGCTGAGAGAATCTGGACAAATACCTACGATAACTTGGATGATAGGTGAGAATTGACCGCTTCTCCCACTCCTCCCTGTACACAGCATGGTACTGACCTTGACAATCACCAACCTGCCTCCACTCATGGAGCTCTTATATTAGAAGGGGTTATGCTGCCTTTTCCAGTAATCCTAGGAGAGCAAGGCTGGGACTTTGTACCCTGAGAATGGGGGAAGTTGAGTGTGATAATGAAGCCAACCCTTGGGGCTACTATAGCTGATTTATCTGACTGATCCCCAGCAACATGGTGCGGTAGGACCTGGGCCCTGAAGCCAGGAAGCCCAAGTTCAATCTTACCTCTGCCACTTGACGTCTTCTGTATGACCTTGAGCCAATTACTGCTCTAAACTTTAGTTTATCTGTAGAATGGTGATGATAGCAGTAATTCCAATTTCATGAGGCTGCAAAAAGTCAGCAGTGCTCCCACTCTTTAGTCTTCTGACCCCTTTCCACTCTTAAAAATTAATGAGGACCCTCCAAAAGGACTGTTTTGTGAGTTAAATGTTTATATACAGTATTAGAAACTAGAAATAAGAACATTAAAACATATTAATTTACTTAAATATGAAACCATTACATGTTAGCGTAACATATTGTTGTGGAAAATTTACCATATTTTCCCAAACAAAAGTAATTAGAAGCGTGATGTTGTTTTACATTTTTGCAGATCTCTTTCGTGTCTGGCTTGAGGCTAGGTTCTTATCTCTGCCTCTGCTTTCCATCTATGGAACGGTTATGTTATGA
This sequence comes from Eumetopias jubatus, assembly GCF_037043125.1. Classification (NCBI taxonomy): domain Eukaryota; kingdom Metazoa; phylum Chordata; class Mammalia; order Carnivora; family Otariidae; genus Eumetopias; species Eumetopias jubatus. Next base: position 125,607,797 of record NW_028274811.1, read on the forward strand.
TTACACTATGTTGTTTTGGTCAAAGTATATGATGAAAATCTGGCCTCACTCAGGCATTTAATTGGAGAAAAGAGAAGTATTTTCATAGTGTTTTCAGATAATTGTGGATGTTTTTCTTAGCTACATAAAACTTCAAAATTGAGTGTTTTTTAAAGATTAGTTGCAATGTAGAATTGGAAACCATATCAGTAAACTTTTCATATTTTTTACACTGAAATCTATTTTTCCACCATGTACTTTTAATGCATCTTTTACCCATGTGTAATTTTATAACATCATGAATTAGTCATTTGGGAAATATGGGTTCCTTAAGTTATGCTGATTTTCCAAATGTTATCATATTTTATTATAGAATATCAAAATGTCATATTGATAATATCACCACCAATATCATCAGAAAAAGCTTTTAAGTAATAAAAATCTTCTAGGACAATAGTGTTTGCATTCTTCTTGTGGCCCACAGAATCTTAGGTTTATCCCAAGAATAAAACAAGATGAAGATGGCAATTAATGGCATCAGGTTTATTTTTTTTAAATCTCTCTCTGATTGTTGTCTTTCTAGCAGTTAATTTTGTTACATCTAGTATGTTTACATTTTGAAAAACCTTATGGGAAGAATGTTCTATTTTTTTTTAAAGAGTCATTTCTTTGAGAGAGAGAGAGGGAGTGGGGGTGGAGGGAGAGGGAGGGAAAGTTTTAAGCAGATGCTGCACTGAGTGTGAAGCCCCATGTGGGGCTCATCTCATGACCCTGAGATCATGACCTGAGCCAAAACCAAGGGTCAGATGCTTAACCAACTGCATCACCCAGACACCCTAAGAATGCCTATTCTTTATTCAGTAACGCAGGAAATTGGATTATGTACTTCTGTAATTTCTATAGAGATGAAGGACTCATGAAGAATAATCAGGTTTATTATAGAGCATATCTTGACACATGGAATTATTTTGACTTCCATGTAGAAAAAGAAGTAGGGTGATTTGTTTCGGAACTAGGTAGGTACCGATGCCCAAATCTTTAGGCTGATTTGGGGATTATTCAATTTATTTAACAACTGCATAACCAATCACCTCAGAACTAAGTGACTTAGTACAAGAAAAGCATTTCTCATTTCTTGCATTTTCTATAGGTCAGGAATTTAGGAATTGTGTAACTGGGCAGTTCGGCTAGGGGGCTGCATAAGGTTTCAGTCAGACACCGGCTCTCAGCAGGAAGCCCCAGTTACTCACACCATGCAGACGTCTCCATAGGGCTCCTTGAGTGTCTTAATGCATGGTGATGGCTGGCTTTGCCCAGAGCAAGAAACCCAAAAGAGGGCAAGGTAGAAGCCACATGTCTCTTATGACATAGCCTCCAAAGTCACACATGTCATTTCTGCAGTATCCTATTGGTTATCCAGATCAGCCCTTTTTAATGCAGAAGATACTACACAAGGGTGTGAATATGGGGAGGAGAGAATTGCTGGGGACCATTTTGGAGGCTGCCTACCACAGATACCTGTTTTAGGTACAGGATTGCCTTTTCTACCTGCAGAGCCTTTATCTAGGCTCCATTCCCCAGGAGCTTACAGAATACCTACTCAAAGGTGCGGCGACCCACACAACTTAGTGTCAGACCAGGGAACCCATTTCACAGTGAGGGAGGTGTGGGAGTGGGGCCATGATAATGGGCTCCATGTTTGTATCACATACTGCGCCATCCAGAAGCAGCTGGTGTCTTAGGTGGCACAGTCTTCTAACAGTGCAGCAGGTGCTCCAGCTCAGAGCTAATACTTTGTGCTGATGGGCTACCATTCTTCAGCCTGTAGTATATATATATATTAAATCATAGGTCTCTGTACAATGCCATGTCACCACAGGAAGAAGAACTAGGTCTGGGAATCAAGTGGTGGAGGCAAGAGTGGTCTCAGTGGTGGAATTTATGTTTCTTGTCCCTTTAAGTCTACTTCTGTAGAGTTGAAGGTCTTGATCCCCAGAGTAGGAACAATTTGCCAGGGTGCACAGCAGGGTGCCCACTGAGCTACAAGTTACAGTGGTGTCCAGGTTCTAGTAGGCAAGAAGAGAGTCATCATACTGACAATGGTAATTTACTGTTAGTCTGGGTCCTCTGAAAAGCAGACACCAAGGCAGGATTAAACACGTGGGGATTTTATTGGAGCAAAAGCCAAGGAAAGAAAATGAGTCATGTGAGCCTGGGAGAGTGGTCAGACTTCGAGGCAAGTCTCATCCTGAATGAAGTGGAGAGGGAGCAAAGGTTGAGTGGAAGGGTCCTAGACTGCTGTGCTATCTTCAGAAGTCTCAACAAGGTCACTGGGAGCCCTTGACCCAAAGTCAGCCACCAGCAGAGTCCCGTGTCTCCCAGGAAGGGCCACCATAGTATCCCTGTCATGCCCGGTCACTGGCCAGGAGCAGCTGGTGGGAAGGGCAGCCTTAAATTTCAGAGCCAGCAGCTGGGGCTCTTGGTCAGTTACACTCCCTGGAGTCGGAGTTCTGGGTGCATTCTCTTGGCTGCCACACTGAGGAGGCAGTAGGACTGCTTTTATACAAGAAGGAAATGAGGAATACATGTGCAACCTCCCGGTACTTCCTCACCTCATTAGAGCTGTGAATATATGAATATGTGTATATATTTATCTGCATAGGATTATAAGACTAGGAAGAAAAATATGGAAGGATACAAATTAACTTGTAAACATGGTATGGAAGATAATGTTGACTTGCTGATGGAAGCCCATCCCAATCCCCTTTCCCATAGCCACTTTTCAGTCAGGGATTGGTGTACGGCACAGGTCAGGCTTAAGAGATGTAAGCACAATTCTACTGGTCATCATGTCTCGCTTCTCCCTGCTTCCTGACCAGGATATGTGCCTGATGCATGAAGCTGCAGGAGCCATTTTAAGACCATGAAAGAAAGGCCAAAGAAGTACCAACAGTGGAATATCTCTAGAACTTATTGTGAGAAAAAAACTAGATACCTATTGTTTTACTCACAGTAAATGTGTATCCTAACATATAGGGTATTTTTTGGTTATGTGAATTCATGTAGTGAAGTGGTAGGTCAAAACTTAGATAAGCAAATATAAGATCACTTGAAAAATCATGTATATGATCACATGTGATTTACATGCATAGGTCTGCAAATATGTTTTGATAGATGTGAAAAACAGTAAAATGATTAAATATCAAAACAGTAGTATTGTCCATTTAATCTACTTTTAAACTTTATTGTCATATTACTTACATATTTAAAATTCATTTTTTTAGTTATACCTTACTTAAAAATTTGTAATGTTCTATATATTTTTTCTGTGCCAGATGTTGATTTTACTCACCTGAAAAAAAAAACCACTTAGATTCTGTAGACGTTCTTTATTGTTTATTTTCTAATTCATTAAATCCTTACCTTTGTCATTCCTTTCCTTCAACTTTCTTTGGGATACTCTGTTCATTTTCGAACTCTTTGAGTTGAATGCTCAATATTAATTTTTAGCGGGTTTTTTTTTTTTTTGAATGTAATAAATCCTGGCCCAAACATGAATTTTGGTCTAATGCAGTTGGTGACGGGGCTCCCATTTTCTGCCCAGCCCCTGTTCTTAATCAGGAGGTGGATTAAAGTTCTCATCCTCTGTGGAGGTGGGAGAACGCTGGGCAAAGGGGAAATGGCAGGCAGTGGACAGAGGAGGTGGGTCCCCAGCCCGCTACTCCACCCAGAAGTCTCCTAGACAATACTTAAGTCCCAGTAGACAATCACCACCAGGTGGTGCCCAACCTCAACAGGGACCGGAATGATTTTAGAATGTGATCAGTAAGGGGATCTCTAGATCTCCTTGCCCATAGGCTTCTCTTTCTTTTCTTCTTTTTTATCCGTTCTTTCTCTTATTATATTGTTTGTTTTCATTACACTATTCCTCCACCTCATGTATCGGCTTGAAAGTATTCCTTATATTTCAGATATTTTACTGGCTATGGTAAAAATTTTATCATGCATAATTCACTAATTATTCGATCTTTGTTTTGCTTCCCCAAATACAAGGATTTAAGATACCTCGTCACATTTTCCATGTTATTGTTCTTTAGTGTTTCACTTTAACTTGGTTTTGGCTGTTCCAGCTTGGCTCTTATGTTGCCGTTGTTTTAAGTCAATGCTCATTTCTCTGCTCATTTCTTCATATTTCTTTTGAGATTCAATTTGGGTGTCTTTCTGAAACACATTCAATTAGTAGCTTTTTCAGCAATGGATGTCAGTGATAAATTTTTTTAGCCTTATTTTTGAAAATACCTTTATTTCACCCTCATTCAGGCACAATAGTTTAGTTGGGTATAAGAGAAACTCTTCTGTTTTTGCTAGTGATAATTTTGTGGTCAACCTAGTTGTTATTTCTTTTTAGGTTATCTCTCTTTTCAGGAGCTTTTAAGAGTTTTGTTTTTTGTTTGTTTAAAATTTTGATTCCAGTATATGTATCTGTGTGGCTTTTTTGTTTATTTTCTTTTATGCTACTTTCTTTGAGTTTCCTCAAACCCCCTTTCCTCTATCTTCTGCTGGACTTTATATTTGATTTAGATTTAAAAATCCAAATATATGAGTCAACTCTCCATGGTCTCTTAAACTTTCTTTGATATAGCCTATGTTTTTATTTTTCTTTGTTTTATTCTGGATGATTTTCTCAAATCAATCTAATAGTTGACTAGTTCTTTTTAAGTGCATCTCATCTACTGCTTAATTTGATTTAAAACATTTAATGATTATACTTTTCAGTTCCAGAAGTTCTATTTGATTATTATTCAAATTGCTCACTTAAATTTTTGAGTCCTTTTTTTTTAAAAAAAGATTTTATTTACTTGAGAGAGAGAGAGACAGAGAGAGGGAGCCTAAGTAGGGGAGGGTGAGAGGGAGAGGGACAAGAAGACTCCCTACTGAGCATGGAGGCTGATGTGGGGTTTGACACAGGGCTCCATCTGGACCCTGAGATCATGACCTGAGCCGAAGTCAGATGTTTAACCAACTGAGCCATCCAGGCACCCATGAATCCTATCATTTTGATTTTTACTATGCTTTCTTTTATCCCCTCAATTTGAGTACACTTATTTTGCAGTGTCTTTCAGATTATTCTGGTTTTTTTTTTTTTAGTTCTTGGGTTCATTATTCTTCCATGTGTTGTATCAGCTGATACTCCTCCCTGATACTTTTTCGTCGTATAGTTAGTACATTTTTACACTAAACTTTTTCTTTTGGTAAGAGTCCCATTCACCCTGGACTGTGGCTAATTCCCTGCAGAGCAGTCTTGTATTTACCTCTCTCCAGGTTCCCATGGTTTATACTGGTCATGGACCAGTAATTTTGTTAACTTCTTGCTTGGGAGTCCTATGACATGGAGATAGCTTAAATTCATATCCCATACCTAGATTGGGTTTGGGACTTTCCACAGGATACATATTCTATTTCAACTAGAGCCCAGAAGAGATAGCTTGCTCCCTTGTTGCTTCTCTGGACAGTAGACAGAGTTCTTTTAGTGCTCCTTTCAAGTCCTGGGAGGATTTTCAGAGTGTCAGTTTTAAGCAGAGGTCTCAGTTCTAGCCTGAACAGCTTCCAGGTCAAATTTACTTGGGAGCTGTCTCCAGGCCTGATTCTTTCTTGGTCCCTTACGTGTAGCTGGAGCCCTACATCTCTGGTTTTAAATTTCCTTTTGTTTCTGGCACCTAGGAACTGTCTTGGCCTTTTTTCAGGCTATGCATTTTAAAGTTTTAAAATATTTATCTAGCATTACATGTATTTGTAGTGAGGAAGAGTCTTTGTTAAGTCAGGCTGCCATATTACCAGCATTGAAAGCCTTCCATACTCATGTTTTGGTTATGCATTTCTCATTAAATTAATGAGATGCATTAAATAAATCTGGACAAATTCCCCTGACCCTCACTGATCTCACACACCAAAGAAGTTGGATAAGCCAGGAACATAAAGTGGCCTACCTGAGTTTCCTTTTCCATTTCATTTGCATTATTTCTCAGAAACAATAAAACAAGGATGGAACTGGGAGGGACTTTGCAGTCCTCTAGTCTGATATGCTCAGTAATCAGATGAGGAAGCAGGGCCTAGCTGGGACTCTGGATTTTGGGTTCTATGTCTGAAACGTGTTCAAATTCACTATCTGGAGCTGAGTGTAGAAAAAGGAGCACTGGACTTGGAATCAGAAAACCAAGATTTGCAGCCCAGGTTTGCACCTAACAGCTAGCTGTAGGATCTTGGACAAGTCACTTAGCCCTTTGGGACCCAGTGTGTTATCTTTTAGGTATAATGGAGGGAGAGTGCATGGGATTTTTGATTCAGCAGGTGTGAAAGGTCTTGGTACATAGTAGGCTTAAGTAATTGGTTTCTTTCTTCCTTATGATTAAGATCCCCCTCTCCCCTCTTAGAAACATCTCTTTGCAGCTGTTCATTCTCACAGAATCTGCCTGGAAAAAGCTCACAAATACCTAGAGACTTATGAAACTGGAAGGTGTAAAATTGGGAAACAGGAGGTTATTTGCCTGTTTCTCTTTTTTTCCAACTCCTGAAACTTTGTCTCTTAAAGCTAAGGTAAATCTGTCTTGAAGAGTTACATATAGGCTATACAATTGTAAGTGAAGCCATTGCAGTCTTAAAATGATTTTCATTCTGGTTTCTCATTCACTGGCCACTGGCTTTCTTGTGGTGATCACAGAGCGGATTCTAGGCAGGGTTTGTTGGCAAACTTATTCTCTAAAGGGCCAGATAGCAAATATTTTAAGCTTTGAGGGCCACAAATAGTCTCTGTCACATATTCTTCTTTGTTTATAACCTTTCAAACACATAAGAAGCATTCTTACCTTGTGGACTGTACAAAAATAGGCCATGGGCTGTGTTTGGCCCATTTATGGGTCTAGCCATAGTATATGGAAGCCTGCTCTGGACTGACATAGCTTCCTGACCAAGACAATGAAGACCCTCTTGACTTCAGGAAACCTCAGTCAGTGCTTAGGGGCACTTAGCTGAATTACCCCGTCAAGTTTGTGCAACCCTCCTTCATCCTCCACCCTCCTTTGTCCTCCACCCCAACAGCTCCTGATTTTTTAGCCTAGTTATCTTTGTTTAAGGGAAAGAGGAGGAATGTGCATTGAGTCACTCGTTGACTGGGTTTCCATCCACCCAATGACTTTGGCTTTTTCATCAGAAAGTGATTTCCTAGGTGGCTAAATTGATGTTTCCCAACACTTTCTATGACATGACACATTTGGAAGATGATAGTAGTTTGTACAGCTCAGGATTGTTGGGGGGAAGTGAGCAGCAGAGGATTGAACAGATGTAACCCTCATGTTCAGAGGCAGCTGGGCTTCAGGAGGTCTGATGGGATCAATGTCTCAGCAAAATTATCAGGAATATAGAACAAGAGTGATCGAAGTCAGACAGTCCTGTATTTAAATCCTAGCCTTGCTTCTTGCTAACGATATGACCTTGGCAAACTTTTTAACCTCCTCTGTCTTAATTTCCTCCTCTGTAGAATGAGGATAATAATAAAACACCTATCTTATAGTGTCTATTTTCATATAAAAATGTGCATGGAATATATGCATGTAATGCCCTTACCAAGGTGCTTGGTTATTAATCCTAAGTAGAATGCATTCTCCTTCTCTTTAAAGTCAACAGTACTGGGCGCCTGGGTGGCTCAGTTGGTTAAGCGACTGCCTTCGGCTCAGGTCATGATCCTGGAGTCCCGGGATCGAGTCCCGCATCGGGCTCCCTGCTCAGCGGGGAGTCTGCTTCTCCCTCTGACCCTCTTCCCTCATGCTATCTTTCATTCTCTCTCTCTCAAATAAATAAATAAAATCTTTAAAAAAAAATAAAGTCAATAGTACTTTTACATTAAATGAGTTTTCTTTATTGAAGAAAGTCTCCAGGAATTAATAACTTCTAGCCCTTTGAACTTTAGTTTAAAAACTAAATTGTTTAAAAACCATTGCTTTTATTATAAAGGTTTTTTTTCACTTTGTCTTCCAAGTTTAAGCCTTTGTGGCCTGTATTTTTTATACAACTATTTTTGTTGTTCAAACATTGAATGCCAAAGAGTTGAGCAGCAATCTGCAGTTCTTTCTGGCCCATCTCCCTGCTCTCGAGACAATATACTAGAGGCACTTATCCTGCAATCCATAAAGAGTTAAAACACAATCATGTACGGTAAGAATTAAACGGAAAGTATGAGATGACATGGAAAAGTCTGGCGCATGGTATGGGTTTGCTACATATTGCATAAACACTCCAAGTAAAACTTTGGGTTGAGGAGTGTGTCCTTAGTGCCAGCAATCAAGTCATTAATAACCACAATTTGCTGATGGATCCGCAACTGAGCCACCTGTGGGTAATCAGCATTTGGCCATTCCTAGAGAATGCATCCTCCCTCTCGGAGGGAGGAACCCTTCCAGGGGTCCTGGGATACAACTGCTGCCATGGCAGTAAGAGAGCAACAATGTCAGGAAGTAAAGGATCCCCTTACAAGTGGAAACCACAGGAATCCTGGGCAGGCAGAAAATAATCAGGAAAATCGCTTTTTGGCAAGGTGACATGGGTCAGCTCTCCTGGCCTCAAGAAGAGTGCTCTGAGATCTGTTGTAGCTTTAATCACATTCAACCACTCTGTGGTTATGGGATGGCTTGTTGCAATAAGTTCACAGTACAATTTTGCTTTACTATGCCTAGTGCTCTGGGGGGGCGGCGGTGAAGAAGTGGAAGATTTTGTTTCTTCACCTAAGATCCTAAAATTGGCTAGAAGGTCAGACTTTACACATATATAACACTTAAAGATAATAAGTGATGGGAATCAGGAACTCCAGGCTAGAGGTCCTCCCAATTGCTCTAACAAAACAGTAACAAAAAGGATCTGAGATAAAGAGGGTCTGTGAAGTTCCAAATACTAAATTCTCTCCTGAAGAGTCACAAAGAGGTGACCAAATTAAAGGATCTGAGAAGTCCTGTAGTAAATACAAGATAGCTATGTTTAACAGAGTTTCACAAATGTAATTGACCTTGGTACCTGCCTTCTCACCCTCTGCAGTGATCTGGAGTTCTTTGAGTCTTTGGTTGAAAGGAGCAGATACCAACTCTAGCTAAGAAGATGAAAAGCTAATGTTCTGGAGGAATACTGGAAGCTTATAGAGTTGTCAGGAAGGCTAGAGAACCAAGCTGCCTCCTCCTGTGGTTGCCTGAGAGCTGACATGACTTAGATTTATTACTGAAAACTGGATCATTGTGAAGTCTGGAGGGAGACCATGTGACTTCCCAGAGGTAGAAGCTGAAACTGGCAGAGGGGAAATAGCTTAACTCAAGTCATCTGGCTGGTCATGGGAGAGTGAGGTCCCTGTTATTTCTATTATACTACCTCCTCTCTTCTATTCTGGTTTTTTCTTTGAGGGGAGAGGGGTTTCCCTTTAAAGCACTGCACCCCCATTCCACATGCAGAGGAGAAGCCTACATTCTGAGTGTTTGCTTGGCAACCAAGAGCTGACATTTATTTCTACCTCTACCTAACCCAGTGGGAGACCTTATATTTGCAAAATGACCAAAACGTGTTTTAATGTATTTCCCACTTATTTCCAAAAAGGAAATATTTTGAGGTGGCTTGACACGTCCCTATGAAAGTAATTTCATTGATCTTTTGAAAGTTGATACGTTCTTGTGGTCATGGTTCATCTGAGGTTAGAGGTTTGATAGTCCTTGCTTCCCTCTCTTTCTTCCTTTCCCATTACCCCTCATCCAGAGAAAAAGTACTCATCTTCAGGACTCACCTTCTCTATGAAACATCTTCTACTACTTCCTCTCTCTCCTCGTCTGGAATTGCCAGATAAAATACAGGACTCCCAGTTAAATTTGAATTTCAGATAAATGATGAATAGTGTTTTAGTATAAGCTTGTCTCAAACACTGCCTGGGACTTATACTAAAAAAGTATTTGTTATTTAGCCAAAATTCAAATTTAACTGGGGATCCTGTATTTTTACATGCCAAATCTGGCAAGTGGAGCAAGGTTTACCCTCGGTAACACTGATTGCTTCTTCTCTCGTCCCCCTTCCCTGATAGTACAGGCCAAGCTCTCAGCACTGTGTCTAGCACTGTTAATCATTTTTGTTATCACTGTATTCTGCAGCTACTCCTGCCATAGTCTTTGTAACACTTTAACACTTTATAACCCTCATGTGGTTTGACGTTGCCTTCTCTATCAGTCTGCAAATCTCATGTCAGGAGAAACCATGTTTTTATACCTTAGCAACTGGATATTGTTGGTGCTTAATACATGTTGAATGAAAAAAAGAAAGAGAAAGACACTTGCACGATACATAGCTGATAGAAGAAGTAATCTAGAGAGACTACTGGAGCTACACATCCAATTAATAGTGTTTTTTAGTCTGTTTTGGCATCTGGCAGTCTTGGGTTTCAAATCACAGGTCCACCACTGACTACCCATGTGATCTGGGACACAGTTGTCTGTCATCCTCGAGATTCTAGTTCCTTATGTGTGAAACGGGGATAATGTGTTTCTCCAGCACTATAAGAAAGTTCTTGCCTAGGCCACATAGAGAAGGATCAGTCCAGGTGCCCTTGGCAGTTTCCAGGGGGCTTCCGTATGTACGGCCCTTCACCTGCCTTTAGCCAATTCACCACATTTGTATGGTGTGAGGTGGCAGCGGACTGATCCTCAGAGGGTCATTTCCTAGAAAACCAGAACCTGCCTTTTAAGTCACCCTTACTTTTCCCCTTTACCCATTTTAGGAGAAAATCTTCATAGATTAAAATTTTCTTGCTCTTCTGTGTTCTCACATTTGCATTTCTTTTTTTTTTTTAGATTTATTTATTTATTTTTGAGAGAGAGGGAGGGAGAACACTGAGCAGGGGGGGAGGTGGAGGGGGAGAGAGAGAGAATCCTCAAGCAGATTCCGTGCTGAGCGTGGAGCCTGAGGAGGGGCTCCATCCCAGGACCTGAGATCATGACCTGAGCTGAAATCAGGCATCAGACACTTAACCCACCGAGCCACACAGGTGCCCCTCACACTTGCATTTCTTTTTAATTTTTTTCCTTTAATGAGCAGTGATGGGCCTCAAGTTCCAGAGTCTCCTTTTTTTGACACCAAGCAGTGTTTATTTCTTTTCCCTGCTTGTGTGAGAAAGGAAAGCCTAGAGGTTGGAATTTGTCTAGCTCCCTCATCTGGGGGAGCCCTCTCTCAGTGTGTGGGTTTGTCCCTGGGGTGAACATCCTGCCTTCCAAAACATTTCGGACAGAATGTAAACGTTTTTGATGATGCAGAGTTATCATTGTGGACTGTGGCTTTGAAGAGACCTAGGACTTTGAGATTTTGACTGAAAAATCAATTTGTAATAGGAGGAGAAAGAAAATTTCCCTGCTTAACTAAGCAGGATTTACTGTAGTTTAATCAGAGAATTTAACTCCCTTCACTAAAGAAAGACTTTCACCCAAGAAAGTCAGTAGGTAATACAGCACCTTAGCTCAAAGAGACAGATTGTCAGAACACAATCAGCATCATACAGAAGGATCTCAGTTTGAAGAGGGATGACTGTGCTCTGGGCACTAAATTTGCCTTGAATCTCCCACCAATGCAGAAAGTTTAGTCCAGAGAGAAGTGGTTAAGATCTGCAGGCTCTCAAGAAACTCTCTAGGTCCAACTCCTGGCTTTGCCTCTCACTAGCTGCAGTATCTTAGGAAAGATGCTTAACTGCATCAGGAAGATTAGAATAATAATAGTACCTACCACATAGGGTTGTTGTAAGGATTAAATGAGATAATGCATATAAGTAAGCATGGTGCAGAAACATTTAATAAATATTGACCTTTATGATTCTCATAAAGAAAATTTAGTAACTAGTAGAGCCAAGTTTGGACTCCAAGTCCCACTTTTTTTTCCATTTTGCCACAGGGCCACTGTCAAAGGAGAGAGGGAAAGTGGGGGAATTGGGGGGCATCAATGGGATCCTGCAAAATTATATCTCTGGTTAGAAGTTTCACCAGTCGATTAGTTAGAATGTAGGTTCTGCTGCTAAAACCCAAAATATCAAGACAAGTTTATATTCTTATCAAGAATCAGACCAAGCATAAGCAGTATAAGATGATATGGTGGCTCCATTGTGTCAGTGACCAGACTCTCTCTATTTCTCTGTCATCCTAAATATGTGGCTATTTGTCCCAGCTCCAGGCACCATGCCCACACCAAGCCAGCAGATGGTGAGAATGGGGAGCATCAGACTTCCTTTCAAAGGACATGACCCGGACGTTGTCCATATCACTTCCATGCACACCCTATTGGCCATACCCAACTGAAAGGGAAGATGTCAAAATACAGTCTTTGTTTTGAGCAGTCTTGTGCTCCTAGTATACTAAAATAAAATAAAAAAGGAAGAATTGTTATTGGGATCTTAGGTGAAACAGTTCTTTCAATTGATTTATTACCATTGTCTTGCTTCAAAGCTAAATTGATAACCCATTCCACTCCCATTCTAGATATGCGCAATCCATTTAGTTACCAGTAGAGTAAATGGGTCTATTTATTTCATCATTAAATATCCTAGACTGCAAGGATTCTTGGATTCCCCTTTTATCATGCTTTTACTGCCTTTTATTTTCTCCCTCATTGCTAGGCTATCCATTGGCATTTTCCTCGGCTGCCAGTCCAGCCATTGAAGGCTCTCCCCTCCCGTGCCTGCCTGGTCCTTCCCTTTCTATACACACTTATATGTTTGACACTTGTACTTTTTTATTTCTAGATAGAGTTATATGTAATGCAAAGGGAAACTGGTTTGAGTGAAGGTTAAGTCATCACAACTTTTGTGCTAAGTCCATGGTGGCTATTGGTTAGTGCTTCTTGCTTATTTCCTGGTTCTCAGTTATGTTAGAATAGCTGAGATTGCTAAGTAAGCAAGGAGTCTTGGTATTAGAAGCAGAGAGGAGATGTAAGGAGACCCGTGATGGGGGTGAATGAAGCAATCAGAAAACAGCACTCATCTAGGAAATTTTGCCAGGATTAAAAAAAATAGTACTTAAGAATAGAAAGATGAGGCAGATAAGAAATATAGGAGGAATAAATATGGGAAAGGCCAACAAATATCCAGAGATCAAAAGCAGCTTTCTTAAACTTTAAAAAAATAGAGTTCCTGAATGTGGATGTCTGGAGTGACCCTCGCTACCAGGTTTTGTTCTAATTTGAAGCACAATCTGGGGGCGGGGAAGGGTCTCCAGTTTGTTAAGACTGTGGTTGAATTCATGTTGGGGAACGTAGGATCTGGAGCTAGTGCACAGTTCATCACCCTGAAAGCTGAAAAGAAGGCCATTGAGATGCTGGTCACCCAGGACTTTGGCAAGGAATAATCAGGGAGCTGAATGCTGGTCTTCGCGCAGGCCATTCTAATCACTGATCCTCTTTGTAATGGTCAATTTACATGTTAGAAGATCTAAAAGGCAGGAAGCATAGAAATGGGCTTTGAATTTTCTTCCTTAGAGTTTGTTTCCAATTAATCTTTCTGAGACAAGAATTGCAATCCACTGCAAACTGTTTTGAAGCTTTTAAGAGCAGGTTTTGCTGCTTCAGACAAGATGCTAACATATTAAAAAGGAGGAAAACAGCTTAGTGTTTGGTTGGCTATCTTCCCCTCAAATATGAAAGCCACCTCTCCATATCAGTAAAAGGGTAAGACAGAAATTTCATGTATGGTGGACTTTGGGCAGCTTTCTTAGAATCACAGGGTTGGAGAGGACTGCCCAGATTTTTTAGAAATGAAAAGACTTTTCATTTGGCCCAGAGAAGCCAAGCCATTCTCAGAAAGTTGCTCAGCAAATGCATGGTAGTGCAGGAACTAATCTCCTGATCCTCCACCATACCCTACTGCCAGTTCTTCTCAGAATGTATCTATAATGAAGAAAAAAGGGTGGCATCCTAAGCCTGATTAGTTTCTTTGAAATTTCTTTAAAAAGCCTACATTTTCTATGAGTGGAACGGTTTTGTGTTCAAAGAGAAACAGCGCAACCCAGAGAAGCTGCCCTTGATCCTACGTGGAGGCAGTTGGCTATGATCTCAAAGGCAATAACAGGACGTTTCCTGCCCGAGTCTTTTTTACGTCTCTTGCCTCTGGCCTCAGAACTCTCCTATTATTATTTCCTGAAGCAAAGGTATTTAACAGATGGTGGTTTCTCCTTCACACTGTGGTTAAAATGCAAACATTAACTGGGAAGAAAACCTCCTATAATTATCAGTTATTGATATTCACCATCAGTGGTTTCAACTTTTTATGGGATCATAGACGTATTTCAGAATCTGAAGAAATCTATGGCTCTTTTCTCCAGAAAATGCACAAGCAAAACTGTTATATCTTAGGGTCTCCACTGCCCTCTGAAACCCATCTTGAGAACCAGGTAAAGGAACCCCTGTTTTTAAGTAAAGTAAGCTTGTCCTAATAGCTGGCTGGTCTTAACAAGCAGAGCCTAATGGTCATGGAACTAAGTTTCCATGGGAGAAAAAGAGCCCAGAAAGAGCTTCCCCGAAGGAGTGAGAAGCCAAGAGGGAGTCCTGGGCAAGCTCGAGGGAAGGGGACAAAGGAGAAAAAACAAAGAAAAGGGTTCTCAGGGAAGTTTGGAGGGAAGCCAAAGATAAACTTCTCAACTTCATTGCCTTGTCTAGGGTTGGCATAATCATGATTTTCAGACTTATTTAACTTGCTTAGCTGACCTCTGTAATTATCCTAAAGTCACACATCTTCCTGAAGTCCTTCCCCAATACACTGACTCTCAAAGGCAGCCCTGTGCTAGTGAATAAGATATCTAGCCGAGAGCTGAGTCCTTGTTTTCTGGCATCTTGCCATTTTATGCTGCTCATGGATCCTTGCAATAAACTATGGGGAGATGATATATCACTAAAACCCAGACATGATCTTGGCAAGCTCACCAGGTAGTGATGTATTGATAAGCATCAAAAGAAGTCATGAATTCCAAGAAAGAAAGTGATTTAGAGTAACTCCAGTGAGTCAGATTTTTTTTTTGAGATAGAAGGTGATTTGTGCTACGCGGCAGGGCATGGTTGAGAAATGTGTTCAGGCTCTTCGGAGCAGTGGGAAGCCACAGAGAAGGACCCAAGCTGCGAGAACATATATGTGCCCTGGAGTGCCTAGCAGTTTCAAAGAAGTGAGTCTGGGATGAAGCTTGGGTGCTAAACAGACATTTCAAAAACCGTGAAAAGTTGCAGCAAGTCATGGGCCACTTAAAAGGACACCACTAATGTCATTTCAATGGGCAGGTTCTCACAGACTGGGAATCCTTATGGGAAGAAAGGGAGCATGTGGGAATCCCAGTTAAAAGCAGCTGGGATACAGGACTGGATATTGGGAATCCAGGTGATTGGATGCATCCGGTCAGAATTGTTTAAGAGAATTTATGTTCTATAATCTGTCCTGCCTAATGGGTAGCCAATAGTCCCATGTGGCTATTAATACTGGAAATGTAGCTAGTGCAACCAAGAAGGACAAAAATCTACTTTCACAAAGTTATCCTTCCTCTGAGGACATAGATAGTTGGGACAGTCCGTTGCTCCCATGATAACTTGGAAACAAAAGTAGATAAACAAAACAAAACAAAACAAAGAATCATACTAAAAAAGACATTAGAAAGCTGTGGACAGGACTAAATCCAAGGGAATCAAATTCCAGAAAGGGATAAGTCCTTCATAGGTGAGAAGAGATGGTGGGGGTGGTGGGGGTGAGGGAGGTGGGGGTAGAGGGGTGGGTGTCTAGGCACATTTGCAAGTTGGTGTATGGCAGGAGGAACGTCAGACAGCCATGTACAGAGGGGCTCTGTAGGGCAAGGAAAAGTTCTTCAAGTTCTGCATGCAGAGAATTCTATAACATCTGAAAAGCGCATCTCACTCTAGAGACACTTGAAGAGGTCACAGTCATTGTTAAAGACCTGTGTTCTATCTAAGGGACATGAAAGGGGTGTGTCTTCCAATGAGTGACATTTCAAGGTCAATGAAACACAGCAGTGGTCATGGCTTTTTTCTCCCCCAAGATACAAATTGGGAGTTGAGATCAAGAAATTTGAAAAATCCAACTAAGGCTTTTCTCTTACTTCTTGAGACAAAACTTTGAGAAAATGATTTGATAGATTTTGTGGCATAAATACAATGGAATATAAAATAGCCACTAAAATTCTCGTTAGAATATTTTTATAGTCTATGATAAAATGTTAAATGAAAATATAACACAAAATGGGACTATTTCTTGAGTAGAGTTATGTAAAAAAAATTATATACACATGGAAGGCAATCTGGAAAAATATACCAAACATTATTAGAGGGGCAGAATGATTTCAACACAGTCATACCAGTGTGTGTGTATATACATATATATATATGCATATATATGTATATTATATATGTTATGTCTCAGTAAAAATATTCTTTGAAAAAATTTTAAATTGCAATTAGACATTGGAGGGTACCGAGTGTGCTGCTGGGAAGAGAGAGCACATGAACAATGGTGCCCTGGGCGGGTGGGGGGCGGGCAGTGTGCAAGGCATGGTCCTGGGCTGGCAGTTCCCCCAGTCCCACCAGGAGGACCTCCGTCAGCACTCTGGATGAGCTCAGCTGGACCAAGGGTAGGGGACTACATAATTTTGTCATTTGTCACCTGTGGTCATCAGCCAAGCCCTGTGGGAAAAGAGTATGTGTCCAGGCTCTGACCCAACATCCTAAAGGCTTGCAGGCAGGCTGACCTCACTAGAAGGCAGCAGAAAATGGGTAGAGGGCTTTTCACTGCTTGAGGTACTCATGGTGAAGACAACACTCTCAGGAGAGACAAATGTCCCACGTGTCACAGCAGAGAAACATTACAGCTTTGCCTTTGTCCATCAAAGTGGAAATGAAAGAGAAGCAAGCAGGCAAGTTAGCTAAAGCAACAATCCATAACATCGACCATTGATGACAAATCTGTATCAGGCACATATTTTGTGTCAGGCATTTTCTAGGCACAGGATCATCCCATAAATGATCAGTGTTCTGTGGTCCTCTTCTTCCAGGATCAGAATAATACCATCTGGTGTAATTCCTAGTTATCTTCCTGCCACAATAGCATTACAGTGCCTACCACATGGGAGGCAATCAAAAAATACTTTTGAATGACTGACTAAATAATACCTTGAATAATTTATTAATGAGGCTGGCCTTGTATTATCTCTCAGTGTCTAAGGGGAAGGCATGGTGGCCACCTCCTTACCATGATGCTGCTCCTGCTTACCAGGCCCTGCCTCCAGGCTTGGCCCAGAGAAGATGAGGCTTCTGGATCAGAGGCCTTACACCATCTCCACTGGGAAAGCCTGCTGTGCTGAGGGTGGAACTTTCCTCCTCCACTCCCTGTCCTTCCTGGCAAAGTTAGCATAGATATTTTTATTTAGACATTGGTTGGTGTTCTATAGTTTCAAACACAAGACCCAAGCAAGTCTCCTATACTTTCATGTGGCCATCAATAGAGCTTTTCAAAAATATTGCTGTTTTGTTGCTGTTGTTATTGTTAAGATTTTAGGGTTGTTTTGGTAGCATAATCTAACTGATTCAGACACATATGGATCACATAGCATAATCTAACTGATTTATGTACATAAATATGTATATGTATATATAAATATATACACTATTTTTGTATGTATGTATATTATACATATTAGTGTGTGTGTGTGTATACACTATTTACTATCAGCTAGTAAATTTTTTTACTAAATTTTTTTAATTAATTTTTTTTCTTACTATCCACTGAATCTAAACTATCCCTTTTGCCTGGTCATTATTTACCTCTGCTTAGACACAAATACCACCACAAGGATCAGACTCTCCTTCTAAATGGCAAGAGCAATAACATGTGTCTACCCAGATTTCTAATCAACTAACATACATCACACATTTAGCTCATCTTAGGGCTCACCATAGCCTTTTAGAACTCAAAGGCAGTTATAGTTTTTGTGCTTATTTGCATTTCTTTTGCATCCTCCACATAATATGTTCTTAAGATTCATGTGAATTCCAGTGGTGCTGGGAAAATTGGACAGCCACATGCAGAAGAATGAAACTGGATCATTTCCTTATATCATACACAAAAATAGACTCAAAATGGATGAAAGACCTAAATGTGAGACAAGAATCCATCAGAATCCTAGAGAAGAACACAGGCAGCAACCTCTATGACCTCGGCCACAGCAACTTCTTGCTAGACATATTTCCAAAGGCAAACAAAGGCAAAAATGAACTACTGGAACTTCACCAAGATAAAAAGGTTTTGCACAGCAAAGGAAACAGTCGATAAAACCAAAAGATAACCGACAGAATGGGAGAAGATATTTGCAAATATCTTATCAGATAAAGGGCTAGTATCCAAAATCTATAAAGAACTTATCAAACTCAACACCCAAAGAACAAATAATCCAATCAAGAAATGGGCAGAAGACATGAACAGACATTTGTGCAAAGAAGACATACAAATGGCCAACAGACACATGAAAAAGGGCTCAACATCACTCAGCATCAGGGAAATACAAATGAAAACCATAATGAGATATGACCTCACACCAGTCAGAATGGCTAAAATTAACAAGTCAGGAAAGGACGGATGTTGGCGAGGATGCAGAGAAAGAGGAAATGTCTCACACTGCTGGTGGGAATCAAAGCTGGTATAGCCACTCTGGAAAATAGTATGGAGGTTCCTCAGAAAGTTGAAAATAGAGCCACCCTATGACCCAGCAGTTGTACTACTAGGGATTTACCCCAAAGATACAAATATAGTGATCCAAAGGGGCACCTGCACCCCAATGTTTATAGCAGCTATGTCCACAATAGCCAAATTATGGAAAGAGTCCAGATGTCCATTGACAGATGAATGGATAAAGAAGATATGGTATATATTTACAATGGAATACTACTCAGCCATCAAAAAATGAAATCTTGTCATTTGCAAAGACATGAATGGAACTAGAGGGTATTATGCTAAGTGAAATAAGTCAATCAGAGAAAGAATTATCATATAATCTCACTCACATGTGGAATTTAAGAAACAAAACAGAGGATCATAAGGGAAGGGAGGGAAAAACAAAACAAGATGAAATCAGAGAGGGAGACAAACCATAAGAGACTCGTAATCATGGGAAACAAACTGAGGGTTGCTGGAGGGCAGGACGGTGGGGGAATGGGGTAACTGGGTGATAGACATTAAGGAGGGCACGTGATATAATGAGCACTGGGTATACAACTATATATATATATATACAATATATATACAACTGATGAATCACTGAACTCTTCCTCTGAAACTAATAATACACTACATGTTAATTAAATGAATTTAAATACAAAAATAAATTTTAAAAAATTTAAAAAAGATGGAACAACAACAACAAAAAAGATTCATGTGAATTCCATTCCCTGATTTCTCTTCCTTTTCCCTCCTGGTCTTAAGACATTGGGAGAGCAGTCATTCAGTACATTCAAATTCACTTGTACAGTTAATTCTTAATTATCGAGTATGAGAAGAGGTATGGGTTACCCCATACACAGTGGAATATTATTCAGCCTTAAAGAGGGAAATTCTGCCATTTGTGACCACATGAAGGAAGCTGGAGGACATTATGCTAAGTGACATAAGCCAGACAGAGAAAAACAAATACTGCAATCTAACTTTTATGTGGAATCTAAGAAACTCATAGAATTGTGGTTGCCAGGGGCTGAAGGGGAGGGTGAGAGTGACTGTGCATATAAGGGCAAAATCCTGGGAATTGGCAGAGCAACAAGATACAAGGAGTTTGGGGCCCTGACCAGCTGGAGAGGAGCCACCATACCAGCTCCAACTTCTGTGTGACAGAGAAATGTATTTTTATCTAATGTAACCATTATTACTTTGGGTCTCCATTATAAGCATCTGATTCTATCCTAAGAGGCCTTCAAAGTGATGTGGTAGAAGTTTCCCTGGGGGATAAATATCTTCCACAAGATGTAAAGACTCATAGTTTTAAGAGAATCAATTTCTGGATGCTCAGAATGTCCTAACAATGATGATGATGATGATAATATTTACTCAAATTTAGCAATTAACTATGTTCCAGTGTTCAATACTAATTCATTTAACATATCTTAACTCATACATCTTCTTTCCTAAAATAAATCTGTCTTAGAACATGCTGTGGTTAAAGCTGGTTCCCTCTCTCATTCCCCTCCCACAAATGCCCTTCTCCTGCTTTAAGGAAGAGATGCAACTGTCCATTTCAAATCTTATAATGAGACCTTGTCCTTGAGCTGTGTTTTGCAACCTTTTTCTCATCATGGTCTCTTAAGGAGACTTTTAGACATTTTTCCCCCCAATCATTCCCATCATAAAATTTTAATTCCACAGATGTATTCCATATATCTGTTCATTTACTATATGATATCTGTACTTTATACATAAAAAGAGTAAGATCTTTTATCCCTCAGGAACCAATTTTTGCCCCCATCAAGAAGGCATGTCCTAGAATATAAAAACCTGTAGGCCACCAAGGGACTATTTGAAATACTGGTGTTCATGTGAGAAATAAAATGACTCTGATTTCACATTGAATCTTTTGCAACTCATATAATTTCTGAATCTTTGCTTCAAAAAATTCAAGAATGTAACAAGTTGTCAGCTGATAAATCATTATTAGCTCAGAAAGAGTTCAAAGGATTGAATGACATTGCCATAACAAAACCCCTTCCATTTCTATATAATTATTCATATGAATAGATTTATCAGGACTTTCACATATAAAAATGGAACACATTAATATAATGGGACTGAATGCTGGCTTATTCTAAGCTTAAGTATTGTCTATCAACAGAAATGATTAGAATAACTCCTATTCATTTAG
Source organism: Eumetopias jubatus (assembly GCF_037043125.1). Lineage (NCBI taxonomy): Eukaryota > Metazoa > Chordata > Mammalia > Carnivora > Otariidae > Eumetopias > Eumetopias jubatus. The sequence goes on from NW_028274811.1 coordinate 125,628,712, forward strand.
AGCTGCACTTCCAATAAAATTCACTTTTTATATTTAATGATTTGTAATATATTTATGTTCGTTTTACCAAACTTACAGTGATAACTAAATTCATAAGATATCTTTCAACTCTTAAGATCTTTCTGGTCATAGGAAATTATAAAGAGCACACTAAATGCTAGAGTTGACATACATCCATATATCTACATCTGAACATATCTCTATAGGTGTACTTATATATAGTAGAGAAAGAAAGTATGATGGAATGGTCAATAAAAGACTATAAGAATAAAAATATAATAGGATAAAATTGTATGGAGGAAGTCAGATGGAAATGTGAGTCCAAAAGGAAAATGAATTGCTATAAAATTTCTGACTGTTAAGGACTTGTTCATATATAGTTTATATAAATGAATGGATGATGGTGAATACCAAATTGTAATACCTTCTAGATTCCCTTTAGTACATTTAAAGAGTCATGTAACAGTTCAGTTAAAAATGACAAAGTACCCAATATGCCAGAAAGTACACACTTGGCAATGATTTGAACTCATGATGAAAAATGTTAGATGTCTATTTAGAAATGAGTGAGGTTTCCTGAGATTAAGAGTTGTCATATCAGTGAGATCCTAAGATACATGCCTTTTTCTGATTGACTTAGGGAAAAATGAAGGGGGGGGAAATCGGAGGGGGAGATGAACCATGAGAGACTATGGACTCTGAGAAACAAACTGAGGGTTCTAGAGGGGAGGGGGTGGGGGGATGGGTTAGCCTGGTGTTGGGTATTAAAGAGGGCATGTACTGAATGGAGCACTGGGTGTTATACGCAGACAGTAAATCATGGAACACTACATCAAAAACTAATGATGTATGGTGATTAACATAACATAATAAAATTAAAAAAATAAAAAGAAATGAGTGAGGTTGCTTTAAAGTTTATTTTGAGGGATGCCAAGCAAAACAGGTTGAGGATTACATCCTGTTGCATAAGGTTTGAGTCTGACCAGCAACTCTGGTGATGATACCAAGCCACCAAGAGAGGAGCAGAGGTTGCTCATTCTAGCAACTGAGGGTAAGCTTGAGCTTACACAATGGGCAGGAAATGGTCTTCTGCATGAGGGGCTCGAAGGAGCAGAGTCTGGGAGTCAGGTTACTGCCGGCTGTGTGGCGTCCTCCTTTCTTGCTGCCTGAGGTCAAGTGGTGAACAGTAGCCCAAAGCTACAGACTCCAGCCTTCTTCATGCTCTGAAAGCCCTCTCCTCCACCAAGGGCCTCCAGCTGCCAGGTGGCTGCCTATCACTAAATTCCCCGGGATTCCCTTGCCCCACTCCAGCTGTTTTCAGCTCTTACTACACTGACCTTCTCTTTCTCTAAAAATGTGGTCCACCTGTCTAGAATCACCTGGAGTGCCCATCAAAGTGCAGGGATTTTGGTCTCACAACAGACCTATTGTATTGGCATCTCTGTGGGTGCGACCTGGGATTCTACATGATTAACTTTTCAGTGTAAGATTTACTTCTTTGCCTCAGTTCCTTTTGTCCGGCAAATGATGGTAAGTTTCTTTGCTTAGGACAGGAATTTGAGGTTGCGAGTTTGGACTTAAAACACTAGCAAATGGAGACATGGATCCAAATGAATTTCAGCCTGCTTTATTCTTGGACGACTAGCAGATACTGGGGACTTCTTGGCTTTAACCTGAAAGAGCAGGAAGAAAAGAATAATGTTCAGAGCAAGATAAAATGCATTTTCAAAAAAAAAGAAAAAAGAAAAAAAAAAGGAACAGGAAAATCACAAAGCAAGCTGTCTTCTAATCTGATTCTTGGGACCATGACATTGGACCAATGTGTAACACTGACAAAAGAGCAGATGGTTTCCAGCACTGTACCTAACGCAGAGTTGGATGCCATCCCAGTTCTGGGGGTTGAATCAGAGTTTGAACTAGACCAACGCAATTATAAGCAGAGGCCAAGAATGGGTGCTCTGTTCTGGGGAAGCTTAGGAAGGAACAGGGTGCTTTGGGGTCTCTATTTAGCAGAGTCAGATTCAAAGCCAGCTGATTCTTGGAGGGAGCCTGAAAGAAAGGCCCCGTGAAGAAGGGAGCTGGGCAGATGGATCCCTTTGATGACACTCAAAGGGGTTTACCTCAAGAGTCTGGTAAAATGGAGCAGGGCAAACTCAGGATCTTTCTCCAATTTTCTACTTTTAAAACCCAGCAACTGTCTCTGAGTTAGAATGTTCAAATTCTCTGATCAGCTACTTAGGCCACGTTTGAAATGGAAGCCATGACCCTTGATTTTTCCTAAGTTTACTACCTGGTGCCTTGTGGCATGGGCCATTAGAGTGATGTTTTCAATTATTTAAAATATTCAGGCAATGCAAAAATGTTTGCTTTGTGCCAGACCCAACAAGCTTGGCTTCCTTCTTGCAGCACAGAGGACTCACCTCTTTGTGCTATTGAGAAGGGAAAAATCAATCCCAGTAGGAGCCCTACAAGAATGGGACAAAAAACTGGAGGAATTTAAAAAAGTTTTTTTGTCGAGCAGTTCCAGCTTTGGGGAGGGTGGAATTCTCAGAAACAACTATTGTCTGGACTACAGAGGAGTCCTAAACTTTTTTGGAGCATTATCATTGCTTCTTTGATTTCACAACACTCTCTTCTCTATTACCACCTTGTTTTTATAATAATTTGGTGAATTAAAATAGTTTATTTTGGGAAATCAGGGAAGAATTTCGTGATGCTTCTGGGGGTGAAATGGAAACCCCTGTGGTCGATAGAACCAGGAATGAGAATTGCTACTCTTCAACTAGAAGTATCTGAGAGTGGTCTCTAAGGGTTCTGAGAGTCTTCAGCCTTGGACCTTTGTAAGGTAATACTTTGGTTTCTAGCACACATAAACAATTTGTTTGCAGTCTTTTTTTTTTCCTTTTTTGGTATATCACTTGCATAGGCAACATTTTTTCCGTTTATTATATTGAGTTAAGATTGTTTTAACCCACCAAAGCAAATGGGTAGACACAGATATCTGCTGCAATGTTTTATTTTTCTTGTTTGTTATTCATGTCATTCCCTTACTCACTTTAAGAACACTCATTGTTTTTTTCCTATTTGTCCTTGTCAGTCTGAATCACTTTTGCCTTATTAGATCATGCATTCATTTATTCAGTTGACAGATATGTACGGAGCACTATCACGTTCTCAGAAATGGACGAAGCTGAGGATAGAGGCAAATGTGTTTCCTACTCTCCAGAAGCTCCCATTCCACTGGAGTTCTCAACATGTTTCTCTCAGGACCTCTATATAGACCTCCAGGGAGATGACATTCTCCTGCTTCTCTGTCACCGAGGCGTGGTGGGGGCACTTCTTGACCTCTACTTTTCTATTCTGGCTATTTTTCCAAGGACCAGAGGCAATGCCCTTTGGCCCTTTCCTTTCTCCACCAGGGGAGAGGCTAGAGGCTTCCTCACAGGCTTTTTTACCTGACTTACAGGGGGGCCACGGAAGAAGAGTTCTCCTGGAATGCTTGGAAGCTGATGAAGTACCCTACATAAACAAAAGAGATCATAGTTACCTACCTGGGGGAGATGGAGGTGTCTGACTGCAGCCGAGTAGATAAATCTGTCCTTGGGTGTTTCGCTGCAATCCTGGGGATTATTGAACAAATCTCCCTTCGTGAAAGCAGCTGTAAATCAAAGAACATACGGCCTTCATGACACAAGGGAGATAACTGCATTACCAAAGGGATTTGAAAACATCCAGGCTCAACTCCCAATGTGAGGAGCTCCAGCCAGTCAGCCTGGTGCCACGTGTTTGTGGGTCTGCTGGCTTCAGAGTCGTCACCCTTAGCTTGGCCGTGAGGGAAGGGACTCACTTGGCCGACTTGATGAATGTTTTTCCTTTTTCAGGTGTGGAGAGTTGAGTCTATTATAATGTTCAGCTTGTTGCACACTTTTATCCTTGTCGGTACATGGCCTCTTTCATTTGTTTGGTGTTTGTTTTCTCCTTCTATTCTCATTCTCTATTCCCACTCCTCTTCCTCTGTACGTATTTGTTCTTACAAATTGTATCATGCTTGGTCTGCATGTGTTTTCCTCAGCTTTTAATTATAACCACATCCAAACCTAGTGGAAAGTTGAGTGGCCATGAACATGCCTATACCTGCCACCTAGAATCAAACATTTCCTAACATTTTGCTTGTTTAACTCCATGTAAGTGTTTGAAAGTAAGCTGTAGATAGATTTCTTCTAAAAATAAGGCCATTCTCCTACAGAAAGAAAATATGATTTCACACCTTATTAATTATATAATTTATTTTTTAAATTTTATTTTATTATGTTAATCACCATACATTACATCATTAGTTTTTGAGGCAGTGTTCCAAGATTCATTGTATAACTGGGTGTTATACACCCAGTGCTCCGTTCAGTACGTGCCCTCTTTAATACCCATCACGAGGCTAACCCATCCCCCCACCTCCCTCCCCTCTAGAACCCTCAGTTTGTTTCTCAGAGTCCATAGTCTCTCATGGTTCATCTCCCCCTCCGATTTCCTCCCCTTCATTTAATATATCCAGTCTATCTTCAGATTTCCCTAATTACTAAAAATGTTTATATAGTTTTTTTAAAATCAGAATTTGATCAATGTTTACACGTGGTATCTGATTAAATCTTTTTCACCTCTTCTGCTCTAGAATGGCCCCCCTCTTTTAAAAATAACATGGACTTTTTGAAGAAATGTGCTCATTTGTCTTGCAGAGTGTCCTCCATTCTGGATTTGTCTGATAGTTTTCTCAAGGTGTTTTATTTGTTCCTTTATGCTTTGTATTTCTTGTCAATGAGAAGTTGGATCTAAAGACTTGATTAGCTTCAGGCTGAAGTTCTGGCAAGCAAACTTCATGGGTGATTTTGTGTGCTTAGTATCGTATCCTGTCAGAGGCTCATAATTTCAAAACAGTCAGCTGTCTGACTATAATGTTAAATTTGATCTCTTGGTTAAAGTGACGACTACCAGATCTTTGCATTGTAAAAGTACAGTTTACCCTTTGCAAATTAACAAGAAATATGTGGGGATGATACTTCGGTGCACTTGCACATCCTGGTCTCCAATAACCTCTCCCTTAATAACGTTAGCATCCATCAGTGATTCTTGTTGGAATAAATTATCTTATTGGCAGTTGTAGAATTGTGATATTCTACTGCTATGATCCTTTCTACACTTATTAGCTGGGATTATTCTATAAAGCAGAGCTTTTCTTCATTGACTGTGGATAAACTCATGTCTACTACTTCATAAAAAGGTAGAGTAAGATATTCAATTATTTCCCTGTAACTATCAGCTCTTGGAGTAATGGGTTAATGTAATAGTCACCTCCAAAGATGAAAAACAAGATTTTTCCTCTTTCTTTTTTTATTTTACTTCATAATTTGAATGTCCTATATATACCTATACCATATAAACCACTGGTTATTATTTATTCAAGATTTTATAACCAATTATAATTATTTTTCTTTTTACTTCTCAAATTTATGTTTTCTGCCAGGACCCTGATTAATAGACAATATATCCTGGACACCACTCTATATCACTACACAGAGGTCATCTTCATTCTCCTATATGGTTCCATAGTACTCCATTATATGGATAGACCATAGTTGACTCACTCTTTGTGGATCAACTTTAACATCTCATCCCTCTACCCCAGGAGTCAGTATGATGAGAATCACTTGCTTTATTTGTTTTCTTTTCTAGTGGGTGACATTGAGCAATGAGGGTCACTTAACCTCTCTGTGCGTCAGGTTTCTCATCTATAAAATGGGGATAATAATGGTACAGACCAATAGTATTGTTGTGGAGATTTAATGAGTTAATATATGTAAAACTCTCAGAATAGTGCCTAATGTATATTAAGTACTCAGTAACTCTTAGCTATTATAATAATAGCAATTATAATTGTCAATTATTATGACTATTATAACCTTCACGTATTCTTATCTGCTTGCTATCAGCCCTGGGCAGTATAAAGATGATCAGAAACTTTGTTTTTTAAGATTTTATTTTTTTAACTTATTTGACAGAGAGAGAGACAGTGGGAGAGGGAACACAAGCAGGGGGAATGGGGGAGGGAGAAGCAGGCTCCTCGCTGAGCAAGGAGCCCAATGCAGGACTCGATCCCGGGACCCTGGGATCATGACCTGAGCCGAAGGCAGACGCTCAATGACTGAGCCACCCAGGCACCCCGTGATGAGCAGAAACTTTTAAGGGGGCAGTGTGGTTTAAAGGAAAGAGCACCGGGCTTGGAGCCCTGAGATCTGGATTCTAGTCCCTGATTTACTTCTAACCGCTTGAGTAATCCTGGAGGAGTCATGAAACTTTCCTGATGTTATCTGCATAAAGAGGGAGCTGGAGAGAGGAGCTTAATTCTCTCCCTGCTCTCTGGTCCATGTATTTTACTGGATGACTATTTCACACTGGCCAGAGGATGGGAAAATCTTCTGCTCTGAATACTGGGACACCCTCATCTGTCATTTGAATTGACAAGCCCTTGGCTTTCTTCCATTCTGTGGCCTTGTGATGCACCAGAATTAGAATAAAGATTGTTCAAGATCTTTAGTCCTGGGAGGAAAGGAGGGAAGGGGAAAGAGAGGGGAAGAGGGGAGGAGAAGGAGGTGGAGGAGGAGGAGAAAGGAGGACGAGGAGGAGAAGGAGGAGAAATTTAGCTCCTTCTCTTCAGTTTCTTAGCTGTAGAAGAAATATAGACGTGGGAAATTTTTTGTTTCTGCAAATGGGTGCCGTGCCTCTGTACACAATATGGACATCTCCGAGTAAAGTTACTATTACAAAAAAAACCACAGTGAAGTCCTGAGCTTCTTATCTCTAAAAAGGTGCTTTTTGGAAAATGAACGCTTGAGATTTCCTTAACACGCCCCCTGAACATTCCAATCTGTTGGCTGTCCAGTCCCAGCAGTAATAGCAAGGTTTGGGTTAAACTTTTGAACTGCAAGGAATGTCTCAAGGCAGTCATTTTTGTGGTGTGCAGAGCAGTGTGTGACCTCGACCTCTGAAAGCCCAGGCACAGAATTAATGAGAGGTTTCATGGGCCCCTAACAGAACATCTTACCAAGAATGTATTACTCTTGTTTTTGTAGGTTCTCTTGAAACCCTTCAAATTGATGGTCAGATTGAAAACTTCAAAATTTCCTTTAAAAACCTCTGCCTGGGGTGTGTACACTTCTCTATATGTGTGTTATACTTCAAAGAAAATATTGAAAGAAAGAAAGAAAGAAAGAGAGAGAGAGAGAAAGAAAGAAAGGAAGAAAGAAAAGAAAGAAAAGAAAGAGAAAAACAAAAACTCTGCTTAAGTCTTACTTTCTCTAGGATAAAGCTAACATACCCATCATCTTTACCTTTAGCATTTCCCCACTCAGCACTTTACGAAGACTTTACTTGGACCCTGGAATTGACAAACTGTAGTGTAGTGCCAAGAGCTCTCAGTTCAGGGTCAGCATCCCTGTCTCCAGAACTCCTTCTTGATTCTTTCACACAGGAGTTGCCCATTGCCGGGCAAGACCCTGGACCTTGTTATGGCTCCATTCTCTCAGCTACAAGACAGGTGTAATGTGGTTAGTAATGAAATGTGTTGTCATGAAGATTAAATATGATAAGGGATATAAAAATGCTTCATTAACTATAGAAAATGGTAAAATATTTACAATTAAGGTTTATATCTTCCTATTATATTTTTCTGGTCTGTCATGTTATCATCTAGCTTCCTGGGGTCCACCCTCGGCTGCCCACACTTCGTTTTCCACCCAGCAGCCAGAGGGCTGGCTCTGATCCCATGAATACACCATATCTCTCCTAGGCTCCAGTGGTCCTGTTTCTCTCTCAGCCCTCTCGGCTCCTCACTGCCTCTCTGACTTCAATTCCTACTCTTGCCTCTCTTGCTCATTATCTCCCAACACACCGGGTTTCCTGTGAGTCTCCAAACCTCCAATTCGGTTCTGCTTCTGAACCTTTGCAATTTACTCTCCCAGAAATGCTTTTCTCCCAGACACCCATGGGGCAAACTTTTTCACTTCCTTCAAGTCTTTGCTTTTCAGTGAGGTCTTTTTGGCCATTGTGCTATAGTTGCAACCCCAACCCTTCCTAGCCTCCTTCCTGCTTTATATTTTTACATCGCTTATAAGCCTCTAATACACTATGTAAGTGACTTCTTTATTTTGATTATTTTTTGTCTTTCCCTACAAGACCTAAGCTCCACAAGAGCAAGAATTTGTGTCTGTTTTATTAACTGATGGATCCCTAACACCTGGAGCACAGCTTGACACATAGTAGGCCTTCAATAAATAGTTGTCTAATGAAGGAATGAAGACAGTTTCAGGCTCACTATTGGACAAAGGATGAAACTGACATTTCGTGATACTTTTCCAGACATTGCTAGTGAAAATGAGCCTTATTGGAAATTCTGTGTGGATTCTGTATCTTCCCCCCAGGATCCTGACCACCTGGAAGATATTTGTATAATCTCTGCATGCCCTAAAATCAAGGAATGCTGTTTCTATTCCGAAGACCTGTGGAGAGGCAGTAAACACAGTGGGGATGTTCTCTGGAGAAACAGAACCTGGACCATACAAGGCAAATTTGACCCGATGCACTAAATCTATTATATGTTATTGTTTCCCCATCCGGGTTTGTAGTATTTTCTTCAGCAGCATGTAATTTGGTTTTGCAGCATCTTAAAATGTAGAATGATGAGCCCACAGCTTTCCCCAAACTGTGCCAGGGCACACGAGTTCTAGGAAATGCTTACCTGTGCTCAAAAAAGAATAAGGGCCCCATAATTCTGATTCACCTTATATATTTGCATCTTAAAGGCTCTGGGGAGTCACATAGCTTACTATAAATAAAGGATGAGTGCCCTGCTTACTAGTTCTTAATTTATTAGACTAGGGAAAACTTTTTCACTGTATACCTATTAATACCCTACCCCACTCCCAGAGAATATACATGCGTACTAACATTTATGGAGTTTTACTTAATATTTTGTTAAAAGGCCAGGCACTAAAATAACATGTATGCACCAAGTCCATGACATCATGCCAGATTATTTTTGAAATCTAGACAATATTGAATTCTTCAGTATATTCATTTATTTGAAATAACAGAGTAATATTAAAAGACACTACCTATTTTGTGGCCATGATCCAGACCTTTCCAACTTTCATTTCCCACTGATCTCATGACATCTTGTATATGTTTTATTTGGCCACTGAGTGCTGTTCAGTACTCTGCAAGCTTACCTAAGGAAGGAAATCCATGTGTGGAGTATCCGTTATGTTAATAATATATTCTCTGTGGGACTGCAGTTCTTTTTTGATTTTTATCAATGAAGAACTTATGAAGCACTGCTCCTTACTTTATACCAGGAATTCCATTAGACACAATGAAGATACCAGGGGAACAAGACGTGACAAGATCATGGAGTTTGCATTCTGGTGTAGCTAGGCAAAGAAAACATGTAAACGAACCCAATAATCAAAGGTTGAGCCAAGGTTTTTTTTTTTTTTAATCACAATAGACATTTATTTAAAGTAATATATTTGCAGCTCAGATAGTTCTAAATTGTACACTTCAGGTTTATTCAACTTCTTAAAAATATTTGAGGGTAGCTGCAACCACAGAGTTCAACGCTATCATTATTTCTTTGCCCATTCTTCTCTCTCTTTTCTTTCCCGAGTAACTTCTTTCAGATATGGTTCAAGGTAGAATTTATCCTCCTCATATTTTGTCCACTGCTCTTTAGGCAAGATCTGATGCCTCATGGTCAGGTCCAGTGCTCTCTTAATGCGAAACATCCTGTCATTATAAAGGTTCTCAGGAAGCCTTCTTATGGCCTCTTTCACCTCATCATTCTCATATATTGTATCATCTCTCATTAACCCTAGTTTATTGAACCCTGCAGCATTGTAGTACCATTTTCGAATACCCTCCAGCCACCAGCTTGATGCTGCAACTGCAGGTCTGCTCGTCATTTTGACCCGAGGCTGCCGAGCCAAGGGTTTTAAAGGAAGAGAGGAGGAGCTGAGGCAGAATAAGGTGTGTGAGAGGGTGTTTCCTATTCGAGATGAGGTGACCAGGAGAGAAGGATGCTCTGAGGTAAGGACATTTAAATTGAGGTATAAAGATGATAAGGAGCTGGCCATGACAAGAAGGGGAAGAAGAACATTTGTTTTAGGCTGAGGGAATGGCATGACTAATGGCTCAGCTACGGGAAGCAACTTGCTAAGAATTGAAGAAGGTCACATGGTTGGCCCATAGTGTTCATGAGAGTCACGAGATGGGGGAAGGGTGGCATCCAGTGGGTATGGGCAAATCACTCAGGGCTTTTGAGGTCATGGATTAGACTTCGAGAAAGCGATATGCTCGAATTTATGTTTCAAGGAAACATAAAGCAGACTATACCCCAATGTACTAAAATTTTTGTTAAGTGAACAGTGGACATTTTAGAGTGCTTTTAACTATCTAAAAAAATACAGATCATATATTTCTCCCCTCTATTCCAAACATACAGTATCCTCCAATCCTATGTGAACCACTGGGTCTTGGTGAAATGTTGTTATTCTATTCCGTGTTTTATACGTGAGTCCCCACACCTAGGCTCTCCCTGACACTCTACTTTGAAGAACACTGACAGCCTGGGGCACATGTGAAGATTTTGAGGTCAAAGTCTACCTTCTACAGTCCTGGAGCTTGCTTTGGGGATTTACCCCAAAATCCCCCAACATCATGACCTTTCCTTCTTCCAAGCCCCCAAATCTTCCTCTGATCTCCATTCCACCCATTCTTGAGCCTAATTCACACAGAGATCCCTGTTAAAATGTTAATAGGTAATGATCATGTTAAATAAAGTGCGTTGAAGTGTGATCCTGACCAAAAGCATTTTCATTTTGAAGACAGTTCTTTAGGGCAGTCTTGGCACCTAAGGGTAGAGAGAAGAGCCATAGGGTAAGTAGGTGGGGCAAGAGGAACTCCTGCTCTGGGTGCTTTAGAGCGTTCCCCATATTAGAAGCACGTATGCAAAATAAACTTATTAAGTCATACATGGGTATCTGTCCCTTAGGATTCTGTGCTCAGTGTTGGCACAGTATGATCCATACCTCTAAACATCCACTCTCGTGACTGACACCATTCAGGCCCCAGGGAAATGCTTTTTACATCTCTCACCTTGTGTTCCTGAAATATCGGCGGCTAGGTCTAAAAATTTGTGGGTTATTTTACTACTGAAGTCAGAGATAGACACTACTTTGATATGTAGGAGGGATTTGAGCAATGAAAGAACTGAGGTATGACAAAATAGCTTAATCAGTTTTTCAAATCTCTCCTCTCAGAAAGCATGGATTCAAGAGATGCATCGTTTTCTGGTAGTGCTGAACATCCATTTTCTTGCTCTTCTTCATGCTTCAGTGAGTAGTTCTGGAGGTACTCATGAATTAGCATGATACTTTTAACACTTACAAATGGCAGTTCATCAAATAATTCATGTAACTCTGAAAGTCATATTTATGTCAGTACAGATGTAACATGCATGAAGTATGATGGTGATCCTTTTTGTTGGCTACTAGATGAACCCTGAACTCTGGAAAAGCAAAGCTTTGTTTTTATAAAAAATGTTTAAGAAAATGTATCAAATTCTCACAAATGAAATTTAGAATTTCAGCTTTCTTTGAATAATTTGAATTTCACATGTTGATATTTCAATTATAATTTATATTTTGCCTTCTAATTTTAATAGACAATTCTGAGTGCTTCAAAAGAAAACTGACTTCTTTGGAAAACTTATAAAATAGTTTTTTACTTTTCTTTTTTTTAAAGATTTTATTTATTTATTTGAGAGAGACAGAAAGAGCCTGAGTGGGGTGAGGGGCAGAGAGGGAGAAGCCAACTCCCACTAAGCAGGGAGCCCAATTCAGGGCTGCATCCCAGGACATCCAGGACGATGACCTGACCCAAAGGCTAGACGCTTAACTGACTGAGCCACCCAGGTGTCCCAAAACAGTTTTCACTTTTCCAGGTATTTTGCATTTATTATAATTTATAGAATTTGATGAAAACCTGTTTAAATTTTCTAAATTTTGAATTTTAATCCAAAAAATTTTTAATCTTTTAGATTATTGAGAATGAGTACAAATTACAATTGTGATAGAAATTAAAAATATAAAACTCCACAAAAGCGCAGTTCAGAGAAGAGAAAAGGCTATAAAGGAAAAATTAGTAAATCTTCAGAGAAGCCACCTGCTTAAATTTTTAAAAATGGTTAAAAAGTAAAGTGAGCAGGCTTCCATTGGGTATGACCCACCTGAAATTTGCAAATAGGACATTACAACGTCTTTTTAAATCAGGTTTTTGAGGTATAGTTTACATGTAGGAACAGTCACCCTTTTTAGGTGTTCAGTTTTATGTGTTTTGACAAAATATATATACTATTATGTAACCGCAACCCCAATAAGATACAATGTTTTCCATCAACCCATGCCCCTTTCTAGTCACTCCCCTCACCCACCTCTCCCAGTTCCCAGCTCCTGGCAACCTTTGATCTGATGTCTGTCCCTGTAATTTTGTCTTTTTCAGAAAGTCATGTAAATGGAATTCATACGGTATATAACCTTTTGTGTCTGGCTCCTTAGCATAATCCTTTTGAGAGCCATTCATGTTGTTGCAAGTATTGATAGATCATTCTCTTTTATTGCTAGGTATTATTCCATTATATGGAGGAACTACAGTTTGTTTAGCCATTCATCACTTGATGGATATCTGGGTTGTTTCCAGTTTGGGGAGATTATGAATAAAGCAGCTATAAGCCTTCTATACAGGTCTTTGTGTGGCTATAGTGGGTTAAGTAGTTGAATTACAACTTGGACCTAGGTTGTCTGATTCCACAGCTTGCATGTTCAAATTCTAAGTTATATTACCTGAAAACAAAATATGTAATTAACTCCTAGCTGACTGAGAATATCTTATACACAGACAGCCTTTTGGAAAAGTTGACTTGCCCGTGTGATGGGCATTAGATGATAGCCCAAATTTATTAGAAGGTAAATTACCCATTTCTCTTGGGTAAATACCTAGGAGTGGCTTGCTGGGTCATACGATAAGTGTATGTTTAACTGTGAGAAACTGCCAAGGTATTTTTCAAAGTGGCTGTCCATTTTGCCCACCACCAGCAGTGTGTGAGAGTTCCCCTTACTGTGCGTCCTTGCTAGCACTTTGTATTATTAGGTGGTTTGTTAGCCTCTTTCTTTTAACTTAGTCATTTTAATAGGAGGACCATTCTCTAATTACTGATCAAAACAGTTAAATTGAGCAAAAAAAAAATTATTCTCATCAACAATACAACTTGAATAGGTCAGATGAAATCTTGCCATTTCTTACTAATGGTTAAAATGATAAGAATATGGGCATTTGTTCTCCATTTTTCTCTTGCTCAGGGCCCACAAATGACAGTGGTGAGGCTTTACTCACTACATCCTTTCCTTCTCCAAAGTTGACTCTTTGAGGAGGTGTGTTGCTTTGGGGTCTGAGAGCCTGCCTTGTGAAGGACAGCTACCACCTCCCTCTGCAGCACCCTCTAGTGGAGGTGGAGCCTTCAGGATTCAACTGGTCCTCTCCGTCCTCATGGCCCCCTCTTCCCAAGGGCTGAAAGAAGAGTTAGCATGCCACTCTGGGAGGCTTGCATAAACTTGGACATAACATTTGTCATTTAGTCACATACAATTTATCTACCAGTAATGTTTTATGTAAACCAGACTTTGAAACAGACTGAGAAGTATTTGGGAAAAAAAATCGAATTCCTTATCATTGTGATATAAACAACTAAAACTGGTTAACCAGTTTTAGGTCATATTTCTGAGATGTGAAATAGCAGAGATCTGTAGTTAAGTAATATGACAATTGAAAGAATATCACAATTAAATTTTTGTGCAAGGTTACAAGTGTCTGTGGAAATTTTTGTATACACAAACCAGGAACTGTAGCTTTAGGGGTGTCACATGCCACCCAGAGAGGCTGCCAGCCCCTGGTCTAGAAGACAGGACCCCTGTTTAGGTAGCTTTCTCTGTAGGAGACCTAGCATGACTCCATGGGCCACCTGATGGGATGGCGAGTGATGCCCTGAACAGTCTGTGAGCAGCTGAGCCTTCATTCCCCAAAGTGTCACTATGAGAAGTCTTATGGGCTATAGTAAATGGTAGCATACTCTATTTTCCCATCCCTGGTGAGACCTTGGGTAGAGTTTCCCATCAGCGAAGAGTTCAGCTTTAGGATCCTGAAATCCTGGAAGCAAGGCATTGGAGAAGCCTGGCCTGTGATGGACATTGGGCGGCCTCTCTTAGTAGGGGAGGGAGAGGAGGTGAATCTGAAGCTATCTAATTTATCCTGACAGATTCTAAACTTTTTAGTAGGTTGTAGAGAATGCCATGAGGGAAAAATGGACTTCCTCATTTTCAGATTCAGCAAAAAGGGGCACTCAATAGATCAGACTGTTGCCTCTTCCTGCCCACAAGAATGTGTCCCCACAGGAACGGTGTTGTTTTGTCATCTACCAAATGCAGGCTGGGGTAAAATATTTCCTGACTTGGCATTTGTGGAATCTTCAAATATTTAAAGGTACTCGCCTCTCCTCTCAGTTATTTCTTCCCTCAAGGATCACAAAAACCTTGAGAAATGTCAAGCTTCCTTTCCATATTTTCTTTACTGAATTCAAGATCACAACTTTTTTTTTTTTTTTTTTTAGCCCTTCTAATAAATTTGGGCTATCATCTAATACCCATCACACGGGCAAGTCAACTTTTCCAAAAGGCGGTCTGTGTGTAAGATATTCTGGGTCAACTAGGAGTTAATTACATACTTTGTATTCACTTAATGTAACTTAGAAGTTGAATGTGCAAGTTGTGGAATCAGACAACCTAGGTCCAAGTTGTAACTCAACTACTTAGCCAGCTATTATACTCTCTTAAAATCTAAATGTGCTGCCAACCCATTTCCTTATTTATTTATCTTTGAAAGAGTTTGACTGCTTGTGTTATTACTTTCGTGTATATAAACAGCTAAAGCACTTTCAAGGCTAAGTAAATTTACCCAATTGGTCTCACAGTAAGTAAGTAATTTTTTTCTTGTAATAAAATGCTGTATAATCTTGGGCAAGGAACTTATCCTCAATGACACTTTTTCTTTAAACAAAAACTTTTTAATTGAGATGTAGCAAACAAAGTGTATCAATCTTCGTTGCACAACTTGGTGAGTTGTATACACCCACATAATCACATTAATTATTATTGTGTTTTGCTCTTGGAAAGACAAATATACATTTAAACTTCAACTGCCTGGTGGTTCAATATGCAAAGCATGCAAAGAGAGTGGTATTCCAAGTTACATCTAGAATACTTAACTATAAATGAAAGTGAATATTCAGCTACTAGTAAAATTCCTCAAGACAAATTTTGTTTGTATTGACAAAAGATTGACATCATCACACAAACTCTATGTGACGTTAGCCTAGATGATCTTGAGATCAAGTATACTATAAATTTTGATCAAATAGTTCTCTTCATATTTGTCTGTGTTATACTGCTCAAATATGTGATCTACAGTCTTAAGTGCTACTGCAAAGCCATTGCCATATCAAATGACTCAACAGCTCATCTTACAATGAAAACAATATAAAGGATTGCCTGAAATCCACCTCTCCAACAGTCACATACTTAGTGGGACCTGGACAATGGTGAAGATCTGGATTTCACAGAATAATGTGAAATTATTCACATTGATTTTGTCATTCTTTGGCCAGTGAAGAAGACTGAGAAATAAAAATTAGCTTGGCTGGTAAAAAAAAAAATCTGACCTTTCATCTGGCTAGAATAAAAAACCAAGATAAAGCTAGTTGCAGAATTAATAGAAAACAATTATTTCCTCCAAGGACATGCTTCAAAGTGTCACAATACCTCCTTTCTTTGAATGACCACTGCTTTCTTACTTATTGAGAAACTTTGCTGTTGAACTGAGACTGGTTAAGAATAAAACATCGCACTCTTGCCCAGAGGATTTAAGTCACTTTGACACAGAGGAGCCGTCTTAGTTTCCAACCCAGGGGCAGAGCTTGAGATAAGAGGTGTCTAGACTCAGCATTTCACACCCATCTTAACCTTGTAGTTTCCAAGGAAACGAGACCCTGCTTTCACTTTGCAGCCCACACTTGATGTCGACTTCCTTGAGTTTATCACAATACCACTTCGGTTAAATTATACTTAATTCTACCTTTCCCCCAAGCCCTAGAATAATCTATCTTTTCCTTTGTCTGTTGCCATATTCCATGATTCTCTGGTGTGTGGTTTCCCTCTTTCCAGTGGATCAATAAATCTGCTTCAGTGGGCCTATGGGTTTGTTCTTGGAATGCTTAAGCTGGTTAGGCTAGGACGGTAGATTTCATTATTCCTGTTTTCCCAGATAAGGGAAATGAAGCTCAAGAAGGTTAAATAAATATAAATGGGGTCATGAATAATAAGTGGTCACAGAATTCAAACCAAGATCTGAAGTGTGATGAGTGAAGCCCCCATCCTTTCCCACTACACCATGCTGACCCTCTAATTTTGCTTAACAAACCCACCCACTGTGAAGCCGCATAATCCACTCATGCCTCATATCTCTTTCTCCTCATTGCTAGTATCCAGTTCTGACACACACCTCTGTTTCTCAAAGTATGGTTTCAGTTTTATGGCGTTCCTTTCTGCCAGGAAGCTAAACGAGCCATCCAACAGTTCTAAGCTCCTTTCTTCCTCAGCCACACCAATCAGCACATATTTCTAACAACACGCTCCGAGTTTTCACACTCGCATGCCTGTGCTTGTGCTGTTCCCTGACCTTGGATTCCTTGCCCATAACTCTCTGCCTGTACAAATCTTAAAAGAAATCATATCAAGGTTTTTACTGCAAATATCAGAAACCATGCTAGTTTACTTAAGCAGACAAGTACTTTACAAAGAATATTGGGTATTCTTTCACAGAAACCGTGAACAGTTGAAACTTCATTGCCCAAACTGTCATTATGAGAAGTCTTACAGGATGCAGCAAATGGAAGCATGCTCTATTTTCCCATCATTGGTGAGACCCTGGGTAGAGCTTGGGTAGGTAATATGTCAGAGAACCTTTGGAACGACCAGCACACTGACTTGAAGGCTACTCTTCAGGATGGGTCCAGGATAGGCAGCAATGCTGCCAAGGACACAGGTAACATAGTTTCCATCTTCTCTGACATTAGGGAGTGCTAGATCCTCTCTTGCTGCTGTTTAATAAGCTGGGGGTCCCTCACAGGGACTAGTCAGGTTGGCGCCTTATTTACATCATGAGCTTCCAATTACATGGCTGAATTTTCTAACCTTTGTCTATGTATTATTACTTTCTAAAACATCAGCCTTTCAGGAGGGTTGTGGCTCATTGTGGGCACACGCTGCCGAAAGATTCAATTACTTGGGGCCCTTCAGGGTTGAATGACCTGCCAAGACCAAAACCCTTGTGCAAAACACTTTATGAGGAATGCTGTGGACAGCCAAAGGGATCTGCTGGACCCTACAGCGGTCTCCTTTACCTTGCACCCCCAGCTTGAATCCATGCTGAGTGGAGTAATCCCTTTCCTGGCCCCTTTCCTTGTCCCGTAAGATGGGCTCCCTACACTTAGAAACAGCTTTCAAATGAGTGGTCTTTTGCTTGTTTTATTCTTGTGACTTTCATTTTGAAAATAGGCCCAGTGTCTTTGGCCAGTGAGTATAATTTCAGTGGATTTGATGGATCTGACAAATAAAAGGAATGATGAATATTATGTAACAGCTGGTGGACTCTGAATGGTTTTGGCTGTGATTCTGGAAAAGAATGAGGGAGGGATATGGTTACACACAAAGGTGAAGTTCGATGGAGCCATCCTAACTTTCTTTTGGATATCAATATTTCAGCAGGAGGCTAAAGCAGAATGGCACAGAGACCAACACAGTCCCTTTCCCCCAGGCTCCCTGCCTCTCTCACAGGACTGAAGAAGTTCCCAGACTTGAGACATTCTTGCATGTTTCTGCAAGGCATCCCCTCTTCCCTACCCCCCAGCACCCACCTCAGTGGGCATCATCTTTCTCTGTACAACTCAGTTACCACTAGACACCCAAGACTGCCTCCTCATTCCCCATTTCCCAGATTCTCTTTTTTCTGGAAGATCTGAATAGCTCCTTAAATGACTCCATCTCTCATACTTTTCCAGAACTCAAAACTCTTTTCCTGTGCCTCTGAAATTCGATGGATAGACAGGAAACTCTCTTCTTCCTCATGTTCCTTTCACCTGCTAGTCCTACCTGGCTCTTCCCTAAGGACACTGCTCCCTCTGTAGTCCCCTGTGAGGATAGCTGGTTTCTCTTCCACATCTCTTGGACCAGTGGGCCTACAATAGGACAGGTGTCCTCTTGGCTTCTTATTGCTGCTTTCAAACCACACTCTTCCATAAAAACAGCACCAAAATTCTTATCATCTGCCACTTTCCTTTTGGCAACCATTTACTGACTCCAGTGTCACTTCCCCTCATTCCTGGCTCACTGTCACATTCTCTGACATCATGTCTACTATGTTCTTGGTGATTTCAGTATCCATACATCTTCCAGTTCACTGGCCTTTCAGCTCCTTAACCTCCTCTCCTCCAAACATCTCATACTCCATCCTGCCTCAGCCATTCACTTGCACGGACGTACCACATGACCCTGTCCTTACCAAGAATCTTATCCCTTCCACTATCTTAATTTCAAGCATCCCATTATCTGGGCACCACTTCTTATTTTATGTGCTTCTACCTATGTCTTCCTTCTCCATCCCATTTCCTTGCCTCCTCTTCATGAGTAACCACTATTCTTAATTTTGCACTTTTAATTCTCCTGATATTTAAAATGGCTTTATCACATATGCACGTATTCCTAAACAGTATATTGTTTAGCTGTTTTTGTTTTGGAACTTTATGTAAATGATGTCATACTGCAAATAGTGATTTGAAGTTTGCATTTTTTATATGCTAGTCTATACACAAAATGTCTCCATGTTGTTGTGTGCAATGGTCGTGGTTTGGTTTTATTGCTGTATAATATTCTGTGGTGTGAATACGACAAAATTTATTCATTCATTCCTGCCAAGGCTACTTCCAGCTTTTTAATATTATTAATTCTGCTGCTATAAGTAGTTTGTACATATCTTCTGATGCATATTTGCTAGAGTTTTTCTAGGAGCGGAATCAATGGGTTCAACTTTACATGATGCTCTGTTTTTTTCTAAAGTAAGCGTACATCACTTCCTATTATTCCACTAAATCCTGATTTTAAAAACTCTTTGCCCTCACCAGGACCTATAATAATTGACCGTACTATCTTCTTACTTCCTTTAATTTCTATTTACCCAGCCTATAGTCCATGGTCTGTTATAATAGTCATTCCTTCATATACACCCTCAGTTCCTCTGCCTCCCCTTTCTTTGTCACGCTTATCAGGCAAAACCCTAGCTCTGACCATGGCCACATCTCTGTACATGCACCCGCCCGAGAGAACATGATTGCAGATAACTTCACAGCCAGGCTGGCTGTTCTCACTTTACATTCATACCACTCATCCCAGCCTTGCAGTCATACTGTACTTCCTTCGTCTATTAACTCTCCCGTGCTTCTGTCTTATACCTTCTCCTCTCTCCTCAAACCTCTGTTACCTCTTGCTGCATCCTCACTCTCAGCAGATGACCTTGTTCCCTTCTTCACTGAGAAAATAGAATCAATCCAAGAAGGCGCGCCATTGGCTCTCACTTCTGCCATGTTCATCTATGCTCATTGTGTTATCCAGTGCTAGGTAACAAAGCACTCGAAAACTTAGTGGCTTAAATAATGTCATTTATGATCTCACAGTTTCTGTGGGTCAGGAACTTGGGCATAGCTTAGCTGGGTCCTCTGGTTGTGGGTCTCCTAGTATCTTCCTTTCGAATGCTCACATACCTTGATCAGTAAATAAATAGGCCAGTTATGCTCCGGCCCTCATGGACAAGTACTTATTACTAATAACAAGCTGGATGAGAAAGGCCACACACACTCTCCTCTTCCTGTGGAACACACACTAGGCAAAATAAATTTTATACTGTTAGTAAATTGTTAAACTGTCCCACATTAAACTATTTTTTCCTTAAATTACCTTTATGGTATTAGAATAATTAACAGACATCTGGAAAAAGAAAGTGGAATTCTTGCCTCACTGGAGACCAAAATAATTTACAGATGGATCAATGATTTAACTGTAAAAAAAATAAAGTATAAAGTACAAAGTAGCAGGGGAAAAAAAGGAAATAATTTTTCTTATCATCTCACAATAGGAAGGAAAAACCTTCTTGAATAGAGTACAAAATCCAAAAGTCATATAAAAAAGATGGGTAAATTTGATTCTATAATAATAAAAATGTCTATAGGGTGAGAAAAATAATGAACAAAATGAAATGACAAATTACAAACTAGGAAAATATTTTCAACTTACAGACAAAGGATATACAATATGTATAATTTATATATAATTTATACTTTGAAAACACTTGACCAATCAATAAGTAAAAGATCAATAATAACCTAATAACAAAACAGGCAAAGGATATAAACAGACGATTGGAAGGATGTTCAAGTTCACTCAGTTAAAAAAAAGGGAATTAGAGCTACAATGAATGCACACACTTTATGTTAGACATCATGCTTTGCATGGATTATATACAAACATATGTTTGTATATTACAAATATTTAACTCATTTACTCCTTTCAACAACCTTATGAACTAGGTACTGTTGTTATTCCCATGTTGTAAATAAAGAAATTGAGGCTCAGCAATTTGCTCAAAGACAGCTAAAAAGTAGCAAAACCACTGTGCTTCTCGCTCTTTTGCACTTGCAAAAAGTGATACAAGTACAAGGATATTGACTGCAGAGCATGGCACAAGGCAAACACTGGGTAGGCGTTGGCTCAATAAGTAAATAAGTACTGCTTATAATAGGAAAGATGGGCAACAATCTACATGCCCCAGGAGGAAACAGATTAAATAAATATGGTACAGTTAAAAGAATGAGCCACTGAGTGCATCCATAGGGAGTAATCTCCAAGATTGATTACTGAGAAAAGCAAGATGCAGAAAAATATAGATGACATGCATATCAATTACATAATATAAGGGACATATTTGTAAAAGTGTGGTCCATCTCTGAAGGTATTCACAAGAAATTCATAAGGAAATTCGCCTTCCAAGTGAAGAACGAGGTGGCTGGCTGACAGAAGAGAGATGAGTACTTTTCATGATATTCCACCCCTCCTACCTTTTCTTGTTTGTTTGTTTTCATGTGTGCATCTGTTACCTTTTTAAATGAATGAAAAAAATTAAAAGTGAAGTAGTGATAATTTTAAAAGAAATAAAATAGTCTATAAGCAACAGTATGGAAAAATATAGTATTACAGCATGAACTGTTCCTTAGTGACTATATTTAAAAGAACAGGAAGGAGTGGTTTTATGGGCAAAAAATAGACATGGTCCAGGGATGTTAATATAGCATAGAAGCCAGATATTCTGGAATCATCTCTTGCTTTTGACTTTGACTGCTGGTGCCTGAGGCAAGTGAATTAAGCCTGCCAAATCTGGATAATAGTACTTAATGATCAACCTTACCTCTGCATTGTGAAAACGAATTACTAGATTTTGGTGAAATGCTTTGAAGATGCAACATTCCAGGGTGCAAGGCAGAGCCTGTTCAGACCTGTGCGCTGTCATGGGAACTAAGACTCTGGAGTCAAGGCTTTGAGGAGACTTCCAATCACCATTTAGTTACACAAACGTTTTTAAAGTGCCGGTGCTTCCAAATGTTTCCTAAATGTGTGTGCCCGAGAATTAGCTTATTTCAGTTGAGTTTTTGGCAAACACTGCCAATGGTCCAGTGAGTACATTTTGAATATAATGATTTCAGGAAAATGAGTTCTTTTCAGAGAAGGGAAGTGAGGCTTAAGACATCACAGTGTACAATTCAATAAGGAAACTGCAAACCCTTTAGAAAATTACCATGAGTTAGGGGCTGATGTGGCTTTTTAACAATGTGTATTAAATGAATCTATAAAAATATAACAGCCACAAGAAGAAATGTATAGTATAGGAACGTTGGTAGACAGTTCTCCATGGGTCTCTCACACTTCTGCTCATCTTGCCAGCAATGCGCTGACTATCCTTCCATCTGGAGTATCTGTTCAAGGATGTTTGTGGAGTTAACAGCCTTGGAAGACAGAGATAGTGTTTTCCTCCAGAGCAAAGACAGGTTTGCCAACTGTGCTTTATCAAAGATCGAAGTTCTCTAAATTCCACGCTCCTTTCCCGTGGTACAATACAGTATATCTAGTTCTTTTCACATCACTCGTGGTAACTGGGGCTCGGGTCTCCTAGTATCTTTCTTCCAAGTGCTCACATAACTTGATCAGTAAATAAATAGGCCAGTTTTGCCCTGACCCTCAAGGACAAGTACTTATTACTAATAACAAGCTGGGTGAGAAAGGCCACACACATTCTCCTCTTCCTATAGAAAACGTACTGGCAAAATAAATTTCGTACTATTAGTAAATTGTAAAAATCTCCCACATTATACTATTTTTTCCTTACATTACCTTTATGGTATTAGAATAACTAGAAGACATCTGGAAAAAAGAAAGTGGTAACTGGGGCTTGTGTCAGTATGCTGATACTTTGGCTACTGCTGTCACTATGAATAATAAACTATCTTTTGTCTTTGACCCAGGAGTTTTGTATCTTCTACCAGCATCCGTGAAACTGTGACCAAGTGACTTCTTAGCTTGCAAGTTGAGTAATATCTCAAATTCTTCACAGTTCTTGAGAGAAAAGTACTCTCTGGATCACTGCTATACAAGTGTAAGTCACTCATGTGAGCCACATACATAATTTTCAGTTTGACAGAAGCCACATTAAAAGGCTAGAAACAGGTAAAATTAATTTTAATAATGTTTTATTTAACTCAATATATCTGAAATATTATCTTAATATGTAATCAATATAAAAATTACTAATAAGCTATTTACATTCTTTAGTACAAAGTCTTTAAAATCTGGGGTGTTTTTAATACTTATAATACATCTCAATTTGTACTAGCAACATTCCAAATGCTCAGTAGCCACTGAGTGGCTTTCATTTTGGACAGTGCAACTCTAGACTGTAAAATATGGTAAAATGAAAGTAAAAGTTTTCAAGCCTGAAATAGATTTTTCTTTCTTTTTTTTTTTTAAAGATTTTATTTATTTATTTGACACACAGAGAGAGACAGCAAGAGCGGGAACACAAGCAGGGGGAGTGGGAGAGGGAGAAGCAGGCTTCCCTCTGAGCAGGGAGCCCGATGCGGGGCTCGATCCCGGGACCCTGGGATCATGACCTGAGCCGAAGGCAGACGCTTAAAGACTGAGCCACCCAGGCACCCGAAATAGAATTTTCTTTAACAACAACAACAACAACAAAAAATTAAGTCCAGAATGTCAGTGATATCACTCATCAGACCTGTCACTCCGGGGACTCTGAACCATGTCCCGCATGTTCCAAAATTTAAGTCTGACAAACCTGTTAGGAAATCCTTCATACATTATTTAATCCTCTTGTGCCCTTTATACATTCAGGATTATTGGTTCTTCTGCAGCTGCATGTAATAAGATAGGAATTTAGGATAAAAGTCATTAAAGACAAATTTGCTACCAATCCATCAAGCCATGCCTTGTCCTCTTGTTTCCAGAAACTGAAATTTAAATGTACCTTCACTTTTTCTTTAATTTTCTCCTTTGAAAAGTTTATCTGCCTAGCTAGAGGAGGGGGGAGATTCCTAACCTCAGCCCATGTGATACTACTATTTGAATTGGAGATGAGTACTTAAACAATTTTGATTAAGGAAAAATGAACGACTTTAGCCTCACTTTAGACTCACTTTGCCTCAAATTTGCTCAACTGCCCTGCCTAGTCCACAGGGTTGCCATGTGATCACAAGGAATAATAGCAGCAGTGGGGTGTTGGCAAAGGAATGGGGAGAGCCTGAGAGGTAAGCTGCACTGATGATGAATATAATCTGTACTTACTATAAATTTTTTGCTGAACAGCATTCTTCAGACCTCAGAATCTTGCATGGGTTTGATTATGGTAAAATAAAGTAGTTAACTGCAAAACTTTATCTTTGGGGCTGAGGAGATGTAACCCAAATAATATTGAGGTTTAAAAGCAAGAAATATGGTTTACAAAAATCATGCACACTGCTCCTCATATATCCTCAAAGTCCTCCATAGATGGAAAAACGTAGAAGTTAGAGAATTTTGTTTTAATGTCTAACCTCATGAAATCCAATGTTCAAGAAAAGGACTTGAATAAAAATGTTATGAGATTTCATCTAAAATTTATACAACAGAATTCTTTTTGGAACAATACTGGCACAGGGAAAAGACAATCAATCAAACTCTTTGTAAGGGTCTTGTAAAATCAGCAGTGGATGAATTAAAAAATGACCTAAAGTGTGGTGAAGCACCCTACAGAACAGTATCAGTCCTCAGATCCCAGACCTTAGACACCTCAGGGCCTCCCCATGGGTCTGTGGAGGAGACAATCTGAGTTCCAATATGAGCACAGGGGAGGATTCACCTCCACATAGATTTTCCACCAACTGATGACCTGTTGTTACTCATGTCATTCTATTCCATTACATGAAGCTGGCATTTGTCTAAGACTCTCACAGAGGCTCTGCCTTTCCTTCATAGTTCTATTCAAGAACTACTACCAAGGTGCCTCAGTGACATTGTGTCCTCTTTTGTGTGTACCCTTCTCTTTTATCCAGCACCCTGACTTCCCAACCCTCTCCTCAAGAGTCTCTTCATTTCTTCTATTGCCATGTGTCTCAGTAGCACCACCCTTTGGGTCTCATACCTAGGTTTTCCCTGGTTTTGGACCTCACCCATGTTGACACCTGGCCCCTTCCAGACTCAGCTTGCCCTGCTTACCATTTGGCTTCAGTTGCTATGTCTTTGGGTAACAGGCATGTCACCCTGCATCACCGCCTAGTTGGGTGCTCTTTTAGGCAGCCGTTAACTTTGCTGGCAGTGACTCGTTCCTTGTATTAGACAGTCTTTCACTCTCATTTTTCTTCTGCTGTTCTCTCTTCTTTCCCTCCAGTGAAATGACAGTGAGCTATAGTAAAAAGCCTATGGAATTTGGAGTTAACAATGATTCCAGATTGGATGCTGAATATTGAATTCCATGGTGCCACCTTGCTGTGTAACCTTGGCAATACTTACATCTAAGCTTTGTTCTTCATCTATAAATTTGGGATGATAACAATCAGTGCATAAGTTTCTTATGATGGTAAAAAGATGTGTGAGGGCTAGTGTGCAAGAGCCAGACATAAACTGACACACGAGCATGGCATGTTTGAAGGACAATGCGCTGAGTGTTCTAAAATCAATTGACTTTTTGTTGGCCTGACTCTTTCTGCCTGAATTGGATTTTTTTTTTTAAAACACAGATATATATCTTCTAACTCCTGCTATATTACATTACTATGTCTTTGACATGGTCTGCTTTATCTTTTGTATTCCTTTCGGTGGTGCCTTGACCATCACAATCAGGTATTTCTTGGCTTGAGCGGAACAGAGAGTTCCTGCTGGAGTCACGGCACATAAACTTCCCAAAAGAGGGTTTCAGATGTTGGGAACCCTTGTAGGTTTTTGACCAGGAAGTCCATAGCATGAAAGAAAGTTGTAGGAAAACCTGATACCAGTGTAACAGAACTGCTTGGAAGCAGGGAGGCTACTGGTCAGAACATTTGACAGATCTGAGGCTCTACATCCTGTCATCTGTGAGGTTTTGTACAAATTGTTTAGCTCTTCAGGTTTCATTTCCTTGTCAGTATACTGGGGATATTATATCTTCCCCACAGCACTGACAGGAGGATGTATGAGAGAATCCATGATACTGGATTATCACGGTATCTGGTATGGAGGGCCTGCTCAACACACATTAACTGTGAGGGTCTTAATGTTTCCTTTAAACATCTTCTGAAGCTGTTCTCAATCCAGAGTGTTCCTATTAAAATGCCAGTCATATCACATCATTCTGCTCAGAGCCCTCCAATAACCCCTTCCATTCAATGGGAAGGTCACGATCTTTGCAGACACCAACTCAAACGCACTATTTCCTTTCTCAGCTCTATTTCCTTTTCCCCCCGAACAGGCAAAGCCTCTTTACAAAACATTTAATTTACTTATTTGGTATGCTTACTGTCTATTATCTGTCATTCCCTACTAGACTGTAAGCTCCGTGAGGGGGATCTGTTCTGTTCACTGTTAGGTCAATGCTCTAGATTAGTGCCTGGCCAGTGTAAGTGCCGTTTGTCGAATGAATGAATGAATGAATGAATGAATGAATGAATGAATGAATTTCCCACAGCCAGAGGTAGATGGTCTATACCTCTTCTAAGTGCCTATATTACTTTGATGGCTGTTCTCTTATGCTACTTATTATAGTCTAAATTATGCTGTGGTATTTTGAGATTTGCCCCAGTCCCTTAACCAGAGTGTAAGCTCCCTGACTGGGAATGGTGCCTTCTACTAGTTTGTGTTACCCCCAAAGCCTTGCACACAGTCATTAGTGCTCTTTTTGGGGAAAAATACCTCTGGAATTCTGGACAATGTTCTCTGTCTTCACCTCACTCCTCTCTCCACCATTTCTTTACTAAGATTAAACTTTATTATAAAAAAATAATTGGTTAAAGATCTGGCCTTTCATTTTCAAGAACAAATGAATTTAATAAATACCACTTAATAAAATCCATTAACAAGTGGTCAGATTTAATTTATGAACATAATACATTTTCTTCTCAGGAGAAATAAAAACTCGTGCAATGGTC
Source organism: Eumetopias jubatus (assembly GCF_037043125.1). Lineage (NCBI taxonomy): Eukaryota > Metazoa > Chordata > Mammalia > Carnivora > Otariidae > Eumetopias > Eumetopias jubatus. The sequence goes on from NW_028274811.1 coordinate 125,655,689, forward strand.
ACCTTCTTTAACGTGGTGTATCAGAGTGAGACGGATTTAGTGGCAGAAGCAGCTCCACAGTGGGCACCCTCTCCACCTGTTTCCCCTTCCCTCCACGTGGCTGCATTGCACAAGGATGGAAGTCAGTCTCCTGCACCCTCTCCTTCCCCTGGGCCCCCTCCACGCCGCCTATCCTAAAGCAGTGTGGCTTAAGGGCAAAATCAAAAGAAGTGGAAAAGAGCCATTTAAGAAAAGAAGCAGACAAAAAAATACAATTCTCTCTCTCTCTCTCTCTTTTATTACCTAGGGAATTACAAAAATGTGCTTAAAAGGACATTTCTCTTATTTGGATGCTAACCTTCCTCAGCTTTTCGCCCAACTCGTGATCCCAGTAACTGATGTCTATTAAAATTTGGGCTTGTGTAAAACTAAAGAAGAAATTCCTGAACTTGAGCTTCCCACACAAATAGCATGAATAAGCCCTCAGGCAGCATCTATGGCGTTGAAGAAAGAAAAAGAAGGGCCCTCTTGCACCTCTGACAGAGGTACACTGAGAGTCCCCGGGACCCGAGTTCATCACTGCAGCCCCCGGGGACCTCCTGGAAGGCGGGTGTGCAGAAGGCAATGTTTACTTGCTGCCATCCTCCTTTCTCGACCCCAAAGCCCTGTCACTTTTATTTGATGTTTCTATTTGAAACTCTTGTGTTCTCCTCAGGACCTCCAAGGGCACAGGGAGGTGCTTGCTTCTGCATGCTTCTCTTGGTCCCTCAGGGGTACACTGCCCTCTGTGACATGCTCAGGGACTCACGCTTGGAACAACACGCGTATTTCCCAGACATACTGGCCGGAGGGCTGTGGGCTTCAAAGGCCCGGATGAGCCCCTGTGGCAGGTCAGCCCCTGGAAGTGCCTCGGATGGGACCAGACACCTGGACAAACAGAAAGGAAGCAGGATGGTTCTTTTTTCCTGCTGCCCATCTCCCTGAGCAAAATGTGTCAGAACTACCTTCTCATGGCTCACAATATAAAGAGGCTTTTGTGTTGTTGGGGGCCGGGGAAGATGGTGCGTGTTGGATTAGAAGCTTCTCGGCGCTAGGTCTTTCATCTTTAGACTCTGAGCCAGCCAGTGCATCTGGACCTTGCCGTGTCCAGCAGGGGTCAACCCCTCAGTGGTCCCTTGCCCTGTCACATCTAACTCTGCCTGTCGTGGGAGATTCTCAGCCAAATAGCCACTGACTGATCTTCCACAGAGTGTGTATGTATCACTTTTCAAAAGCCCTGGGCTCAGTGCCTGATCGCGTAGGAACACAACAAATATTTGTTGAACAAACAAATGAGAAACTCTAGAACAATTCTAGAACAAAGCTATATTTTGAGGAGTTGGACCATTTGTCTCTGTTGGGATTCTTACCCTCCACCCCCTGATCTCCCAAGAAGCAGACTCTGAAACACGGATGTGAGTGAAAATAGTTCATTTGGGAAGTGATCCCGGAAATACCGATGAGGGAATAAGGAAGTGGGGCAGGCAAGGGAAAGCAGCCAACAGAGGCCTGCCTCATTTAGCAAATTGCCTCTGTGGGCAACTGGAGCGTAACCCTGCTGGCGAGCTCAGGGAGGCACGGAGGGACACCCGCCTCAGAGGGACCTTCCCCAGAGAGTGAAGGGGCCCAGGTACCAGGTATGTAGGTATCACCCTTCAGCTCCTGTCAGGCATTGACAAGGATGGCTCTCAGGGGCATTGTCAATCCCAGCCTGCTTTGTGCCCAGGCAGAGTGTGCTCTGGGGCCACAGAAAACCTTCCAGCAGTTGAAAGTCAGGCTGGTGGGCGCGTAGATGGTGGAGGGCATTTGCAACGTCTGCAACACCATCCCACCTACTCCAGTTTCCTTTCCCTCCATTTCCTCTGTACGATTAGCTGTCAGGGGACACTGAAGGCCACTGGCTCCTTCAGCCCTAAAGATAATATTAAGTTCCAGAGACTACAGCCTAGCCGGACGAGTAATCTCCACTGTCTTGTTACTATTATATTAGTGGTGTGGCTAATACACATAAATGCATTTCAGCAAACCATAGGCTAACTTTCTTGAGTTCATTTTGGTTGCCTGTGATTCTCTTGCCTTTGTTTCCAAATCTCAACATCTGTGTTTTAGTACTCACAGGATTGAAGAAACAATGCTTGCGTTTAAAATGGAAGGGGTTGGGAAGTTTAAAGAATAGTAGTGTTATTATCCAGAGGAATTGAACATATTTAATGGCATTATCATGTCATTTCTACCCAAACCTGACATGTTGGACCCATGACAAACCTTAGATATTGTTTAATTGAGCTCGTTTTATAGCCAATGAGACCAACCAGCAGAGAGGTGAAATGATTTGTCCAAGGTCACACAGCTGGTTAGAGGCAGGACAAGATGACGGCCCCCTCGCCCTGTCCCTGTCCCTGTTCCTTTGCTCTACTGCCGTTCACTCCAACCATCTCCAGGGTGTTACTCTTCACAAAATCTCCGGGAGGTAGGGGTCTGGGTCGTCAAAACCTATACACTACAAACTTTACCCTCCCCCAAAAGTAATTTCTTTGATTTTTTTAATTTTTTATCTTATTTTTTTGACCTTTTTTTTTTTAAGATTTATTTATTTATTTGAGAGAGAGGGAATGAGAGACAGGGAGCACGAGAGGGAAGAGGGTCAGAGGGAGAAGCAGACCCCCCGCCCAGTAGGGAGCCCGACGTGGGACTCGATCCTGGGACTCCAGGATCATGACCTGAGCCGAAGGCAGTCGCTTAACCAACTGAGCCACCCAGGTGCCCTGATTTTTTTTTTTTTAAATAACTGATCTCATCTTGGTCCTAGAACTTCATTCACACACACACACACCCTGAAGTTTCAATGTAAAATAACGGAGTTTCCTAGGGATTGATTCATGAGGCTAATGGTTTTACTTTGTCAACAGCCCAAATGAGTTCCTTACATTTCCCATGTTCATGAAGAAACTCCTTTGCTGGCCTCTAGTGCATCAAAGCAATCCTGGCCATCTGAATATTGGTGACATTTATTCTGAGTGTCCTCCATCTCCATGGAAGTTCCAGGTCTCTCTTCTGATAACGACATTGGAGATCTTTTTAAGAGACAGATATATTTTTTGACATACTGTCATGTTAAATGATTACCATCCTGTGACACATCTAGAAGAATAAACTGATCAGTCTGGTCCAAGCAGAGAGCTGGCTGTGCAAGAAATAGGAGGCAGGGGGAGAGCCAGGGTGTTGGGGGAGGTGGGATGAGAGGGAGAGCAAAAGGAGGTGCGGGAAGGATGCTTAAAGCATGAGGGACTTCCAAGAAGGGCAGGCATGGCCAGGGCTGAGCAGCAACCCAGTGTGAGGGCCCTGGGAGATTGGGAAAGGGGGCTTTGAGTAGGATGGAGTCCAAAGGCGTGTAGCAGAACCACTTCCTATGCAGTGACCACTGGGGGCAGGATTGGGGGGGGGATGACGCTTAGACAGGCAGAGAGAATATTGAGGCTGGTGCTCACCATCTTCAGAGCCAAGAGGTGGCCTTCTAATCCTGTCTGCACTCACATGGGAGCCAGAACCCCCTCTCCTGACACCCATCCAAAGCTCATCATGCCAGGCACAGATGGCATTACCCGTCAGTGCCCAAGGGCCAAGGGGTAAGTTTTAAGGCCTGTGCAGTCCTCTTGGAGCTGTGATTTCCTTTGATTCTCTTGTTCTTGTTCTATCCGAGTGGGACTTCTGTTCCCATTCTGAAGGCCACTGTTAAGTCCTATTCACTTTCAATGGCTCATTTAGTTCAGTGCGGGTTTGGTTTTTAGAAGGTTTCCTCTTTTAAATTCTTTTTTTTTCTCTGCCCCCCCCCCCCGCCTTTTCTTTAAAAAGGGGTCATAAAGAGCTTTAAGATGCCATGCATGAAAAGCTCTGGATAAATGCAGCTTGTACTGGATTGTAAAATACTGTATTGTTCCAAGCTTAATTCCTCGTGTGAGACTGGAATTGGTAATTTGCTCGTCCTGAGGCAGAGGTCTAGCAGCGGGTTGCAGACTGAGCGCAAGAATGGGCACAAGGATGGGCGCCCCTGGGGGCTGCGAGGGAAACCGGAGGTCCCCAAGAGAAATTCTCCTTTTGGTCCAGATTTGGTTTTCCTGACTTTTGCATTAAGGTAAAAGAACATTTTCATGAAAAAAAAAAAAACAAACATAGCTCTGCTCTCTGAAGTGGCACTTTGGGGGCTGGATCGGCTGCTATCTATGGTCACACAGACTTCTAAATCAGAGAAAGGACCTCCTCCCAGCCTTACTGCTCTGAAAACTCTCCCTGGCTAGTTTGTGTGGGGGGGGGGAGTCCCCCATGTCTGAGTGATGGAGACAGTTGGCTCTGAAGGTCCTTGTCCCTCCCTTGGCATCCAGGATGAGAGGCTGCCCAGTTTCAGACCAGCAGGATGACTGAGTTTCCCTCCTATCTGCCATGCTTATCCCTGCCTCCTTGTCATTGCCTCCTTTGGTCCTTGCCTGGAGTACTCCTCCCCACTCTTCCTCTCTGGCTAGATCATGCCTCTCTGCTTCCAAGCTACCCTTCTTCATAAAATTCTTATTCCAACTCTGCTCAGCTCCCTCCTCTCTGATCTCTGTGGTAGCCATAGTCATGAATGCACATTTTAACCCCTTTGGGGTTAAACCCCTGTGGCCTTTCCCACAGTTTGTATCTGTCATATATGCTATCCTACATGTCCAGTACGAAGCAAGAACTTAATGAATTCCCACTGTTTGGGTTTTTTTTTTAATTGACTGATGGGCTGGTTGATCGATCAATTGATTGACAGGGGCCCAGACGCCTCCTGCTCAGATGCGAAGTGTTTTGCTCAGCTGACCCCAGATGTCAGCAGAGGGATCCCTCCGGCTTTCATTTCCACACATGCTGACTGTTCCACTCCCACTTCATCTCAGGAGCACGATTCAGCCTCTGCTCTAGTTTCTGGAAAAAAGTCCACTCGTGCCAAATGTTCTGTGAGTCTTGGTAGACTTTGACTGAACATTTGGGGATGGTAGGAGGGCTCCGTTGGCAGGGTGTTGCGTCTCACTATCTCCCTGTGTCGATTATACAGAATGACCACAGAGTCCTTGGGCATGAGCCTGTCAGCCAACAACTGCTATCAACCTAAAATGCCTACTGGGGACTCCACTATGGAAGATGTCTAGAAGGATGAGAAAAAACTAAAATTTGCTGGGAAGATGAAAAGAGACATCACGGATAACTTCTAATCAGCATGCAGGGGATTTCAGCTCCTCTACCTCCCATTAGATGCAACAGGAACTGCTCCCCCAGCCCCTTGCAGAGCAGCTTACGGAGCATTATTTGTGACTGGAGGATGTCTTATTTTAGGGTCACACCTATCACCTTAAGTAATTTATGGAAGTGTTTCTTCTAAACAAATCCCATGCTTTCTCCACGAATAATCCCAGGGAATTCTCTTTACTCTCCTTATTCTCACAGTATCAGTACTGAGAAGGGTTGAGTTTGCCATCTCTGGTTCCAATTATTAAAATCATTCATCAGAGAATGCAGTCACTAACTAGGGGTCAGAGAAGTTCCAGGTATCTCCTGCCCTCCAGCCTTAGCCCCGTGGGATACCAAGAGTGAGGTCTGGGCCCCCTGGACGTCTGGGCATGAAAAAGTAAACAGATCTCCCAGACACGGAGCTCCCGCCCCCCCTCCCCATCGGGAGGTGTTCACGTGCCCGTCGCTGGCCAGGGGCTGCCCCTCTGTCTCAAGCTTCCAGCTGCTTGATTCAATTCCTTTCCATGCCTTCTTCCTGCCTCACAGAAATAGCAGTTTTATAGTCATGTCATTTTGGCACAGCAGAGATTTCATGTTAAAAAATAGAATTGGTGCTGGGTCATTGCTATTGAAACTATCACACCATTTTACACTTGCTCTGAAAGGGCCCTCCTCTCAACTCCCGCTCCCAGGCTCCCCTCTCTTGTGTAGCCTTTTGTGCGGCTCCTTTGGTTTTTCTGCTCTTCAGATGTGCACACAGTTTAAATAACATTCCTTCCTGAATTTGTCCCTTCATTTCCCCAGCTTCTGTGCTTGGGGGCTCTCCAGCTCCCATCCTTTTTCTTTCTTGCTAATGTTCTCTCCTCCATCCTTTGTGGACAGGCCAATTTATTCAGCACTGGCCTCCCCCTTCCTCTCCTCCCTGTTTTCCATTCCTCACACTCCTCCTGAGAAACACTCCCCGAACAGTGTGTGTGTGTGTGTGTGTGTGTGTGTGTGTGTGTGTGTGTTTGGGACCTGGGAGAATAAAATCTATTCTGAGGAATAGATATCCCTGAAGAGGTGGAAAGAAGTGTTCCCACCCTGAAGAGGTGGGAAGAAGTTTCTCTTCCTCCCCCACAATTTCTCTTAAATGCCCAGTGTGGCCAGTCTGGACACAGGCTCAATTTTATGCATAGGTTAAGGGCTGTGTGATTTGCAGGGTGCTGGGAAGGCCACGGCAGCAGTCACTCTTGGTTGCCTGCCCATCAGCCATTTCTCCCTTTCTCCTTCCTAACTGAACCCGGACTTTGTTTGGCATGTGCCTGCCGCTCAGCCTTGAGCTCCAGAAGAGGTGGGCTCTAGCCCCACTGCTGTGGATCATGATTGGTCTAACTGGTCTTGAGAGTGCCCTTCCCCCTTGTCCCTGATTGGTGTAGGCATGGGTATGTGAAACAAATCTATCCAATGAGAATGAAGAAGTCAGCTGGGGGCCCGGGGCATCTGGGAAAGATTTTCCTCTATCTTTAAAAGATAACACAGAGGAATAAAAGTCCTTCTTAATGCCGTGGTATGTTGTCTGGAAGCGGTGATGTTGAAAGCTGCTATAGCTATCTTGAAAACATGAGAGGACAAGCCCCAGGGAAAAGCCATTCTGCTGAGAATAGCAGAAAAGAAATATGAAAAGTAGTGGAGTCCTTGACACCCTTGTGCTCTGAGGCTGTCTTACTCTGGATTTTTTGTTTTTGAGATAATAAACCCCCTCCCTTTTAAGTCATTTGTCTTTAGTATTTTCTGTTCCTTGCAACTTAAAGAATCTTTAAACACATAGTTTTTCTGACCTAAAATGTTTCCTCTCCTTATATGCCATCTCTCCCCTGTTTAGTTTGTGTGAGATACACAGATCATAACATAATAACAATAGCTACTAATTTCATATCACTTTTCATGTGCCAGGCACTGTTCTAAATGCTTAAAATAAAGTAATTCATTAAGCCCTTATAAAGAGCTCTAAGATAAGCACTCTTATTGTTCCCATTATATACAGATAAAGAGACTGCTGCATAGGAAGATCGAGAAAATTGCCAAAGATCCCACAGCTAGTAAGAGGCAGTGATGGGGTTTGAATCTGGACAATCTGGCACCAGAGTCCCTCCTCTTAACAATGACTCCATTAGCTTCCAGGAGTTGAACGGACTGGGAACTCTGGACTCTGGTTCTCCTGCGAGGGGCACATGTACTCTGTCCCCATCTGGGGTCAAGTTAGCTGCCTTGCCCTCCCTTGGATGAGGAGCCCTCACCTCCTCGTGAGTGTCTCTTCTCCAAGGCGAGGAAGCCCGTGCCAATTTTGTGAGAGCCAGGATTGGTGGCTACCTCACTTCTCTGTAGTGGATGGTGTTGTGGCCAGTGCCCATCAGGTGTCTGGGAAATGTGACCCAGAGGCCACCATTCTTATGCATTCGTTATTGCTATCACCAGGATGAGTTGAACTGGACATTGGACAGCCTAAAGGCTAGCCTAGAGCCAGACCTTCGGAACCTTCTCCCTTTCCCCTGGCCTCAAGCTCAGATTCTTTTAAGATCCCTCTGTAACTTAGGGACCCCTGACTCTTGACCTCACTCAGTGGCCCCAGTCTACAGGACATGGAGTTTTGTTATTAAAGGACCTTCAAAACCCACTTTGTTCCATCTCCTCCCACCTCCTCTGTATCCCTCAGGATCCAGTTAGGAGACAGAAGCCACACCAACTATTTTAAAAGAGAAAATTTAATATACATAATTGTTATCTAGGCTTGAAGAATTGAAAAGGCAAAAAGAGAACACAAAGTATCAAAGAACAGCAACGGCGGGAAGCAGCTCCCATCCTTCTGGCTGTGGATCAAAGGAAGAGGTTGGAATTACTAAAACTTAGAAACGTAGAGGAGGGGGAATTCTGAGGAGGGAGCCATACTCTGCCTGTACTGATGGAGCAAGGAGGTGTCGCTGGGGTGCTGCTGACAGGACCTTGAGGCCCCTAGAAACCAACAAGCAAATAGGAATGAGTGAGTCAGTTCTGCCTCCTCCAACATTGCAGTTGGCGTCCAGAGCTCTCTGTGGTGGAATCCAGCACTGAGCCAGATGACAACGCAGCAGGGAGAGCGCAGAAGGGAGGGTTTGAACCTGAAAGACAATAGTTAATGCTCCCTCTCTCTTTCCTTAAGTGTGGTATGACCAGCTCAAGTCACTGCAAGGGCGGACATTTAGCAAAGGGAATTCCATAGAGTAAGAAAACTTTAATTTCGTCTCCATCCCATTTGCATTGGAGGTATAAGACACACGTGAGGGGGCAGCCACGTGGAAGAGAGAACACTCTAGAAAGGCCGGTGCAGGAGGCTTTAAAGGAGCATAGTAGAAGCTGGTAGATGGTTTGGTGTAGGAAAGTTTACCATGTACTGAGGAGGAGGGCTTTTCTTAAATTTTAGGTAAAACAAAGGGAGGAATTAGATAAGTAAGAGTGTGACACCTATTACTGTAACAGTATTGATACTGTCCTTCCACAGATCTCTCTGGAAAAAAAAAGTTCTTACCTCTTGAATCTCTGGGGAGACTCCATTTCTGCTTATGGGGGGAGGAGTGACGTGTTCCTGGAGGAATGGACACTTATTAAGGACTTCCTCTGGGCAGACTCTTTTCAGTTCTTTTACCATTTACCATCCATGTAATCTTGGTCAAACCACGTTACTTCTTTAAGCCGCAGGACCCACGTCTATGGGATGAAAATAGTGCCATTTCATAGAGCTAGGAGGATTAGGGAAATACTGGAAGGCTCTTAGCCCGGTGTCTCTCATTGTTTGTTTAGGTACTTTGCCCTTGTATATAAATTTTAGAATCAGCTTCTCCATATTTATAAAATATTCTGGTTTAATCTGCAAAAATTGATTAACGTGCTAACATCCTTTCATGATTAAAAAACTAACAAACAAGGCTCAACAAAAAAAAGGAACAGAATGGAACTTCTGCAACCTGATAAAGAGCATCTATGAAAAACTCTCAGCTAATATCACATGTAATGGTGAAAGACTGAGTGCTTCTTTCTCCAAAGTCAGGAACAAGATCAGGATATCTGCTCTTGCTACTTCTATTCAACATGTACTGGGCAATTAGGCAAGAAAATGAAATAAAAGGCATTCAGATGGGAAAAAAAAAAGTAAAACAATCTTTGTTCCCAAATACATGATCTTGGAAACAGAAAATCCTAAGAATTTATTGAAAAAATTATTAGAACTAATAAACAATTTCAGCAAGGTTGCAGGATATAAGATCAATAAACAAAATAAATTGTATATACTTTCTGATACAATAGCATCAAAAAGAATAAAATATTTAGAAATAAAATTAACAATAAAAATGCAAGGTTTGTACACTAAAAATTACAAAATATTTTGGAAAGAAATTTTTAAAAATCTAAATAAATGAAAGTAGGTTTCAGGCTCATGGATTGAAAGACTTAATATTGTTAAAAATGACAACACTCCCTGAACTCATCTACAGATTTAACACAATGTCTGTCAAACTCCCCGCTGACTTCTTTATAGGAATTGACAAGCAGATCCTCAAATTCATATGGAAATGCAAGAAACCCAGAACAGCCAAAACAACTTTGAGAAAGAATAAATGTGGAGAACTAGCACTACCTGGTATCAAGACTTATTATAAAGTTATAGTTATCAAGACAATATGATAAAGATAGGCATGTAGTTTAATGGAATAAACTAGAGAAATATATATATATATATATATATATAAGAAATAGAGAAATATATTTCAGTTCCATTCTGTTCCTTTTTTGCTGAGGCTTGTTTGTTAGTTTTTTAACAAAGATAGGTATGTAGTTTAATGGAATAAACTAGAGAAATATAAATATATTTGATTTTTAACAGAAGGGCAAAGGCAATCTGGGAGCAAAAGGAAAGCCTTGTCAACAAATGTTGCCAAAGCATGTAGATACCCAGAAGCAAAAATGAAAACAAAACACAAGCAAAATAAAAGATATATAATTCACAAAAATGAACTTAACATGGATCAGGTACCTACATGTAAAATGAAAACTAGAACATGTCTAGAAGAAAGCATAGGAGAAAATCTTTGTGACTTTGGGTTAGATTTCATAGATATGATAGCATGATTCACATTAATAAATGAAATTTCATCAAATTAAGAATTTCTGCTCTTTAACATAAGAGAATGAAAAGACAAGCCACATCTTGGCGAGAAAATATTTACAAATCACATCTGATATTGGATGTACATCCAGAATATATCAACACTCAAAACTCAATCATGAAACAAACAACCCAACTTAAAAATGGGCAACAGCTTTCAACAGACATCTCACCAAAGAAGATATACAAATGCCAAATAAGCACATGGATAGATGCTCTTTATCATTAGTCATTAGAAAAATGCACATTAAAACCACACTGAGATAACACTACAAATGTATTAGAACACCTAAATTTAAAACACTGACCGTAGCAAGATTTGGTGAGGATTTAGAGCAACTGGAATCCTCATACACTTCTAGCGGGAATATAAAGTGGCCCAACCCCCCTGAAAAACAAATCTGGCAATTTCTTAAGTTAAACATACCGTTACCATATGATGCAGCTGCTTCACTCCTAGGTATTTACTCAAGAGAAATAAAAACATATGTTTCTACAAAAATTTGTAATGAATATTCGTAATTTTATTTATAACAACCCCAAACAGAAAACAACCTTGTGGTTTAGTAAAAAAAAAAACCCAAAAAACATATATATTTGGTTTTTGTCCCTGGTTCCTGGCACAGAGCTCCTAAAACCCTTGGAATTTCCTGAGTGATAGGAGGCTCTTTTGTTCTTTGTAACAAATCTCTTTAGACCATATCTGAATTTATGCTAGTGAGGTACATTGCAGTAAAATCCCTAGTTAGTTAGCTTCAGGATAAGGACTGGTCTCCAGAAAGACCAGGCATGTGATTAGAGGATTAGCACTTTCAGCCCTGCTTTCTGACCTCCTTCCTGGGAGGGGAGGGGGGCTGGAGATTGAGTTCATTCACCAACGGCGGATAATTTAATCAATCATGCCTACATCATGAAACCTCCATAAAATCCCTTAAACGATGGGGTTTGGAAAGCTTTCTGGTTGGCAAACACATGGCTGTTTGGGGAGGGTAGCACATGGAGAGGGCATGGAAGCTCGACACCCTTCTCCCACCATCCCTTGCCCTACACATCTCTTCTACCTTGCTATTTCTGAGTGGTATCCTTTATGAGAAACTAGAATCATAAATAAACTGCTTTTCTGAATTCTATGAATCATTTAAGTAAATTACAACGGAAGAAGGGTTGTGGGAAGCTCGGAAGTAGTAGTCAGCTGGGCAGAAGTGTGGGTTGCATGGGGACTCCACTTTTGGCTGGTATCTGTAGTGGGGATAGTCCTGTGGGACTGAGCCCTTACCCTGTGGGGTCCGTGCTAACTCTGGGTAGTTAGTGTCAGAATTGAATTGCCGGACACGCAATTGATATCAGAGAATTGGAGAACTGTTGGTGCTGGAAAAAGATATCACAAACCCAAATACCCATCGATAGATGAGTAAATTGCTATATAAGCATTTAATAAAATGCTACTCAGCAATAAAAACAAATTAACTATTAATACAGGCTACAATGTGGATGAATCTCAAAATAATTACACTGGGTGAAAAAAAACAGATGAAAAGAAGTGTATACTATATGAATCCATTTACATAAAATAACAAATGTAACCTAATCTATGGTGGCAGAAAGCCGACTGGTGTTGGCCAGGGAGTGGGGGGCAGAGGAAGGAATTACAAAGGGTCATGGGGTTTTTTGGGGATGGCAGGTAATGGGTATACTCATTATGTTAATTATGGTGATGGTTTCACACACACACGTGTGTGTATTCACAGGTATATATGTGTATATATATACACATACTTCTCAAATTATACATCTTAAATATTACAATTTATTGTATATCAATCATACCTTAGTAAGTCTGTTATAATTTTTTATATTCAAATGGTTATCTCTAGGTGATAGATTTTGAGAGTTTTGTTTACTTTTTTTTTAAAAGATTTTATTTATTTGAGCGAGAGAGAGAGAGAGAGTTCATGAGCGGGGGTGGGGGCAGAGGGAGAGGGAGAGAAAGAACCTCAAGTAGACTCCACACTGAGAGCAGAGCCTGACATGGGGCTCAATCCCATGACCCTGAGATCATGACCTGAGCCGAAATCAAGAGTTGGTTGGACCCTTATTGGACTGAGCTACCCAGGTGCCCCTCTGTGTTTTTTTTTTTTTTTGAGAGTCTTGTTTACTTTTATACTTTGTTATCTTTATACTTTTCTCTAGTTTTAAAGCTTTCTGCAGTGAACTTGTGTATGGTAGAAAATGAATGTATACAGGAATAAAAACAAAAAAATGATATGAAAATATTGTGTAGGGCTAAGACAACGTGATTGATTTTACAGAAACCTTGTGAGTAAAGTAGTCCTTTGTGGGCTCATCTAGGAACCCAGTCACCATTTATAATGAGGCCACTGTGGAAAAAAAATGTGCTCTCCATCCCCAAAGCTGATTTTAAATGGAATTGAATTGAATTTTCAGAACAGTTTTTTTTTTTTAGCTCTCTTACCAGTGAAATCATTTTCATTTGTTTCAGGTTTTGTTCATGAGAGTTTCTTGTGGATTTTTTTTCACAGTAGAGTAATATGGTTCTTTAAAAATTGTAGCAATAGTTGCTGTGGGAAACGTCAGTGAGGACCAAGGGCAGAGGTGTTTTCTGTTTGATTCACCAGAAAAAGCTTTCAATGTGGTTATGGTCAGAAACAAGTCTATAAATATTGTACCTTGTTACGGCAAAAGCCTGTCTCCCAGTTTATGAGGCACTAGTGACAGAATTGCTTGCTGAACTGCTTCTCTCCCCACATACAGTCTCTGGCTTCCCCTAAGCCCCTCTGCAAATGACAAAACTTAAGTCAGCCTCCTGTTTCAGGACAGCTTCTGTCCTGTCCATGGCCTCTACTGAGTCTGTCCTACTGTCTCATCAGACCTGATCAAACATTTGTTTTCCAGTGAAGTTCTCACCCTGTGTATTTTTTGCAGGCAGTGAAGCATAAAGCAAAAAGCAGGCTGAAAAATTTTGAATTGGTGGGACTCATGACGATTCTTAGGGGAAGGGGACAAAACTCCAATCCAACTGAACTTAGACTAGCTAGAACCGAACCACAACTCGTTAGTCCCTTCAGAACAGGAAAACCAAGGAAACACGAAGGAAGCTTTGTAGAGTTACAGTGGTTTTTTCCAGACTCACAAGGTACAACTCTATTTCCCACTCTATTGCCTTGGAAACTTCACACGGTCTCAAAGACACAACCTGACGTCACACCTTGGTCTATTGGAAAGAGCTCAATTCAGATGTTACACAGTTTTCTTTGACTACCCAGAGTAGGCTCAGCTATTGTTCCTTCCATAGGGCTCTTGTAGCACTCAACATTATGTTGGAATTTCTTGCTTATCTCAAAGGGAAAACCTTTCTCTTTCTTCTATGAATCTGCCCCAACATCTAGCAGAGTTCCTGACACATAGCAGGCACTCAAAAAAATGTATAGGTGACTTATGCATACTGTTTTATCAACAAATTCCAAATAAGTAATAAAGCTTAAATAAATGCATTGTTTGAAGGCAACTGATGGAACAGTGGAGGAATAAACTAAGAGGTTTCTTATTATTTAATTTCACTCTTATTGCTATTATTTTGTAAGTTTCTCAGGGTGCTAAAGAGAAGTACGGTAAATCAGTGGCATTAAGTCATTTGATTTCATCATTCTGTTACCCTCTGCCCCAGCACAGCTGACTCTCCAAGAAATCTCTTGTTGGAAAATAATTTCTTTTTTTTTAAGTTTTTATTTACTTATTTGAGAGAGAGAGTGAGAGAGAGAGAGCGCGAGAGCGGGCAGGGTCAGAGGAAGAAGCAGACTCCCCACTGAACAGGGAGCCTGATGCAGGACTCAATCCTGGGACTCCAGGAGCATGACTTGAGCAGTCGCTTAACTGACTGAGCCACCCAGATGCCTGTCTTATTGGAAAATATTTTTTAAGTCATTTTACGCATTCAGGATTAAGGTTTGTATCACTCAGCATTTTAGTTGCAAGCAATAGAAACCAACTCTAGCTAAAAAGGGACTTATTGGATATTGGTAGCTCACAGAATCTTGGGTTGGGCCAAGTAATCAGCCAAGCATAATGCTCCAAATGCCACAGTGAACCTGTTTCCTAAAGACCCCAGTGTCCCTCTGGTCTTGCGGCATCTCCAGCATCTCCAATGTAGACTTGGACTCTGCCGCTGAACCTGTTGCCACTGTTGGCTCCAGAGATGGAGTGGAGCTGTGGTCACCGTAGCCACCCTTACTGGAATGGGTTGTGAGTGGTACTGCTCCTTTGTGTCACCGGTCTCCTATTTCAAATCCAGGGCAGAACCAAAACTGAGGTCCAGGCTCTAGATACGCGGCTGTTGGGACAGTGATTATCTGGTACGTACTCTGGGAGTAGAAGGTCTTTGTCTCTCTCAGATGCTGGGGCCCTGGATATCCTTTACAAGGCTGTCTTCACATTATTATCTCAAGGATAGGAGGCTGGGAAATACCTTTAATATATAGCTGCTGAGAACCATCAAATACTATCTTTGTGACAATGACACAAGAGAAAAATAGTGAGACTGAGAATTAGTATAAAATATTGGACAATCATGTATAGAAATCAGTGGGTGAAGGCTGTGAATGCTCTGCAATTTTATGCGAAATTAAGTGTATTTCAAAGGCATGCATTGTGCAAAAGCTTAAGAACCTAGATCTAGATTATAGTCTAAACCCATCACTTCGTAGGCTAGACTAATAAACTGAGGCCCAGAAAGTGGCTTATTTAAGGATGTACAGGGTCTCCTAGCAGAGTAAGGACTAGAGCTCATGCCTCAAACATTTGTCTGAAGAACATCTTCCAAGTGCAAAGTACCGTTTAAGGTCATAGATGTGTTTGTCTTAGAATAACCATGTCAATTTGCACCAACGTTATTACATGTTTTGTGTAAACACAGGAGCCTGATCCCAGGCTTTGATTTCAGCTTTGTTCTTAATTAGGTTGTCTTGTATTGGTGTAAATCTCACTTGCTCTCCTTACATTCCCTACCGGTGACCTAGACATATCACCTGCAAGAAAGAGGGAGGCAAATCAAGCGCAGGTGAGAAGCCCCCAGATCAGGCAATTCCAGGACCTATAGCTGCAGTCAGGTTTCTGGAGGTCTCTTCCAAGTTGGGCCTTTGTGCACAGCTACTCTGGTCTCATTCACAGGCTCTGCTGCCTGGGCTGAAACTGCCCACCCCTTAAAGCAAATGGACTGCCATGGCGATAGCTAATTGCACTGTCCAGCCTTTGGTCCAATAGTCCAGGTGTTGAGAACCCAAAGGTCTATTGGGATCAAACAAGTAACGTGAGTGAAGCTGTCCAAGGTAAGACAAGGTGAAGTGGTGGGAACTGGAGTAAACTAAAGCTGGAGCTAGCTAGTCACCGACAGCAGCTGGAGAAAAACAAAGTCAGATTCCTACTTCACTTTTTACACAGAAATAAATTGGGGACTAGCCTCAGTTCTATATATATCAACCAAATATATATATTTGATCTCAATAACTCAAAGTAATAACTAAGTCTTTTATAAGACTTAGTTATTAAGAAATGAAGATGCCCATGAGTAGATAAAGCTGTATTATATTTTCTTACCCAACTACATGCAAAAGGATTGCCTGCCACTCTTTAAGCAATGTGACAGAAGGGCAGGGAAACTATCCAGTACTTTGGAACAGATGAAACTAATTTCAAAGTGGGTGCCTGGGTGGCTCAGTCGTTAAGCGTCTGCCTTTGGCTCAGGTCATGATCCCAGGGTCCTGGCATCCAGCCCCGCGTCGGGCTCCCTGTTCCGTGGGAAGCCTGCTTCTCCCTCTCCCACTCCCCCTGCTTGTGTTCCCTCTCTCGCTGTGTCTCCCTCTGCCAAATAAACAAATAAAATCTTAAAAAAAACCCTAATTTCAAAGCAATAAGGGGCTGACAATTGATTTACAGATCGAGCAGGACCATTAGGAAGACATGGTGTCATGATTTTATTGGGATTTTTTCTTACTTAGTGAACACAAAATAATGGTGCATCTTGCAGTTGATGGCATCCTAGAAACACAGCATATATATTTGCTTGTGTGTGCATATAACATCTCGGGAAGAATACACAAGAACCTCTAGCAGGGGTTGTCTCTGGGGAAGCAGCACTCAGTATTAAGGGACAGTGTGTTTGTATTTTTTGAACTTTGTAACCAGGTACCAGTATTATCTATCAAAAACTTAATATGAATTAAAAAATAAAAACAGTCACTGTTTATGTGCTGATGTGGAATGAAACCCAAGATAGTATTAAATTAAAAAAATTAAGTAAATGCATAACGTAGGCAGTTCTTTTCAGATCCCATCCATTTTGCTACATGGGAATGCCACTGTTCCCAGATCTTCTGATTTTTCAGTAAAAGCTTGAAATCTCAATTTTGTTTTGAAATTTCCTAATTTTTAGGTTGACAAGCAATTCGAATTCTTTCAAACATGATTAGGATTATAAAATCCATCTGTGAGTGGGCTGGGGTCCACGGACTGCCCCTTGGGGACATACATGTTGTTCCTGACAGTGGCCCTGCCACACATAGTTATGCACATTGCCCTGAGGCACCTGCCAAGTGGATGAGTGGGGACTGAAATCAGCCCTGTTCCCTTTTCATGGAGCCTGTGCACTCCGAGGGGGAAGGGTGCAAAGGTGCCACCTGCTCACCAAGCACTCCACCAAAGTCACCAAATTTACCCATAGGGGCACTTCTTCCTAACTCAAGCCAAGGTGGTCTACTGGTTAGCTTCCCGCCTGATGGAAGAAAGATCAGTGACTTCACGTTTTTTAAAGTGAAACTTAAACTCAGATCTGTTTTTTTCTGCTATAAAATCGATTACTCCTCATTCTCTTGGCTTATGGACTATTTGAGGTGAAGGATATGTTAGCTCAGAAGGCCAGTGGAATGAATTCACGTGGTTGCACAGGACTCTGAAGTCCTGTGACCCTCTTGACCAAGACAGATATACCAGGTTGTCAAGGATATGGTTCTTTTTGCTTTGTTTGGTAAAAAAAATCAGCTGCCAAAGCTTTTGTACTTATTCTTCCATTCTGGAGATGAACACACAGTTGTCACCAATACCTGATTGTCACCAATACCTGCTCACCCACCCACCCACCAACCAGGACATTATTCTGAAGCTAAGGAAAACAAGTTAAATCAGTAGGGGTGTTTGTTGTGCTGGGCATTAATTGAGATAAGACACTCAAGGGACTTAGCACACATGTCCAGTACATAGTGAATTCTCAGTAAATGGTCGCTCATTTTTTAAAAAATAAATTGCATGTAGAATTCATATATAAAGTCCTAAACATCTTCAGACTTTATGAAGTTTGAAGTAAAACACATTTTGTGGTAAGATAGATATCAAAGTCCTAGGCAACTGCCCTAGACTTCCCGAAAATACTGGTCATTACAAGTTATGGATTCACTTAAATTTGGCTTCATTCTAAATGTCTCTTGTCAGCACTGGAAAGCAGGAGAAAATGACAGACAGAAAATTCATTCCTCCCTGCTGGCTTTTTTCTCTCTGTTCAAAAATGTCAACTCTACCAAAGTGTTGCTGAGATTGCTAAGAAACTGGATGCTGTGTACTCCGATTTGGGACAAAGCAATCCACAGATTTTCTACACACTTCCTGTCCCCCGTTCCCATTACATTGACAGGGTTAAAAGCAATCTGCAATATATTATACTGGTTTCAAGTCTAGGTCTGTTTCTTCATATGGAAATAGTGATGGTTGAATCCGATGATGATAGTACCTACTTTCTAAGGTTGTTTTAAGGATTAAAGAAGGTAAAACCTCTAAAGTGTTCAGTACATTGCCTGGTATGCAGAGGTGTTCAGTTGGTTTTAGCTAGGATTAAGCACCAGAAAGCAGGACTATGAAACTTCATTCATTCATCATATACTTATCAAATGCCCTCTCTCTCTCTCTCTGTGCCAGAAACAAACTCAAAGACAGGAAGAATGAGCCCTTAAGTGGTTTATGTTCTAATAGAACAATAATTTAGGATAAGAGGAAAGAGAGAGGACACAGTCAGAGTGATAAGCAGCCACCCAGAGGCGATGGGAGTCTGGCCTGTGGGAATTTTGTATTTTGCACAGCATACTTTGATCTTGTTATTACCTGCACCGTAGCTAGAACTTTGTTTTCCATATGGAGACAAGTGGGATCAGTAATTGGGTAAATCAGTAAATAAAACAAGGTGTGTTTATTTTAGAACTTTATACATTTATGGAGTGTGTCATAATCATACAGTGTGTACTCTTTTGTGTTTGGCTTCTTTTGCTGAGAATATTGTTGTTGAGATTCCATCCATGTTGTTGCCTATATCAGTACCTTGTTCTATTTATGTAGCTGAGTAATGGTCCATTCTAGAAAAACTTCTTCAAAGCCATGACTCACAGAATGAAAAGAATGTTGGCTCATTCCTTGCAACAGTCTTCAAGAATGTCAGTGCCCAAATAATCCAAGATATCCATGTCTTCCCTTTTCCACACAGGGCCTTTAGTGGTAGAGAGTTACCTGTCTCTCTGGAGAGGCACCTGTTTAAGAGCCTTCCAATCGAGGCTGCTTCTTTCTCATGTACAACTTTATTTTCCTGTAGTAAATCAAATTCTCTCTATATGAAGGTGAGTAAGCCAGGCAGAATGTCTAGGTCATGGGCAGCTCACTGCCCTTTCCACTTCTGCTGATATCCATCCTCAAGAGGAGTTCTTGGCCATATTCTGGTTTCTCATTGAAGAAGACATTAGAATGTCATTCTGCCACATTCCTCAGGGAAAGTGTTCAGTGGAAGGCCTTCCTGAGAATTTATGGTTAAAGTTTAGTAAAACTGGAAATTCCCTATTAGTGTTCAAGAAGTTTTAGTAAGTTCCATGTCCTGGACTGGAATCTGAAGTATGGTTTTTTGTTGTTTTGTTTTCACTTTTTACAATGGTTTCTCTGACATAATTAGGGCAGCACCTGTAAGAGTTGAGGGCCAAGGGTTAAGGGGGCCCCAACTCATCTGTCTCAACCTCAGTGGAAAAGCTCATTTCATTTCAGCAAAAATAAATTGGGCACCTCCTGTGTGCCCAGTACACAAGTATGACTATTTGGAAAATCAAAGGGTTCTGTAGGTCTGCAGATACCACTCAGCACAGCTAAACCTTTAAAATCCACAGGTGTATTCACTTGCTAAACATAAATTCTTTAGCTCAGACTTAAACTGGCTTAGAGCTGGAAGAGACTTTAGGAATTTTCTAGCACTCCATGAAGGATCCCTTCTCCAGAATCCCTCAAATATGACTGTTGAGCTTGAGCGTTCATATCTCTTGGGAGGGGGAAGTCACTCCTTCCGATGAACACTGTTCCACCTGCCACCCAGAGTTTTTTGTAAGAATTAAAGTATTACCAATAAGGAAACTAGAACATAGTATGCCCTTCTCAAATATTAATTCTTTTACCACTAGGTTGGAAAGTTCTTCCCTAAACTGATCTTAATGCAACCTCTGTCCCTTCTAGTCATATTGGTTCTCGCCTCACCTAAGTTCAACATGAGACCAGTGCACTGCATCCTGTGCATGACAGCCCGTTAAGCATTTGCAGATAGCTGCCTTCCATTCCACCATCTCTGGCCTCATCCCATGCTCCTCAGTGTCACCACCTCCGAGCAGCCAACCTGACAAGTACAGCCACAATACATCCTCCTTTCCAGTCTCCATCAATCACCTTGTCTGTCTTCTTCAAGTATTTTTCACAGTCTGAAATCATCTTGCTCATGCATTTGCTTATTTCTTTGGGGTTGACAAGGCTGCAGGGATCCGGCCTGTCTTACTCATTACCAAATTGCTTGTGCCTCGACCCGGGACCAGCAAGCACTCAGCAAGTATTTGTTGTTTATGAGTAATTAATTGAAACCAGTCTTTGAATGAGTTGAATGAGTAATTAACTGAAACCAGTCTTTCAACCATTCCTTATAAGATTTTATTCTATTCAATTTCTTTGGCTCAGGTAACAGTAGCTCTATCCTAGAGATGGGGATGAAAAATAAAGAAGCTACATTAGAGCAAGGAACATCTACAAGCCACTTCCTTTTCTTACTCCTTTGAATACAGTGTGATACTGAGAGAAAAGAAAAAGCTGTCAGGACCTGGATTCTTGTTTGATATCTGCTGGTATCTTACTGTGTGGCCTCAGAAAAGTCTCTCAACCTTTCTGAACTTTAGTTTTCTCACATGGAAAATCCAGAGGGCAGGCAACTTGATCTTGAAGGTGCCCTGGGGCTCAGAAATTCTCTCAGTGGGGGTATAAATACCAAAAAAGAAGCCTCAGTGTAGTTTAGGTGTCCTTAAGATCTGGTCATTCTCCACTAGCAAAGGGTCTGAGATTCCCAAGTCTGGATATACATTTGAATCACCCAGGAAGTGTTTTATTAAATCAACGTTATTGAAATACAATTTAGATGCAATTAAGTGTACATAATTTAAAGTATTCAGTTATATGAGTTTTGACAACTCTATACACCCTGTATATAATATAATATACAACATTACCCTGGTACTGGAAAGTTCCCTCATGCCTCTTTGCAGTCAATCTACATAACCCCCTGCCCTATGCAGCCACCAGCTTGATTTTGATCACCAGAGATTAGGTGTGTTTATTTTAGAACTTTATACATTTATGGAGTGTGTCATAATCATACAGTGTGTACTCTTTTGTGTTTGGCTTCTTTTGCTGAGAATATTGTTGTTGAGATTCCATCCATGTTGTTGCCTATATCAGTACCTTGTTCTATTTATGTAGCTGAGTAATGATCCATTCTAGAAAAACTTCTTCAAAGTAGACTCCACTGCTGATCTCGATATTCAGACCTCTGCAGTTGAAGTTCAGAAATCTGTGTGTTTAACATGTGGTAGATGGAATCTTCTATAGAAGTTAGGTTTAGGAAACTTTTAATTAGGGGATTTCCCCCTCAAGTTCAAATAGTTCCCACGGTACAACCAACTGGTATGTCTGAGAGTAAATTGGGCACACGTTCTGTGCAGGGCTGAAAACCCTCATTCCTGTCGGTCTATCCCAGCCAGATCTTGTGGCCTTCCAAAGCTCATGAAGTTCGCAGCGCTTGTAACAAAGCCCAGAGAGTCAGCTCTGCAAATAGTCTTTCAGTCTAAGGCACCTGTCAACTGAGTTATGAGTCTCAGTGTTCCCAGGTAAGTCTATAATCTTAATCTATAAAAGCTCACCCCTGTCCCGGAGAACCAGAGGTGCTTAGAACAGCCTTCCATTTCAGCCCAGCTGCTGGAATTACTCATGACAGTTTTATGAGTTGTTTTACTGTCTGGTAAACTTTTTTTCTTTCCTTTTTTTTGGTCTTAATTGAGGGACGCATTCTTTGACCGTAGTACACAAACGCCACCTTCAGGCAGGAAATAGAACATTCTTTTGAAACCACAGGGAATAATTTTCCTACATGAGAACTTTAAAAAAGTCTTGAGATCAACATACAGTTTATTTTTTAAAATTTCAGTCTAGATTTTTAAGAATTAGAACTTATTTTTAAGATAAATTTTGGGTTCACAGAAAAAAGGAGCAAAAGGTATAGAGGTTTTCCATATATTCACTGCCTTTATATATGCACATCCCACACCAGAGTGGCACATTTGTTACAATAGATGAACCTATACCATTATCTTGCAAAGGCTATAGTTTATATTAGGTTTAACTCTTGGTGTTGTCCATTCTGTGGGTTTGGGCAAATGTATAATGATGGGTGGTCACCATTACAATATCACACAGAGTAATCTCATTGCCTTAAAAACTCTCTGTGCTCAGCCTACTCATCCCTCTCTCCCCTGTAGCCCCCACCAATCACTGATCCTTTACTATTTCTATAGTTTTCCAGAATGTCATATAGCTGTATCGTACAGTATGTAGCCTTTTCAGATTGGCTTCTCTCACTTACTAATATGAATTTAAGATTTCCTTATGTCTTTTCATGGCTTGATAGCTCATTGCTTTTTAGTGCTGGATAATAGTCCATTGTCTGGATGTACCACAGTTGATTTGTCCATTCACCTACTGAAGGTCATCCTGGTTTCTTCTAAATTTTGGCAATTATGAATAAAGCTGCTATAAGCATCCATGTATAGGGTATTTGTGGACATAAGATTTCATCTTCTTTGGATAAATACCAAGGAGAGTGATTCTGGATCATATAATAATAGGTTCAGTTTTGTAAGAAACAGTCAAACTATCTTCCTATTTCTCTACATCCTCACCAGCATTTGTTGGTGTCATTGTTTTGGAGTCTGGCCATTCTAATAGTTGTGTAGTGATATCTCATTGTTGTTTTAATTTGCAATTCCCTAATAACATATGATGTAGAGCATATTTTTATGTACTTATTTGCCATCTTTATATCATCTTTGGTGAGGTGTCCATTCAGGTATGTTGCCCATTTTTAAATTGGGCTGTTCATTTTCTTTTCTTTTCTTTTTTTTTAAAGATTTTATTTATCCATTTGACAGAGGGAGAGAGAGAGCTCAAGTAGGCAGACAGGCAGGCAGTGGGAGAGGGAGAAGCAGACTCCCTGCTGAGCAGGGAGCCTGATGCGGGGCTCGATCCCAGGATGCTGGGATCATGACTCGAGCTGAAGGCAGACGCTCAACTGACTGAGACACCCAGGCATCCTGGGCTGTTCATTTTCTTATTGTTGGGTTTTAGGAGTTGGTTGTATATTTTGAGTAACGGTTCTTTTTCAGATATGTCTTTTGCAAATATTTTCTTCCAGTTTGTGGCTTGTCTTTCATTCTTTTGACAGTGTCTCTTGCAGAGCAGAAATTTTTAATTTTAATGAAGTCTAGTTTATCAATTATTTCTTTCATGGATCGTGTCTTTTGGTGTTGTATCTAAAAAGTCATTGTCGTGCCCAAGGTCATCTAAATTTTCTCCTATTTTACCTTCCAGGAATTTTACAGTTTTGTATTTTACATTTAGATCTCTGATCCATTTTGAGTTAATTTTTGTAAAGGTTGTTAAGTTCTGTGTCTAGAGCTATTTGGTTTTTGTTTGTTTATTTTGTATTTTATTTTTATTTTTTGTATGTGGTTGTCTACTTGTTCCAGCGCCATTTGTTGAAAGGTTGTGTTTTTTCCGTTGTATTTTCTTTGCTTCTTTGTCAATGATTAGTTGACTATGTGTGGGTTTATTTCTGGGCCCTCTATTCTGTTTCATTGATCTATTTGTCTATTCTTTCACCAGCACTGTCTGGACTAGGTAGCTTTATGGTAAATCTTGAAGTTGGGTAGCGGCACTTTTCTGACTTTGCTCTTCTCCTTTAATACTCTGAGTCTTTTGCCTCTCCAAATAAACTTTAGAATCAGTTTGCTAATATCCATGAAATAACTTGCTGGGATTTTGATTGGGATTGGGTTGAATTTATAGATCAAGTTGGGAGGAGCAGTCATCTTGACAATATTGAGTTTCCCTATCAGTGAACATGAAATCTTTCTCCATTTATGTAGCTCTTCTTTGATGTCTTTCATCAGAGTTTTGTGGTTTTCCTCATATAGATCTTGTACATATTTTGTTACCTTTATACCTAAGTATTCATTTTTTTGGAGGGCTAGTGTAAATGGTATTGTGTTTTTAAATTCAAATTCCACTTGTTTATCGCTGGTAGAAAAGTGATTGATTTTTATATATTAAACTTGTTTCTTATAATCTTGCTGTAATTTCTTATTAATCCCAGAGTATTTTTTTTAATTCTTTTGGATTTTCTGCCTAGATGATTGTGTCATCTATGAACAAAGACAGTTTTGTTTCTTTCTTCACCATCTGTATACCTTTTATTACCTTTTCTTATCTTATTACATTAGCTGGGACTTCCAGGTCAATGTTGAAAAGGAGTGGTGAAAAGAACATCCTTGTCTTCTTCCTGATCTTAGTGAGAAAGCTTCTAGTCTCATTATTGATGTTAGCTGTAGGTTTTTGTAGATGTTCATCTGTTCATTTAAATCTCTTGTGTGTATCTTAAATCTTTTGAAATATAACTAAAAGCTGGAAAGAGTGGGCACTCAGGCAACACTGAACCATGAAAGCAGGTTTATGAGACATTCCTTTTATACTTCAAATTGTTAATTGTGCCTTAAATCAGCTAGTCAAAGAAAATTGTTCATAACTAGTTTCACTTTAAAATCCAGGAAACATGCTGCGTTCCACTGGCTAGTCATTTAATTTCTAAGCAAGTCTCTTGTATTGTAAAGAAATCTATCTGAAAATCAAAACCAATGTGTCAATTTCTCTTTAGTGTATGTATTGTGAAATGAATTCTTTCCTAACTGACCACAATTAAATATTATGGATTCTACCACTATGCTCTATATTTTGCTTACTGTTAGTTTCATGATGGTTTCAGTCATTTATTACATCTTTCAACATCTGTTGTATGGCTAACAATGTAATAAAAACACAAAGAAATTTAAGTCACAGTTTTTTCCTTCCAGGGATTTAGAAATCCATTAGGGAGTAAAGATAGACATTAGAAACAGCCAAGAGACAATACAATGCAGGGTGTACTTAATCATCAAAATGAATGATGTCGGCTGTAAGTATAAAAGGAGCCAGGGATATGACAGGTAATTACAGATTAGAGATGGAAGATCCTACAGAGAAGGCAGTAGCAGATTGGTCCTGATAGGGTAAGTTGGATTTGCAATGTGAAAGGGAGTGGGCAAGGCATTTCTTCCAGATACTTGGTCAGCGTGAGTAATAGTTTGGAGCTGGGAATGAGCATGGCGTGAGTAAGAAGAGTATAAGTAGAGCATGAAAAGAATGGTCTTGGGGCTTACTCTCCTTGAGGTATGATTGTTCACAATGTTATTTTCTATAATGATAAAGGAGGAAGATTTTAACACTCTACAGAACAAATAAAACCATGATTTAGTTTCATAGTTTATGTTGCTTACTACAAGTGTAACTATCAGAAATATGATAGAATGATTAAAATCCTGCCCCACCCCTGCCCCCAGTGTTGATATACAGCACATCCTTTCCCTTCCCCTCCCCTACATTTTTGGGAGGCTGTGAGGGAACTAGCCTGGCTGGAGCAGTGGGCTGCTGCATTGTAGGTAGGTTGGGGGCAGATCCTAGATCCCATTAATAATAGCTGGCTTCCATTATTTGACTCTCTATCTTGGACCCCTCTCCCCAAAAGTAAGGGGCTATTCACCCAGAGAACGAAAGCCCTTTTCTATTGCTGTAAAGACAGAACTGGGCTGCTGCAACCATAGAAAAATGACTAGTATGCCAAGTATGAGTAACATTGGATTTCCTGCTGCTTCCATTTGAGCCCCAGTTCTCCATTTTTCTGATAACAGATTTCCTGTGTGTATGGCTAGAGAGAGCCTGCCGTGTAGGGCCTGGTGGTATTAATGCTGGAGGTTGCCTCAGCTACCCCTGTGAGGAGTAAGGTGGTAGAATGCAAATGTTCATGGTGCTCCCTGGGGGCATAGGTCACAGGGGGTACTGATCATCTCCCTAGTTCCTATCCTACTCTGCGGAAGTTTAAGAGTCACAGTAGCAATTACAAAAGCCGTATAAAGGTTTCAATGTGAACATTTCAAAACCAAGTATTGTGAGTTTCAAAAAAGGGCACAGTGAATTTCTCTTTCTCTCTTCATAGTGTTGACCACTTATAAAAACTCCCACTCTGAAAGACAGCAGTATATGTGTGTGTATATATATATATTTTTTTTCTCTTGAAGAGTATTGTTGGTTAATGTGGATTAAGACTGCCATCCATTAATACATTCAACAAGTGTTTATTGTATACGCACTTTGCAAAATGCCCATGCTT
The DNA here is from genome assembly GCF_037043125.1 of Eumetopias jubatus. NCBI lineage: Eukaryota > Metazoa > Chordata > Mammalia > Carnivora > Otariidae > Eumetopias > Eumetopias jubatus. The sequence continues at coordinate 125,682,007 of NW_028274811.1, forward strand.
GCAGATAGGGATACAGTGGTGAGCAAAACAGCTAGTCATTGCTTTCATGGTATTTACAATCTAGTAGGAAAGGCAAAAATAAATAAATAAACTATAGCAATGAAATGCATTGAATACTCACATGGAAAGAATACACGGGAGCATATAGCAAAAGAACTTAACTAAGTCGATGGATAAATTAGAAATTAGCCAGGCATTGGGAAGAGGAAGAGTGTTTCAGGAGGAGGGACAGCCGGGGCAAAGGACCAAAGGTGTTACTGGAGCCGAGAGTGGTACATACCAAGACCAGAGGCAGAGGCAGGGGTCTGACCATGATGGTTTCTGGAAGTCCTCTTGAGGAGTGTGGATTTGATCAAAAGTGCATGGGAAACCACTGAAAAATTTAAAGCAGAGGAGCAAAAAGTGCATATTAGAAAAAAGTTCCTTGTACCCCCTACTGAGATACAGAGATTCAGACAAAGGCTTATTTACAAACACTAAGCAACAGGAACCCTCAAAAGTTACCCCCAGTTTGGCTACATATTCAAATAGCCACCTGTTAACATTATTTTTCATTTTGGGTAAGGGTGAAATATGAGAAAGAAAACCAAAAATTGTGTCAGCACTTTAGGTTCTCTAGGATTCAGAGGTTTTCATGAGCCAGGATGATTCAGGATAGGACTCACATTTCAAAATAGTGGAGGAAATGGCTTTCTTAGTGTCTGGATCAGAAGAGGTAAAAGGAAATAGGCAAAATGTTGACTGTGGTTATCTCTATTATGAGTGATTTTATTTTATGACATATTTTTCAGTAGTCTCTGAATTTCTGTATATATTTTAAAATTTGAGGAAATATTCTTTTTAATTTAGAATATAAGAAAGTTAAACTTTCCAGAATTTTCTCTTCTATTCTTTAATCATCCTTCCATCTTTGCATATCCTAAAGGTCATAGAGAGCAAGTTTTGATTCATTATTCATTATTCAGGATCCTGGGGCCCTGGAGGAGAAGTCTTGGGAGATCAGGCTTGCACAGAGGTGATAAATTTCATTTCACCATTGATTTTTACAGCTGCTGTGTTTCTTTCAGCCTCTTTTTGCCCCAAGCAGTATTAATAATGGATTTCATGTCTTCCTCCAAATTTAATGTTCAGCTCTAGTCTGTCACTGATGCAGGCTCATGCAAGGAACACCGCTTTTCTTCTGAAATCCTGAATGTCCCGAAATAGCTCAGAAAACACATTTAGCGGTGGAGAGGTGGCTGGTTGTTATCAGATGTGCAGCTTGATGGGAGGACTTGGATGATTTGGTAAAGGCCTTACATGAGATTAGTGATGGGCTCTCGCATTTTAACAGAGAGGAAACTGAGGTCCAGAGAGGTTAAGCAACTTGACCAAAGCCATGTAGCTAGTTAGCAGCAGACCTGGGACAAGATTTACATTTTCCTATTTTTAGAATGTTGTTCTCCCTCTATCCCATTGCCTGCCCATTAATGATGTCAGCTTGGGAGAAGGTAGTAGAGCGGGAGAGATGAGTGCATAGTGAACTATCATAGCAGAGGCAAGAAGGATTGGGGAAGGGGAAGGATGGAAATCAACAGAACGGGAAAGCAGGAGGGTATGCCAACCTCAGGGCAAGGCTCAAACAATCCAGTCCAGTCCAAATCAGTCTGGCAAGCTGTCTTTGATTGGTCCATCCGGCTGAGTCCTCCAAGCTGTACTCCCTGAACTGTGCCCAGCTGGCAGGATGAAAATCATTTGAAAAATATCCGGAAATTGCTACTCACCAGGGAGCATCTGTGAAAAATACTGACCACAAATGAGCTGGCAGAGGCTCAGTGACTGCCCCATCACCCTGCCACAGCAAGTTTGTCTGAAGGGGTTCCGGAGTTATTTCTCAGATGGGCCGCTCAGCTGCCGTAAGCGGCTGGGCCTTGTGGACTTGTTTTGGTAGTGTTTCTCGTAATGCAGGAGGTGTGTTCTTGAAGAGCTGTGAGTGGATCAGAGTTTTGTACCTGCAATTATGTTTTTCAAATGCACTCATGAAAAATCCCATGGTGACTCTCTGAAGTGAAGGATGTTTTTCATAAATAATTTGTCATTTTGTAAATCTGGATTTCTTAGCATAGAATCTACCCAGGGTCATCAGAATGAAGAAATTCTAGGGCACTGGGACATAATCTGTATTTTTGCACATTGCTGCTGTGAATGGTAAGCAAGAAGCCGAATTAGACCCTCTTCGTAGTAGCCTGGGGTCCTGGGAACTGGCCCACCCTGGTGGAAATTCGCCCAGACTCTGATACCAATGCCTTCATAAGAAATCAAAGCTGGAAAAACCTAGCCCAAAGTTTTAGCTCATCCTTTCTTATCCCAGGTTGTTTCCAACATAATTCAGTGATTTTTCTTGTCTCCTACACCCTAAAGTCCTTCTCCAAAATGCTGATGTTCTCAGCAAGATATTATGTAAATATTTTAGTTTTTGCTCAGAGTCCAGGCTCTTTGATCTCATTTGGGAACGAGATCACTTGCTGACACCTACTGATTGTTTGCTATTTCCTGTGGTCTTTTCACCTGCTGGGTAGGATCAGCAGTTCACGAAAAAAGGGTGCTCTGAGTTTCAATGAAGCAGCTGAAAGTAAGAAAATAAAATGTTTGCTTACCATGTCTGTGTTCTCCTGAGAAAAAGAGCCTATAGGGTATATATAGATATATATAAGAGGAAATTTATTGCAGGAATTGTCTCACACAGTTGTGGAGGCTGAGAAGTCTCACAATCTGCCTTCTGCAAACTGGAGAATCAAGAAAGACAGTGGTGTAATTCAGTCTGAGTCCAAAGGCTGGAGAACCAGGGGTGCTTGTAGTATAAGTCTGGTCAGAGTCCAAAGACCCAAGAAGCAGGAGTACTGATACTCAAGGGAGAAGATGGATGTCCCAGCTCAAGCAAAGATAGCAATTTTTATTTTCCTCTGCCTTTTTGTTCTATTCAGGCCCTCAGTAGATTAGGCGATGCTTACCTTCATTGTTGAGGGCAATCTTCTTTACCAAGTGTATGGATTCAAATACCAGTTTCTTCTGGAGACACTCTCATAGACATACCTGGAAATAATCTTTTACCAGCTGTCAGGGCGTCTCTTAGCCCAGTCAAATTGACATATAAAATTAACCATTACATACTCCAAATTAAATACACAAACTGTTCTGTTCGTGAACTTCTACCCTCTTGGCCCGTCATGTGGCTTTGATCTCTTTTAAACACATCAAGACCCTACATGCTGAAAAGGAAGAAAACAATGGTGGAAATGACTTCACTAAGAGTAAGACCCTTTCTAGAGAAGCTGACAATGTCTCAGACAGTTGACACAACAGCTCTTAGAGCAGAATTCCCAAGAATTCAGGACATGAGTTCTTCAAAGGCTTTTGTCTTGTGGGTTCCCTTCCCCTGCACTTGACCTTTCAGCCCCAGAAATACAGAGGCTGTCTGGAGAGAGGACTGAGAATCAGGGTGAGGAAAAACAGACTTTGGGCAGGGGCACCTGGGTGGCTCAGTCGGTTAAGCGTCTGCCTTTCGCTCAGATCATGATCCCAGGGTCCTGGGATCGAGCCCTGCATTGGGCTCCCTGCTCCGTGGGAAGCCTGCTTCTCCCTCTCCCACTCCCCCTGCTTGTGTTCCCTCTCTCGCTGTCTCTCTCTCTGTCAAATAAATAAATACAGCCTTTAAAAAGAGAGAGAGAGAGAGAGAGACTTTGGGCAGCTAAGAAGCATGAGGGAGAAAGAACAATGAGGAAGAGGATTTTAAATAGAATCCTATCTTCCATCTGTCCATCTGCTGGTACAGATGCCCATCTACATTGCCCAGGCCAGCCCTTTTAGCTACAGGATCCCACTTTTCATCATGATTTTATATGTGATTGCTGCTAAACTCCCTTGGCAGATACCTTTGCTTTTTTCATATTATATAAGTATTGACAATTCCACTTAAAAATATTCCTTATTTTTCAACAAATGGTGTTAGAAAAATTGGAAGCCACAAGCAGAAGAATGAAACTGGACCATTTCCTTATACCATACACAAAAATAGACTCAAAATGGATGAAAGACCTAAGTGTGAGACAGGAGTCCATCAAAATCCTAGAGGGGAACACAGGCAGCAACCTCTGTGACCTCGGCCGCAGCAACTTCTTGCTAGACACATCTCCAAAGGCAAGGGAAGCAAGAGCAAAAATGAACTATTGGGACTTCATCAAGATAAAAATCTTTTGCCCAGCAAAGGAAACAGTCAAAAAACTGAAAGACAACCAACAGAATGGGAGAAGATATTTGCAAATGTCTTATCAGATAAAGGGCTAGTATCCAAAATCTATAAAGAACTTATCAAACTCAACACCCAAAGAACAAATAATCTAAGAAATGGGCAGAAGACATTAATACACATTTCTCCAAAGAAGACATCCAAATGGCCAACAGACACATGAAAAAATGCTCAAAATCACTCGACATCAGGGAAATACAAATCAAAACCACAATGAGATGCCACCCCATACCAGTCAGAATGGCTAAAATTAACAAATCAGGAAAAGACAGATATTGGTGAGGAGGCAGAGAAAGGAGAACTCTCTTACATTGTTGGTGGGAATGCAAGCTGGTGTAGCCACTCTGCCAAGCAGTATGGAGGTTCCTCAAAAAGTTGAAAATAGAGCTACCCTACGACTCAGCAATTGCACTAGTGGGTGTTTACCCCAAAGATACAAATGTAGTGATCCGAAGGAGCATCTGCACCCCAATGTTTATAGCAGCAATGTCCACAATAACCAAACTATGGAAAGAGCCCTAATGTCCATCGACAGATGAATGGATAAGAAAATGTGATCCATATACACAATGGAATATTACTCAGCCATCTAAAATATGAAATCTTGCCATTTGCAAAGACGTGGATGGAACTAGAGGGTATTATGCTAAGTGAAATGAGTCAATCAGAGAAACACAATTATCATACAATCTCACTCATACGTGGAATTTAAGAAACAAAACAGAAGATCATAGGGGAAAAGAGGAAAAACAAAACAAGATGAAATCAGAGAGGGAGAAATATCATAAAAAACTCTTAATCATAGGAAACAAACTGAGGGTTGCTGGAGGGGAGGGGGTTGGAAGGGATGGGGTAACTGGCTGATGGACGTGAAGGGGGGCATGTGATATAATGAGCACTGGGTATTATATAAGACTGATGAATCACTGACCTCTACCTCTGAAAGTAATAATACACTATATGTTAATTAATTGAATTTAATTAAACAGAAACTTTTTAAAAATCCCTTGTTTACATGGCTGCCACCCACCAACATGGACTGCACTAAAAGGCAACTTCCATGTCACTTAGACATGGTATTACTTTACTCTGAAGCTCCAGGCATGGGTATGTATCAGAATTATTGAGTGAGGGAAAGCTCATTAAGCAGTAAGGATTCTAGGTCTCATCCTAGGAATTCTGATATAGGAGCTCTGGAATAGGCCCAGGAATCTGCATTTTAAACACAGACTTCCAGTCATTCTGATATTGGTGGTTCCTGTCTGCACTTTGAGAGAAGCTGATAAAGGTACTTCCCTTTTGTGGTGGTTGTTGTTTTATTTTAAAGATTTTATTTATTTATCTAACAGAGAGAGAGCGAGCACAAGCAGAGGGAGCAGCAGAGGGAGAGGGAGAAGCAGGCTCTCTGTTGAGCAGGGACCCCGATGTGGGGCTCAATCTCAGGACCTTGGGATCATGACCTGAGCCAAAGGCAGATGCTTAACTGACTGAGCCACCTAGGCGCCCATAAAGATACTTTCTACCAAGCCGATTCAGAGGCATCTGGTGAGTCACCAGCCTCCCCTAGGCCTACACCCTGTGGTTACTGGCATAAATGAGCATTTGCAGAGAATAAGCAAGAGCCAGGGAATTTCACTGCCATGTTTTGATGCATAAAATAGTGCCAGGGTCTAGCTTGTCAGAAGCCCAGGAGCCTTCTGGCTAGATAAGGCTTATATACTTCACAGCAAAGGATCCATGACTGAAAGATTAAAATAGAGCTTGCTTTCTGCTTCTTGAAGTATTTGATCATTAAAGTATGGGAAGAGAATGGCTCATTGTTGGAGGAGACACTGATTTTCTTCATAAACTAAGGGCTGATTTGGTGGAAAGGAGATTACAATTTTCCCGTGTGGCTCCAGAAGAGAACCAGGAGTAGTGGTAGTGTAGGAAGACAGAGTTTTGTTCAATAAAAGGAAGTTGATAATTAGGGATCTGGAAAGTAAAGTGGGTCTGTTGTGTGGTAGTAAGCACTCTACCATTTGAGAGTCATGATGAAGAAGCTATATTAATTCATCAACAAATTTATGTGTTCTACATTTTTTAAAAAGTAGTATAAAGTAGTGGAACGAGTTCTGGACTTGAATCAAGCCTTGATTCAGATCCTGAATTGCTCACTTGCTGTGTGAGCTTGGGAATATAATTTAACTTTCATAGGATTAATGTGATATACAAGTAAGATATGGCAAGTACCTGGCATAGAGTAGGTGCTCATATGTATTTGCTCCCTGACCCCTTCTTCTGTGTCTGCCATTGTTCTAGGCATCAGGAAAACAGATGAGTAAGACCCCATGTCCTCCCTCCAGGAGCTCCCTAACTAATAGTGGGAGACACCAGAAACATAAACATGATGAATGACATGTGAAGGCTAATGGGGGCCCAGATAGAGGTTGGGCTTCCTATCAACTCAAGCTCTTAATGCCGTCATTTGAATTTTCTGGACACAGAGAGTGGTCTTCCATCTTGGAATAAGTACTCATCACTGGGAAATGCTAAGGGGCAATGAGAAATTATGCTATAAACCAAAGGTCAAAGTCCCCTTAGTATTTTGATTTTTTTTAATTCATTAATCCAGAAAACATTTTTTGGAGCTCCTATCAATTCTAGGTGGGGGACCATCAGCTGGAGATCTAGAGCTAAGAGGCACGGTTCTTGTCCACACAAGGTTTGCAGTCTATCTGTGGAGGTAGGCAGAGGTGGATAAATATACTCCACAATACCCCAATATCCATTTCTATCAACAATGTCTTTTCCTCATTTTTCTGTATTATAGGTATGCTTATTCTTGGCCAGTTAAACTTATTTTGGCCAACATGACACTCCCTTCTGTAGTAACTCTGAACTCACAACAGAATTTTTTTTCAAATTTTAATTCAAAAGTTGTATTTTTAGAACTTCAAAATACTGATATTCAAACTCTTTTGATCACATCTTTTTATTAGTAACTAATTTTTGAACTTGTATGTATATAAATTATATACAGCTACCATTCTTATTAACTAATTTCTCAAGGCACAATCTACCTTGTGGGCAAGGCAATCAATAATAACCATGTTTTTAACTCCATATATTAAATCATCTTGGTAATTTCAATTTGGGGGGGATCCAATTCATTATCAGATGTGATGAGATAGTAGTTTTTCCCCTTAAATAGTTCCTGAAGGGATCATATTAGGAGTAACTAGACCTCTGCCATTGTATTTGTATAGGCTTTTATGTTTACATTATTGCAAATATTATCTTTAACACACAGCTCGTGTGGAAGTCCATTTTGTGAGGGCAAGGTTAGTTAAAACTAGATAATGTCATTCATGAAGCCATCTGACTGGGCACGCAAAAACTCCACATACCTCTGCCCCAAAGCAGAGAAAGTTCAGCCCTACTGCTTTGTGGAACTTCCTCACCTCTCTGAGGACATCTCATGTCCCTCCTGTGAACCCGACTGCTGACATACAGACAGATAGTGATGCCTGGGAAATACTGGTGAAGTTCATATTTTCTCAACGTTCTGCTTTCCATTGGATTGTCTTGTATTCCCTTGAAGTGTATATTGCCCACTTGGAGGCTGCTCAGGCTTGACAGCCAGTTCTCCAGTCCATTCTGTTCCGGTGAACGGCCTTGCACAGCTGGCCGTGCTGGACAGTAGTTCCTTTCCTTGATCAAGGAATGTTCCTAAGGCTTCTGATGTAGAAGCATTACAATGGACAATTGAAAATTTGCTACAGTCTGTTCTTCATACTCTCTTTTTAGTTGCAATCCAGTGTTCAGAAAACATCACCCAATATAAAAATTAGAAACAAATTTCATAGTTTTAAAAAGATATTTTTAGAGAACTCTGTGTGTGTGTGTGTGTGTGTGTGTGTGTGTGTGGTTTGAGGGAAGAAAGTAAAAGGAGAGAAAGGATTTTTTTCACCACAGTTTTGGGGTCCAGTTTCATGAGAGCAAAAAGAAAAGACAAATTTTGTACACTGATGATTAATATATTGTGAAAATATTCTTTCATAAAAAAAGAAACGCTTGCTGTTTAATTCTATACATAAGACACTAAACATCATTATTTTAGTGAGAGAGAGGAGTAGTTCTAATTTTTTTTATCCTTCTCTACCCCTCTAGAATGCATCTAGGACAGTCTTTCTTTTTTAATTGAAGTATGGTTGACATACAGTATTATATTAGGTTCAAGTGTACAACATAGTGATTCGGTGATTCTATACATTACACAATGCTCACCACAATAAGTATAGTCACCATTTGTCACCATACAATGTTATTCCAATATTATTGACTATATTCCCTGTGTTATACTTTTCATACTCATGACTTATTTATTTCATAACTGGAAGTTTGTTCCTCTTTATGGATTTCTCCCAACACCCACTCCCCCTGGCAACCACTAGTTTGTTTTCTGTATTTATGAGTCTATTTCTTGTTTGTTTTGTTTTTTAGATGCCACATATAAGTGAAATCATATGGCATTTCTCTTTCTCCGTCTGACTTATTTCAGTTAGCATAATGTCCTCTAGGTCCATCCATGTTGTCACAAATGGCAAGATTTCATTCTTTTTTACGGCTAGTATTCCATCGTGTAGATGCACCACATCTTTATCGTTTAATTTATTGATGGACACTTAGGTTTGTCGATAGCTTAGCTATTGTAAATAATGCTGCAATAAACATGGGGTGCATATGTCTTTTTTAATTAGTGTTTTTGTTTTGTTTGAGTAAATACCCAACAGTGGAATAACTGGATCATACGATATTTCTCTTTTTAATTTTTTGAGGAATTCATACTGTTTTCATAATGGCTGCACCAATTTACATTCCCACCAACAGTGCATGAGGGTTCCCTTTTCTCCAAACCCTTGCCAACACTTGTTATTAGAACAGGCATTCTCAATATCTTTTATGCCATAAACTGTTAGCTGTTTGGTAAAAACTATAAACACCTTCTTAAAATAGCCTGTAGAGGTATAAAATAAAATACATGGAATTTTGTAGGAAACCAATTAAATTGGAATATTCAAAAAATCAAAATTTATTTATTTATTTATTTATTAAAAGATTTTATTTATTTGACAGAGACAGAGACAGCGAGAGAGGGAACACAAGCAGGGGGAGTGGGAGAGGGAGAAGCAGGCTTCCTGCTGAGCAGAGAGCCCGATGCCTCGATCCCAGGGTCCTGGGATCATGACCTGAGCTGAAGGCAGACGCTTAACTACTGAGCCACCCAGGCACCCCAAAAATCAAAATTTAAAAAGCAAATGCATGAGATATTAACATACGTGCTTATTTACTAACACACTGAATAACAAGACCTTGTGGCAGGTCTATTGTGATTTCAAAGTACTGATGAGTGTAAACAATACTTTGAGACATCTGCAATAACTAGAATGTGATTAGAAAACATCTCTAATTTCTCCTGTTGACTACTCACTAATAACACCAATAGAGTTAATTGCATATATTCATATTTGAAGAAAGTTGCTAAATTTGAAATGGCACTTAATGGAAGTAGAGATGCAAGGTTTTCCCCATCCAATTTCACGTAGCTCTGAATCCTACCGAAGGTTAAGCACTCCTCTTTAAATGAGGTTCCTGGGACCTGTCTTGCTGCCTCTCACGAGGGAAATTCTTGGGAGTGTAATGGTTGCATGCTTTCCAGAAGGTGTCAGACTTGCATTTCTGAAGACTGAAATCCAGTTTCTGCTATAATTTCCCCAAATTAGCAAATTTCCTGACTCAACTTTTAAGGCAGATAATCCACCAAGCTGAGTCATTGAAAATTAGGCAAAAAGAAAAAAATGCTGATTTCAAAAGAAACAAAGAGCTTCAAGGAAACAAATTCTACAGGGACTAACAAAGTGCTCTCTGAATTAAGAAATTTTATGGCAAAAAAAAAATCTGAAGAAAGAATTGCTTTCCTGTCTTTTAAGTATGAAGACAGGATTTATGTTGTCAGCAAGGATCAGACACTGAAATTTTTGAAAATACATCACAGTCGACTTTTGGTTGAAGCTGGATAATTTATATCCTCACAGAGGAGTCCATAAAGAGGAGGATTATAGAACAGAAGAGATACTGAAAATCCACCCTCTAAACAGAGGCTTCTGGGTACAAAGCAGGGATTAGATTATAGTTCTTCCTTTCATCTGAGTTGTACCCTTAGAATTCTTCAAACTCTCCAAGAAAACAATGAATTTATTGGAAATTGAGTGCACTGAGTAAAAAATGTTTCCTAGAGAAGTCATTTTTCACATAAGAACTATTAAGGGCTTCTAACACATCTAACACATATATGTTTAATTATTTAGTGGATTTTCTTACATTAATGATTAATGGATAGATTCTATGTTCATTGAATTTGGGGGAATTCTCTTTCCCTCTGGCATCTGAGAAAGATATAATTTCTCATTGACCATCATTAGAAAATAGCCCTTGTAATAGTCCACATTATTTCCCCCAATTGTTTGTCTTCCCTAGAAAGGACTAATAGCAAGCTTGGCCAAGTGGATTCCTTTTGTTAATGAAATATAAGCAGATATGACATATATCAGGTCTGAGTAGAAGTTTTAATAGCCACTGAGCGGTTCCACCATCTTTTTTTTTTTTTTCTCTCTTTCTTCTGCCTCCAAATGACATGTCTATGTCGATGGGAACTGCTCCAAAGCTGGTATTGCAGAGGAAAAAGACATGTGGGAAAGAGTGTCAGGCTACTGTGGCTGAACTAATGTGAGTAAGAAAAAAGCTTTTATTACTTCAAGCCTTTGATACTTGGAGGTTGGTTGTTACATAGCAAAACTCAGTGAAAGCTGATTAACCCAAACTCTGGTTCTTAAATTTTCCATTTTCTCCCCACCCTGGTTTAAATAGCTATTGATCTATAAGCAAACTAAAATAAGTTTACTATGGATGCTTCTATTTAATACCACTCCTGAACTAATTGAGAAAGAAGATAAAACCTTATCTTTTCTATCTTTAATCCTCCATCTCCTCCCCCTCTTCTTCCTCCTGCTTCTGCTTCTTGTCTTCAACTAAATCTCATTTGTCAGTACCTGCTGGCTATGGCATCTTTCTAGATTCTTGCCAAGAAAACATAACTATTGTATTTGGGGTAAGTTGTTGGTTCCCAGGAAAAGCTCTGGGTCTCTTGGACTGGTCAATCATGACTTTGTTCTTCTGATGGGAAAAGTATGGAATCTAAAGATAAACTTTGTCCATAAAGAGAAAAAGCTAAATTGACCACGTGTCATGGATTTTGAGGCAGCTCCTACTTCAAATATCTCATCTCACTAATGCAGTGGTATACATAAGGACCAACATTTTGCCTCTAAAAATAGTTATCTTAAGAGAATGCATGATTTTACTTATATAAAGTTCAAAATAGGCAAAACTAAACTACATTCTTAGGTCAGGACAGTGTTTATCTTTTGGGGGAGAAATGGAATGGCACTTGGGAAGGGGCAAGAGAAATGGAATGGCAATTGGAAATGGCAACTGGGAAGGGGCTTTGAGGTCGAAGTGTTCTGTCTCTTGTTCTTGATGCACAGATCAGTGTTTGCTTTATGATCATTTATTTATGTTTTATGTGTTTTTCTCTCTCTATATGGTACTTCACAATAAAAAAGTTTAAAAAATGCAATTGTTGTAGCCATAGCCTACTCAAAACACATAACGAAATTAAAACCTTGAGAATTAACAAACTCTAACTTAGAAGGCCCCCTTTGTAGTGTAACTATGAAAAACACTCTCTCCATTCATTGTGCCTTTCCTGGGCTAGGAACCAAGTGCAGTTCAATTTAGCACTTTTTTCCCCTCTATATTGAGTGTTCTTTTTTTTTTTTTTGTAGCTTATCAGGAGGAAAAGACATTAATTAGGTAATTCTACAAATAGGTAATTATATGCTACAACAGGTAATTATATATTGTACAACTGAGTCATTGTATAAGTAATAAAGTACACTGCATTTAGTACTCTGAGGAAGTACAGAATGCTGGGAATATGAAGCTTTATCTCTGCCACGCTGTTATCAGCCAACAGAGGAAACAGTATATCAGATACAACTCTCCAATCTAGAAGAGAAAAGCAAGCAATAATAAATTAGCTCAGTAGGTAACAATTTCAGAGAGGAAGCCAATGATGCCACAATAAGAAAATGCAAAGAGTACGGATTCTTCACTTGCGTCTAGCTGCTCCTGCCTCTTGCTATCAGAAGTCATCCAATTCTGGACAGAATCGCTGACTCCTCAGGGCTCACTTTGATCTTCTTAAATCTCTCTTTTCACACAAGCCTCTTTATTTTATTTTTTTTTATAGATTTTATTTATTTATTTGACAGAGAGAGACACAGCAAGAGAGGGAACACAAGCAGGGGGAGTGGGAGAGGGAGAAGCAGGCTTCCTGCAGAGCAGGGAGCTCGATGCGGGGCTTGATCCCAGGACCCTGGGACCATGACCTGAGTCGAAGGCAGATGCTTAATGACTGAGCCACCCAGGCGCCCCTACACAAGCCTCTTTAAACACAGCTTCAGACACATTCCCAGAGCCTTCAGCAGTGACATATTCCTCTCTACAACTAAGAACCTGAGAGTTGATCCTCAGATTTGTTCCTTGGTATGAACTCAACCACCTCTGAGCTTTATGGGCGGATCACAAGGCTTCTGGAATTCTATGACCAAGAGAGCTTGGCCTTGGGGGCTCTGAGGTCAGGGGAGAGGATGAAAATAAAGAGCCTAGAGGGAGCTGGATTCTGCTTCTCACCTCCCCCAAGACACCTAAGGACACATTTCCCAAACTCTTCTCCCCACCAGCCAAAAGTTAAAAAAAAAAAAAAAAAAAAAGGAAAAGAACAGTCAGACCTTGATGTTAAATGAATTCCACTGGGCCCATGACAGCCCAGAAGGAAACTATATTTGCCAGTCTCCCTTGCAGTCAGATAGATAGCCTTGGGGCTAAATTCTGGCCAATAGGATGAGAGTGGTACAGATGCAATTCCTAATCCCTACCCTCTTCCTTCTGTCCTGCTGACTGGAATGTGCGTGCAGTGGCAGACCAACTGGGCTCAGACATAGGGAACATCCTATGGACAGCAGAACAGCAAGACAGAAAGGTCCAGGTGTTTGATAACTTGGCAGAGCAGAGCTGCTTTACCAGCTCTGACTTCAATATGAGAAAAATACATTCCTATCTTGTATCAGCTCTTGTTATTTTCAGTCTTTGAAAGGAGAAGCCAAGCCTGTATCGCACCTGTGGCAGAGGCCTTGTGGCCCAGTGGTTCTCCAAAGAAGAGGTGTAATTCTTTTTTCCCCTGGGAAACATTTGGCAATGTCGGGAGACATTTTTGGCTGTCACATTTGTGGGCATGGGGAGGAGGTTGCAGCTGACATGTAGTGCGTAGGGGCCAGGGATGCTGCTCACCACCCTACAATGCCTAAGAAAGTATTATGCAACCCAAATATCAATGTGCCGAGGTTGATAATCCACAAAGCACTTCAATTAGTGGTGAAGGGAATCTAAGACACAGGTTGAGTGACTTGGCGCCACACAAGTTTGTTATTGGGCTGGGGCAGCTGCCTAGTCCTCTTGATGCTCAGCTCACTGCTTTTTTTATTTTTAACTGTAACTATACCACTTCACCACCCCAAAACCCAGATCCACTTTATTCTGTCTTCCCTGTTTATTTAATGGGAGAATAGAAAAGGAGACACAGAGTGTAAAGCACTAGCAAAAAGTCACACCCTTTTTTACCTAGAGTCAACAATGTTTTATCCCAAGCTTTGAGCGAACAACTCTTTGGTGTAGATCCTTAGACTAGATGCCAGTTTTAAATCTAGGTGGGAAATCAAGGCATATGTAAAAAAAGAGGCCAGGCAAAGCAATGGGGCACATGACCATGCACAAAGAGGAGCCCCTGCAATGTGTGGGTGGAGATGGGGAGAGGGCATCATGGTGGGCTGTGGTGGGCAGTGTTGGTAACAGAGCCAGGTCTCCCAGCCCTATAGACTTCCATCTGGATGTGACAGGTTTTGGACATCAGAATCCTCACCCAGTTTGTAAAATTATCTCTGCCCAGCCCCTGGGCACAGGCTCCTTCCCTAGGAGTTGATAAAAGACATTTGTTATGGTGGACTGCTCAGCACCCCTCTTCTCCCTTCTTATGGTGCAGCGTTGTGCTTTTCCTTTGCAAAAGCCCCCATTCTATATGATTCTGGCAGGGATTCCAATTATAGCACTCTCTGGGCATCTTCTAGTTGTCTCTCCAGATCCTCTCTCCATTCTTCTCTGTATGCCAGAAACCTACCGACTGTAGCTTAGGCTGAGATAATGCTTCTAAGGTCCCTATGAAAAAAAGTGTCCCTGCCCTGCTTAATCCACAGTCCCCCTCAGATGCAAGAGCTGACCTGATAGATTTCCTCACTGAAGGAAATCTTCAGTGAAATGGAAGATGAGATCTTCCCTGGGGAGCAGAAAAAATAAAACAAAACAAAACAAAAACAAAACACACCCAAGTTGAAAATCTGCATTCAAATTATGCCTGCTTTTTTTTTTTTTTAAAGATTTTATTTATTTGACAGAGAGAGAGACACAGCGAGAGAGGGAACACAAGCAGGGGCAGTGGGAGAGGGAGAAGTGGGCTTCCCGCGGAGCAGGGAGCCCAATGCGGGGCTCGATCCCAAGACCCTGGGATCCTGACCTGAGCCGAAGGCAGACGCTCAACGACTGAGCCACCCAGGTGCCCCTGCTTTTTTTTTTTCTTTTATTGAGTCACTTAACCTCTCTGAGCTTCATTTTTTTCTTCCTCTGGAAAACTGAGATAATGTTAGCCACAGGAAATGGGTCTAGAATGGGTGGGACTTCAGTACCTGGGTAGTGGTAGTGGTGGTGGTGGTGGTACTGGGTGAACATTTTTTTCCTTTGGTGGTGAAGGGAGGTCTGAAATCGTCTTGGGAAGGTTAATATGCAGGTCCACTGCATATTAAGGGCACTCAAGGACCCCTGACAATTCCAGACCACAGGCATTTCCTGTCATCCTGGGGATGTACTGATGTGATTTTGAGGAAGGCATGGAGCCTGGCAGTGACAGACAGAATCTGGAGCACGCACCCAGGGCCCTTCTTATTCAGAGGCAGCTTGTCCTGCCACGTGCCTCTCGCCCTGGGATGTGCTCACATTCTGAATGTGCTTCCTGAGAGGCCCCCTTGTTGTGACCCTGCGAAGTTGGCCCTGAGAAGGCTCCCTTGCCCTCCACCAGGAGGGCTTCCATCTCCCCTTCAACTGCAGGGAGTCACATTACAAGGGCAGTGGTGCTTTGAGAGGCAGAAGGAGCCCAGTGACCGCCTGACTTAATCATTTGCGGTGTTGTAAATAACCCCGATGACCCAGTGCCTGTGGTATCACTTTTAGGAAGTCATTGGTTAGTTTCAAGCTTGCCCTTTCTAGCCAATAAAGGCAAATCTTTCTGTGCACAGCACTAATTCCATGAACTGGTGCTAGACTGCATTGTGTCCCTTCAAAATTCATATGTTGAGTTCCTAACCCCAATGTGATGGTATTTGGAGATGGGGTCTTTGGGAGAAAATTAGGTCTAGATGAGGCCATAAAGGTAGGGCCTTCATGGTGAGTTTAGTACCCTTATAAGGAGAGATACCAGAGAGCCTGGATGCTCCCTCCTCCCCTTCTCTCTCTTCCACCCTCCTCCCTCCTTCTCTCTCTCTCTCTCTCCACACACACACACACACACACACACACACAGAGGAAAAGCCATATGAGCACACAGTTAAATGGCAGACATCTGCAATCCAACAGGAGGGCTCCCACCAGAACCCATTCATGCTCGTACCATAATTTCAGACTTCTAGCCTCTAGCACTGTGAAAAAATAAATTTCTGTGTTTTTTTTTTAAAGACTGAGTGAAAGGACCCAGAGATGTTTCATGTAATACTTGCCCAGAGAGAAAAGCAGAAATTCTGTAGACACTACAAGAAATTCCCCCAAAGATCAAGACAGTAGCACCAGCAGGGCAAGCAGGCATCTTCCTACCTTTTCCTTTGTCACTCTTTCTTCCTTTAGCCAAATTTCTCTACAGTTCTACCTCAGATTGATCCCATGTTAGCCCCAACATACCAGCCCCTCGCAGCTTCGGGATGTGTCATTCATTCACTCTCAGCTGCTCCCACACACCTGCAATTTAGCTGTTAATCCTCCCCTGGCTCCTAGAAGAAACGGAGACACTCAAGGAGATATACCAATTCTCTTCATCCACATTTACTTTGATATTTAAGTTCTGCAATGTTTGTTTTAGTGGTGCTGCTTCACAAATAGAATTTCAATGTGCCATATTGGTATTCCTATTTCCTAAACATGACTCCCGGAGGAAAGGGGTCATGCTATTTCTTAATTACAGACCATGACCACAGTGGGTAACCACTCTATTTCTATCTTTTATGTGGTTGACCATACATTGTTAGTCCTAAAGCTGGACTTTGTGATTAGCTTTGAGACTTTGGGAACATTGCTTCTTTTCTCTGTGCCTCACTGTCATCATCTACATTAAAAAAGGGGGGGTTGATTCAGATGTTTTTTTTTAAGTCCCTTTGTGCTCTAAGGGATTGAGTTTCTATCATTCTTCATAAAATGTCAAATGTCCTGAATTTGTATTCTCTTTGTTTCCACGAGTAAGTATTTTATTGCATTTTTCTAAATAACTATTTCATTAACAAGTATCACTAATAATGTCTTTGCAATGGGAATATTAATAGATCAGATAGTGGGAGTAAGGCCATGTACCACAGGACATTGGTTATACAATAAAGAAGCCAGGAGAGAGCCCTCTGGTGACTCCAGAAGGCCGGAAGACAAAGAAAGCTGGAAGGAAAACAGAACATGACACAGCATTGCAAAGGGTTTATGAAGAAAAAGGCACACACACACACACACACACACACACACACACACACGTGGAAACAGCTCTTCTCCATGTATAACCCTTTCCACGACCAACAAAACAAGCAGTGGAAATTTCCAGCATGACAGACAAGCAGGTCCCAGTCATTAACTCTCTGCTTCCTGAACTTTTGCAAGGCTTCATGGTATTTGTAGGCTACCTCTGACCTTTGCTTTAGAAATTGTAAATTTTCCATGTCCTTTTGTCAGCTGAGTGCTCTTTCTCTTTGTTAAATGATGGAAAACTTCCTAATATTTAAGTTCAATTGTTTGTTTCTTATTGAGACTCTACTGAGCTATATGGACAGATTTTTCAAGAATAACATTTTAAGAACACTAATGGATAGTACCAAATAGCAAATAAAAACATGTGCCCTGTGGCTCTCAGTATTGGTGTCAGTTTAGAAATGAGAATGTTTATTTTTGAACCAATGAATACACTTGGATAAAACATGCACAATTATTATTCATCCTGCTTCCCCAGTGGGAAATGAAGGCTCACTGAGATTTCACTGATGGCTTTTTTATTTCCCTCTTTCCAAGCAAATAGCAGCTTGGGAGTGGAAGTGCTCTGAGCATTGGTTCAAAGAGCTTCTGACTTCAGCTGCTACTGTCAAAGCCTTAGGACCAGAAATAGATGAAACTAACAGTTGCCCCAGTACAAACTACTAAACATGGTAATGATTCAATACTTACTGTCTGCCAGGTACTGTGCTAAGTCCTTTATAAAGTAGATATATTATTCTCATCCTTGTTTTACATTTGAAGAAACCAGTTTAGAGAAGTCAAGCAGCTTGCTGGAGATCTTGTAGCTAGTAAGTGCAGAATCTGGATTGATTGCAGGTCATGCTAAATCTGGAGACTGAATTCTTAACCTCCTGCTATAGTATCTACTTGGAAAGCTCTTTTTTTTTTATCTATCAAGTATGAGATTTTCAGCACTACCCTTGTCCTCCCACACCCCTAATACCATTCAATTGGGCTACGAATGAGGGTTAAACCAAACGAACAATTCAATTCTGTTTAATAAATGTGTCTTGAAATCCTACAATATTTAAGGCACCATGCTAAGCTATACCATGGGGACTACAGAGATAAATAACCAAAGTCACAAAATTTATAGTCTGATGGTAGGGGGAAAACATTCCAACTTATAATTATAGTTGGAATGACAGCTATAAGCAGAATGTGATTGTATGATAGAAACAGCAGGAAAGGGGTTCAGGAGAGCAAGACATACCTTTACATGGGAAGTCTGGGTTGCTTTCCGGGGATTCTTGCACTGGATTTTAAAGGATGGGTGGGACTTCAAACATTAGGATTGCATAGAGAGGGTATTCCAAGGAGAAGAAGCAGCAGGAACAAATGCAGTGGGACACAGCTAGGTCCCTGAGCTTACAGTTGGGTTATCCTGAGTAGGTCAATGAGGCAGTAACCTACAAAACTATATGGTAGGCTGGTAGAGCCCATCCATGAGAGAAAATGCAATGGTTAGGCAGTAAAATGCCAGGCTGCTGGAGTCAGGAGGATCTATGAAACTCTCAAATAAAGTTACCCTCAGAAGGGTGGGGCTCAGGGCAGAGTCCCCTCTTCCCATCCAGAGCCACAGCAATCTATGAATACCACCCCTGTGTGTGGTGGGCAAAACCACAGAGCCGACCTAGGTGGTAAATCACCTTGGTCCCCAGCAAATAGGCCACTGGTGCGCAGGACACACCTGTCCGATATATACACCTGGTTTGGTGTACTGCTGGCAGGTTTTTTGATTGGCCCAGCCTTAGAGATATTGATTTTTTAAAAAACGTTTAAAAGGAGAGGTCCCGTAACGACCGAGCCACCCAGGTGCCCCTGTTGAATCACAGACCTGTACCTCTGAAACAAATAATACATTTTATGTTGAAGAAGAAGAAGAAGAAAGAAGGAGAAGAAGGAGAAGAAGGAGAAGAAGGAGAAGAAGGAGAAGAAGGAGAAGAAGAAGAAGAAGAAGAAGAAGAAGAAGAAGAAGAAGAAGAAGAAGAAGAAGAAGAAGAAGAAGAAGAAGAAAGCAGGAAGGGAAAAATGAAGGGGGGGGAATCAGAGGGGGAGATGAACCATGGGAGACGATGGACTCTGAGAAACAAACTGAGGGTTCTAGAGGGGAGGGGGTGGGGGGATGGGTTAGCCTGGTGATGGGTATTAAGGAGGGCACGTTCTGCGTGGAGCACTGGGTGTTATACGCAAACAATGAATCATGGAACACTACATCAAAAACTAATGATGTAATGATGTATGGTGACTAACATAACATAATAAAAAAAAATCTTAAAAAAAAAAGGAGAGGTTCCTTTTAAGGTGCTCACAATATCCTGAACCAAAGGAACCTTATATAGTTAAATTTTTTATTATTTGTAGTTTGTTGTATATATTTATGCTCAATTTACCATTCATAAACTGCTTATAGTTAATTCCATTAATGCATAGTTTGCTTTTTGAAATAATTTTTCTTGATGTCTTTATAGAGTCCTAAGTTAAAGAATCTCTTGAGTGGAAGAAATGGAATTGTATTTACTCATATGTTCTTTTAAAAGGTCTGGGATAATTCATAAGAACATAACAAAAGCAGTTAGCTGATGGGTTCTGGGGAAGGGGTGATACAGAGAGGAAACTATGGAGATGACAGAGAACAGGGTTTACTTTTCACTGATTATCTTTTATATTTGTTCTTGTTTGACTCATGTGAATGTAGTATCTCTGAACAAAAGTAACCAAATAAACCAATAAAAGAACTTCAAATAACCCTATATTTTTGGGAAAATGCATAGACTATCTCTGGAAGGAGGACACCAAAGAAACTGATCACAAAAGTCATCTCCAGGGAGAACAGAGTGTCCAGGGGCAGGAAAAGGAAGGAGGCTTACTCTACTCCCTCACCTGTGAATACTGTGACATGGACCTTTGCAGAACCTGTTCCTCATACTGGAAATATTTCTTGGCCTAAAGAAATAATGTCTCCTTGGAATGGCTAATGCCTAAACTCTCATAATTTGAGTTTTACTTATTTTAGAAATGGTTTCCTTCTGGTTTTTCTAGGAAGAATCACAGCTTTGGTGACCATTTCCAGCCTAGCAAACATGTCAATGTCATAGTGGAAAAATTCCAAGGAAAACAGAACTAACAACAAGAAATCCCTCCCCCTTCCCCTTAAAAATTTTTTTGGGGGAGGAGAGGAAAAGAAACAGTCTTAGAAAAGGTTTGCATTATATTCTTTTGTCTTTCAATTTTCCAGGTTTCTCCCAACCCCCACATGAACATCTCCAAGCATTTGTGTGAAATAGTTTATTTGATCCTTTTCGGGATAGGGTTTAGAGCAGTATGGAAGGAATAGAGGTCACCAGACTCTGGGGAGAGGAAGGGGCACTTCTGAGATACAACGTGTGAAAAGGGGAGGGGTTTACCTGGGTCAAATCAACTGTACTGTTCTGAGAACAGTGTTTAACTAGAAAACAAGTGTACTCACTTCTTTGGGCAATAATGCAGGAAAAACCTGTGTGTGTTACAGGGTGGGAGGGCAGTTGGGTGAAGGGGGAGCTGTTCTTACTGGCAGGTGGGGAATGCTGCTGTAAACAAGCCCCTGGTCCAGGAGGAAGGAAGTGGCTATCAGAGAGTTAGTAATGATCAAAGTTGTCCAGGAACATCCTTGTGCCTGAGATGAAGTTCAAATTACCTTAAATATCTAAGGATATACATTTTTCTCAAATACTAGATGGTCTTATTCTTTCGTCCAGGAACAAAAGAATGTAGCTAAAAATTGTGAATTCTTCTAAAGGCTCAGATTTCCTAAATGGCAAAGGAATTCATACCTTCAACAAAATATGCTGGGTTTCTTTTTGAGGGACTTAAATTTACACAAGGGAAGGATAAGGGGGAAATGTAAAAAACAAGCCTAGGTTGAGTGATCTGACATATTTTTTTTGGATTGCAAAGTTTAATAGCTTGAAAAACAATTTCTAACTTCAGTTTTGTGTGTAGGCATGGTTTTGTGATTTCTCTCTCTATGGCTGAAGCAATATGAAAATGCAACTTTCATCTGGTCACTGATCCTGGTCAGGGAGCTCTAAATGTTCTCTATTTCCTACTAAATCAAGCTCACTGCCTTCCTTGCTTGCAGTGTTTTCTGCAATATGGTCCTGAATGTACTCAGCCTCACTTCCATGACGCCACAGCAAGCCACCCCTGCTCTATTTAGTTTTGGTTTCTTCAGTCTCCAGAAAACATACTTTCTCCCATCTCCCACTCACATCCTCCTCTTGCCTGCTGACCTGTCCACTTCCTTCCTTCAAGAACCAAGCCAAATTCAAATTTCCATGAAGATGGTCTTAAGTGGCAAAGACTTTGTTGGTCTCTCTTCTGAATAGCACATGGCTTATGCAGCCATGGGACTAAGCCATGTCTACTTCTAGGATTCTGACATATCTGTGTTGACAGGTGAACAGGCCTATTTGCATGAAATGAAAAGATGCTGCCCAAGACAACAGGGCTGGAGCCTGCTGGTAAAGACACATCCAAGTTAGAGTCAAGGTGGGCAGACAAGGTTGGCCAAACCTTTGGCTTCAGAGGGCAGAAGCAATGCTGGGTAATTCATAGTGTTTGTCATTCACATTTTCTTCTGCCTCCATGCCACCTTCATTGGGATTCCATTAATAGAGTGTGAAATGAACAGTGAAGAGAGGCATTCGGGTGAAGTTTCTCATTTGAATCCCAGTGTTGTGGCATTTTGAGAACGCGAGGTCATCCTATCAATTCCTTAGGGAGATGGTCGTACCTGGTGAAAGTTGGCAGTGCCCATAAGGAAGGGTTGCCAGATAAAATATTGGGTGCCCTATTAAATGTAAATTTCAGGGGTGTCTGGGTGGCTGATTTGATTAAGTGTCCGACTCTTGATTTCCACTCAGGTCATAATCTCAGGGTCATGAGATCAAGCTCCACGTCGGGCTCCACACTCAGCAGGGAGTCTGCTTGAGATTCTCTCTCTCTTCCTCTCCCCGATCCTCCCCATCACTAATGCTAAATAAATAAATAATTAATTAAATAAAATCTTGAAAAAATGTGAATTTCAGATAACCAAGAAATAGCTTTTTAGTATATCTCATGTAACATTTGGGGCATATTTGTACTAAAAATTATTTGTTGTTTATCAAATTCAATTTTAACTGGGTGTCCTGTATTTTCATTGGTAAATGTAGCAACCCTACTAAGAGGGACAGTGGTGCCTGAAAAAGGATAAAATGTCCACTGGGGTTCAATAGAGTCTAGAGGAAGGAATCCAGATATGACAACTAGGCAGTTGGCTTGCTTCTTTTTCTGAATAAAAAGACAAAGCATTGAGAAGAGAAAGCCTTTTGACCCTTCCACTTGCTTCATGTCTTTGAATTACTCATGATGCCTGGAGTGATGACAGCCATCTAGAGGTCATGGACTATAAGTAGGAGGATGAAAAGCCAAGATGCCATGGAGAGTGAAGCAAAAGGTTGCAAAGAGCATGGGTCTTTTAAGACATTGTTGAGCTTCATCCAAGGAGGTTCAACCTTCCCTGAGATAACTTTGGGTTGGATCAATACTTGAATAACATTCAAATTCTATTAGGAAGAAAGAAGGAGGAAATGGATGCTGGGTAGGTTAGCAACAATGTCACTAACAATGTAACCAGCAACCACGTGGATAGTCCTTCTGTAGACATTGTTTCTTTAGGCCTTGATTACTGACCAAAGAACACTAGGATTTTAAATATAGGTACAGAAATTAGAAGTCTAGGAAGAAAAAGAAGATAGGAAGTATAATGCAATAAATGTGCTGGTATTCCCCTTTCCTCATTTTTTGTGTTTAATAGACTACAAGTGTGGTTGAATGTCAAGCATAGCTGACATGGTTAAAAAAATTAAATGATTAACTTATTCCCTATAAGATCCCTGCTCATATATTCCTCCTTCATCCACACAGGGCCACTTGATTCCCTATCACCATCACTCCCATCTCCTCTTGTATGTACATCCCTACCTCAGTCACTGGAAAATATCTTTTCAGTAGTCAGGGAGAATTTAAGGACCCATAGCAGACTCAATAGCCCAAGTGTAGTCAACTTTGCTATTTATCAGTCATTCTCTGAACTCATACTAAGCTTTGTGTCTGACCGCCTACCTCTAGAATTCTGAGGGTTGTGGAAAAATTCGTGTTTTTGTTGCTTAAGACACTGTCAAGTGTTCTATTACCTGCAGACAGAAGCATCCCTAGCTGATAGAGAAGCTGCCAAGTTCTTGTTCATGAGCATAAGTGAGACACCCTTTACCAACTTTCAGAAATGTTCAGGGGAAGCTTTCCAGGAAAGTAGAGTCCTAAATTATCAGGTCATGGAGAGAGCCAACCAAATATGGGTTACACTTGGCATCTCTATCAAAAAGTTGATACCTGATCTGAGTGAGCATCAAGCCTCCATGAGGACTTCAGCTCCTGAGAGCTCAGAGACTTTCTTTTTTATTCCCATCTCTCAACTGCATGACTCAATACACATTTATTAATTGACTAATTAAAGAATTTAATTGATTTATGGAGGATTTCCAACTTAATCTAAACCTGGAAGGGAGGATTTGAAAGGTGGTGTGGAGAAAGAATACTGTGGGTTAGGAGATGTAAGAACAGAGGTCCTGGAACTGGTCACTAGCACAGCATGTTTGGTGCCTAAGGATTAGATCCCCTGAAAAGGATTAGTAGGAGTTTTATGACTGGGAGGACCAAATGTTACTGCTGGATACAATGCTAGGTATTTGGGGCTGGTGCAACAGATCACTAGGAACCTAGGAATCACTAAGATGAGTGGAGAAATGCAAGGACAGAGATATCTTAGGGAAGTTCATTAGTCAGAAGCCCGTAGACCTATTAAAAGAAAGACATTGGTAACTAGAAAGGCAGTTAGGGGGTTCTTAAAGTGACTGAGGAATGGATTATACTGGTGATAAGGAAGCAGGTGGGAAAAAAGTGAATCCTAGAAATGGTTTGGTTGAAGAACTGACAGAAGGCAAGAGAAAAAAAAATGCTAACATTTACTTGGTGCCTACTTCATGCCAAGCATTTCACATACACTGCCCCATTTAGTGAGCTGTATTATTATACTCTCCATCCAGTCGAGGGGGGAGGGACCCAATCTGTAAACATGTAACAATTTTACAGAGGGACAATAGTTCTAATAGAAGTATATATGAGAAAGCTATTTGGGTATCTAGGAAAGAGGCAATGGACCCAAGGAATGTCTTGAAAGATGCATGAAAATTTAACAGAAAAGTCAAAGGAGAACATTCCAGAGAGATGGATGGTATGTCCATAGCCATATCTTTGGCAAAATCTTTGCATGTGGTGTCGTCCGGAGAATTCATTAGTACCAAGATATCTCAAATATCTCTGAGATATTTGAGTGAAATATTTGCAGGCCAGGGCAGACGGGCTTTTTGGGACCTTTAAATAATACCTGCCAACTTGGCATCTTAGAAAAACTATAGCTGTAGCCAGTAGTGGAAACATCTCCAGAGATTTCTGCTGGAAATAATGCTCCATGATGTGATGATGCAAGAAGGTGGGAAAGTATTGAAGTTCTTCCATGTCCTTCATCTCTCCACCCTTCCCAGGATTCTCCAGGGCCACCTGCCTCTCCCCATGACCCCCAACCCAATCTGTTTTCCTGTCCATGCTAAGGGCTACACATATTCTGAGCACAAAGAGCTAGGCAGCATCCTCTATGTCCCTCATCTATTTGCTCTTGGGGCTGACTTCGCAGCCTGCTCCTCTGTCCCCTTCCTGAATATTGAAGACCACCCTTCTCATGATGCCCTGTGGCTGTGGCTTTCTGACATTTGGTCTGGAGCCCCTGGGCCATGACAGCAGAGACCTCCTGTTCAAACCCTCCAGGATTCAGGACATTGCTTGTCTTTTGTTTTTTGTTTTTTGTTTTTTCCTCTCTCTCTGCTGTCCTTGGAGAGAGGCAGGAGACCTCAGATAACCCTAATATCTGGAGGGACCATCTCCATTTTAAAAAACAAATGCTCTAGTTCTGGGAGAGGTGGGTGGGCTGGCTACAGATGCACTCCCTGTCACGTCCCCTTACTTGACCAGTTGGAACCTTGCTGTGTCGCATTTGGGGAAGATAAGGAGTCTTCTACAATTTGTTCAAAAAGTTAGCAAAGGCTTCCATTTTCTACTCTAATTCTGCTGCCACTTCAAACCTATTTTTCAAAACATCATGAATATTAACATTCTCTTCATATTACTCTTCCTTCAAATAATTTCTAAGGAATGTGCCCAAGTGGCACAGGAGTAGGAGTCGGGAGAGTCAGAAGTCTGCAGACCTCACTTTTGGGTTGAATTCAGCCTCTATCCCTCCATTCTATACCCTTGAGCAAGACATCACTTTTTCAAACCTTATTTTCCCCATTTGTTAAAGAGATGCAATGGAAAAAAGATAGTCTCTTCAATAAATGGTGCTGGGAAAATTGGACAACTATATACAGAAGAATGAAACTCGACCATTCTCTAACACCATACACAAAGATAAACTCAAAATGGATGAAAGACCTCAATGTGAGACAGGAATCCATCAAAATCCTAGAGGAGAACATAGGCAGTAACCTCTTTGACATCGGCCACAGCAACTTCTTTCAAGATTCATCTCCAAATGCTAGTGAAACAAAAGCAAAAATGAACTTTTGGGACTTCATCAAGATAAAAACTTCTGCACAGCAAAGGAAGCAGTCAACAAAACAAAGAGGCAACCCACAGAATGGGAGAAGATATTTGCAAATGACACTACAGATAAAGGGCTGGTACCCAAGATCTGTAAAGAACTTCTCAAACTCAACACCCAAAAAATAAATAATCAAGTCAAAAAATGGGCAGAAGACATGAACAGACACTTCTCCAAAGAAGACATACAAATGGATAACAGACACATGAAAAAAATGTTCATCATCATTAGCTATCAGGGAAATTCAAATCAAAACCACATTGAGATACCACCTTACACCAGTTAGAATGGCAAAAATCGACAGGGCAAGAAACAACAAATGTTGGAGAGGTTGTGGAGAAAGGACAACCCTCTTACACTGTTGGTGGGAATGCAAGTTGGTACAGCCACTTTGGAAACAATGTGGAGGTCCCTCAAAAATTAAAAATAAAGCTACCCTATGACCCAGTAATTGCACTACTGGGTATTTACCCCAAAGACACAGATGTAGTGAAAAGAAGGGCCATATGCACCCCAGTGTGCATAGCAGCAATGTCCTCAATAGCCAAACTGTGGAAAGAGCTGAGATGCCCTTCAACAGATGAATGGATAAAGAAGATGTGGTCCATATATACAACGGAATATTACTCAGCCATCAGAAAGGATGAATACCCAACTTTTACGTCAACATGGATGGAACTGGAGGAGATTATGCTAAGTGAAATAAGTCAAGTAGAGAAAGTCATTAATCATATGATTTCACTTATTTGGAACATGAGGAATAGCATGGAGGACATTAGGAGAAGGAAGGGAAAAATGAAGGGGGGGAAATCGGAGGGAGAGATGAACCATGAGAGACTATGGACTCTGAGAAACAAACTGAGGGTTCTAGAGGGGAGGGGGATGGGGGGATGGGTTAGTGCAGTGATGGGTATTAAGGAGGGCACGTACTGCATGGAGCACTGGGTGTTATACGAAAACAATGAATCATGGAACACTACATCAAAAACTAATGATGTATGGTGACTAACGTAACATAATAAAATTAAAAAAGAGATGCAACAGAGTTTGCTTCCACTCATTAGCATTTCTATGAGGACTGGACCTGGTTACATACATTATAGCGATATAGGAAGCATAAAATATGGTAGATGAGCATTATCACAAGACAGCAGGACAAAGTAACTGGAGCCAGACTTTCTTTAAAGCCAGGGTTTTCCCCGTGGAAAATGAGGATAATGATGCAATCTGAAAGCTCCGAAATCCTCAAAGCTTGGGAATTAAAAGTTTTTTCGTGAGTGGGGCACCCATACTTATTTGGTGGCAAGATTGACATGAGGGTTTTTATGGTCTTTGTCTAGCCCATTTGCTGCAGAAATCTCAATGTGCTTGCTTACTGGGTGCTGCCCCAGATCCCTTGGGAATCATTACATAGTATGCAATGCATGCACTGTACTATTTTTCTTAAAACACAAACAATTCAGAATTGGAAACACATTTGGCCTCAAGGAATTTAGATATGGGATTGTGGGCTTTGGTACCAAACTCACAGGGCTGTTGTGATGATTAAGTAAATAGATTCAGCATAGTGCCTGCCCCATGGTAGAAGCTCAGCAAATGCTAGCCGCCATTACTATTCCCTCCATTACTGCAGCCCTCAACATTT
Source organism: Eumetopias jubatus (assembly GCF_037043125.1). Lineage (NCBI taxonomy): Eukaryota > Metazoa > Chordata > Mammalia > Carnivora > Otariidae > Eumetopias > Eumetopias jubatus. The sequence continues at coordinate 125,709,679 of NW_028274811.1, forward strand.
TTGAACAATTTCCACTATTGCTCTAGACCTGTTTCCCTATTTGTGCCTGTAACAATTTTTTAAAAAGATTTTATTTATTTATTTGAGAGAGAGAGAAAGAGAGAGAGTAAGGGGGAGCAGCAGAGGGAGAAGCAGACTCCCCGCTGAGCAGGGAGCCCGATGTGGGGCTTGATTCCAGGACTCTGGGATCATGACTTGAGCCGAAGGCAGGCACTTAACTGACTGAGCCACCCAGGTGCCCCTGTGTCTGTAACTATTAATGTCTAAAATTCTTTCCATTCAACCACTCAGCACTTGCCTTTCCTGAAGCTCCTGTCTTCCCAGCTACCTGCCAAAATGCTGTCCTCATTTAGAACAGAAAGTTCTCCCTGTAGCCACCTGAGGTCCCCTCCATCTGCCTTCTTGGTAATTAGTTGGATGGTTTGCTTGTGGGTAAAGGAGGCTGGGAGAGAGTTCTAGAATGTATCCCACTGGCAGGTCTCAGACTCCTAGCTCACCCTGACATACTTCCCATGGGCTGTGTGGCTGGGATCCTATAGGAATGGGTGCAACTCCTCCCCCTTTAGAAAAGTTACTTCCACCTTTCTGGACCTCATTTTCACATGGTGAAAGCACAGCAGTCAGCCTAGATGATAGCTTTGTGCCTCTTAGCTCCCTCAAATCCTACCTTCTGTGATGCTGCCTAGAGCTGTTATCTTTGCGTGCTGGGGAACCACATCCTCCATACATTCAGTCGTCAGGTGATGTTGAAGGGGGAATGAAAGCTGCTTCCCTTCAGCTCTGAGTATATCCAGCCTCAAGAGGGGCCAAACGCAAGGCATTTGCAAACCTTGTTACCAAGGAAACTAGATCCTCTTTCCCCAGCTTTCTGGGCACTGAAACTAACCTCACTGTAGGAACAGGCTGTGGGTCATCTCCTGGACAGGGTTAGAGATGAATTGGCCAGTCTCAAGTTTAAGGAGATCCAGTCTGGCAACTAGGGGGCTGCAGGCAATGTTGCCATCCACTGATTAACGTCAGAGGCCAAACAGCACAGTGACCAGCATTGGAAATCTGGTCAATAGACAGAAAGACCCTGCTAGTGGTGAGAGAGGCTGTTGGAGAGGCAGGAGAGAGATAGAGAGGGATGCTGGGAAGTGGCGAGGCTTCAGGTCGAGACTCTAGTTAGGAGGGAGACAGGTATGAGGGAGGATGAGTGATAAGAGGGGAAACAATGGAAGCCTGGTGCTTTGGACTGGGTCACCCAATGGTGGGGAGGAAGCACATAACCCTCAAATGCATGGGCCCCCAGGGCTCTTCCCTGGAGCACCAAATACTGCCATGTTGCACAAGACACTAGTAAATGCCAGACTTGTCTCCTCTTTATCATTACAAAGAGGACCCCAATTTTGTTTCAGAAACAACGTAATCAATTAGAAACACTAATATCCCCCGAGTCCCAGTTGTGTTTGCTAAGATATAAGCAGAAATCCCTGGGAGGAGCTGTGGGAAACCCTGTGGAAAGGGTTGATTTAGCAGGCACATGCATTTGCCCTTCACCCTTGCCCCTTTTTTCTGCCCGAGATTCAGACAGGACACTGAAAGAGAAGCAGCCATCTGGTGAGTGGGAAGTCCAAAGCCAGAAGCCAAGCTGGGTGGGGCTGGAAGCTGAAGGAAGCCTGAGACCCTGATGGCACTGAGAGCCACAGGACAGCCCTGAAAATGGTACTGCAGCTTCTCGTCATGCGAGAAAAATGAATTCTTGTTTGGCTAATCTGCTGTAGTTGAGCTCTGTTTTATGCAGACGGACCCAGTCCTAACAGACACACATATCTGGCTTACTGGGTTGTTGGGAGGATTTGATGAGATGCCTCAGCAGACTCTGAGGGTTGAGGTGAACCCAGCAGAGATTGCTGAGCCCTCAGAATCCAACTTTGGGAACTTGTCCTATTCTTAAGCCCCTGTAGGCGGTAGACACCTAAGCCACTGATACACTGATACACTTCCTGTCCCCAACTTGATTAACTAACTCCAGACTTAGTCGGGCGGGTTAATCCTGTGACCACAATGGGGATGTGTCAGTAAATCCAGCTGCAGGGAAACAGGTTAGAAAAACCAGAGGAAGCAAGGCAGAGGATGATGTGCATTGTGTCTTACTGAAAATCCATCTGCGCTTCTAGAAAAAAATGTCTCTGCTTATATGCTATCAATGGTGGTTCAGTAGCACCTTCTTCACATTCAGAGTAGCATTCATTCATTCGTCAAATACTTCCTGGGTGCCTACATTGTGTCAGGTACTGTATTCGGTGCTGGAGATACAAAAGTGAGTAAGATACAATCCTTGACCTCAAGCATCTTCTCTGGGTACCGATTTTTTATTTTTGTTTTAATTGTATTTTTTTTTAGAAAATGGGGCCAAAAGGTGAAGGGTACATTTGAGTTAAATATGAGGGGGATAAAAGCTCTGACTACTGACATTTTTGTCATTTTGTTATGTTCTGACTGATGCTGTAAGAATAATTTACACTGGGTTTTGGGAGGTGGGGGATATTTCCAATCTAGCCTGAAGTGGAAAGTTACTGGTATGCTCAGAAGTAAGCTTCCATAATTATGGACTGAGGTCAGACAAACTATAGAGAGTTCTCAATTTCTAGCATTTCCTTGGGCTTTGAGTAAACTACCACTTGACCCAGGTAAAACATGCTGTCTCCTTAAATGGAAAATACCCAGATGGTGGAAATTTTGTGTTATCTACAAATGGGAAACTATTAGGTCTTCAGTGATACCCACTGGGCTACACTCTGAATAGCTGACTAAAAAGATTGTACCAGCCCACCATTTTTCATTTTTAGCTGCTCCTCACTGGAGAGCTATTTGGGTATGCATATATACCATATATCAGAATGCAGGCTCTCAGGTAAGAACACCTTTGAATCCTAACTCTGCTCCTTACCAGCTGGTGAGCAGCCAGGAAGTTACTTGACATCACCGAGTCAATCATTCCTACCACTTAGGGTTGTCATGAAGATTAAAAATAACGTATTATACAAAGGATGGACAGTACTTGGCACAGAGTTAGAACTCGAAACATGTTAACTATGGGGAAAATGAGATGGGGATGGGAAGAGAGAGAATGGGAAATCTTTTCTCAGGGGAATGATCTGGGCTAGAGCCATTTACCCCCCAACAGACCTTCTTGTGCCATCTCTGTCCAGACAGAACCCATCCTCAGCAGACCCCAGAGACAGTTCAACCTCTGTTCTGCTGAATTCTGCTCCATTCACCGTCAAGCTGCTGGGGAATGTGGGGGCTCTCCAATTATTTGAATGAAAACTGAATTTCAGTGGGCAGTTTTGGAGGGTCTGTGAAATGAGCAGGTCTGATGCCCCATTGGATGAATCTGCTTTGTGAGACTAGTTGAGGGTTTTCATGAAAGGCTTCCCTGTGTAAATATATTAGTTTCCCCGTCTCTGCAATGGAGGTGATTGTCCTGACCTCCTCTGATGTTGGGGGTGGGGGGATGAAACCAAATGATAAGTACCTAGCATGATGATGGGGAGGAAGTAGGAGCTCCAGGAAGATTGCTCCATCCTTCCACATCCTTCCCTGCCCTGTTGTCATACTGCCCTAAACTGAGAGTATGACTGCCAGGGAGCTAACAACATGTGGCAGGAGGAATCTAGGAATCCACTCTTAGCATTTTATACTTTAGTTGCAATTCATTTATCAGGCCAGCCAGGGCACTCCCTGGCCTAGTTCCATTCAGCCCCAGGGCACACTAGAATTTCCGGGCAGCATTTTAAAAATTATCGATATTGAGGGTGCCTGGGTGGCTCAGATGGTTAAGCGTCTGCCTTCGGCTCAGGTCATGATCCCAGGGTCCTGGGATCGAGTCCCGCATCGGACTCCCTGCTGGGCGGGGAGCCTGCTTCTCCCTCTGCCTCTGCCTCTCTCTCTCTCTCTCTCTCTGACTCTCATGAATAAATAAATAAAACATTAAAAAAATTATTGATATTGAGCATGAATTCCCTTCCCCAAGTGAATCTGTCTTAATGAATAGCTCCTTGAAAGAATGAGTACCTCTCTGGTTTCAGTTTGTTCCTCTGCAAATTGAGAACAGAGAAGTAAAGTAACTCACTGGGTGCTGCACAGCTAGAGAAGGGCCCAGGTCTGCTGAAGCCCAGCTTAGGGCAGTCACCCCAACAGATACTGTCCTTAGTTAGAATTATGATATTCTGTTCATCATGGATTTTTTTTGCATTAATTTTGAGTTTGAAAATAGTGTATTAAAATATTATATATCTTGATTTCGAGGATTTTTGGCATCCCCTTAAATTTGTATTCAAGGTCATAGCCAAATGATGGGGAGTGCTCAAGAGAATACCTCACATCATTTCCCTGGGTCCAGAAATTGCATCTAGAAAGGGACATGAACTGGACATTCTGTCCTTTTCCTTGGAAGGTCATGCTCAGTTTCACTAGGATTTTGTGCTGTTTCCAGCGTGGTGATGACCAGTCATGAGGACAAGGATGAGCTGCTGGTCTGTGGCAGAGCTGGACATAGGCCCAGTGAATTTCTGAGGCTTCTCTACAAGAAATCAGTTGAAAGTCATTTTAAGACTGGTTAGATTTCAACTGAGGGTTCTAGAGGGGAGGGGGAGAGGGGATGGGTTAGCCTGGTGATGGGTATTAAAGAGGGCACGTTCTGCACGGAGCACTGGGTGTTATACGCAAACAATGAATCATGGAACACTACATCAAAAACTAATGATGTAATGTATGGTGGTTAACATAACATAATAAAAAAATGAGTAAAAAAAAAAAAAAAAGACTGGTTAGATTTTGGCTGTGTCTCTTTTGCAACCTAAGCAGCAGATGAAATTCCTCCGGGAAGTATTCATCATTTAACTGCCACTAGCTTACAGTTAAGTTTTGGCTAGCTTGACATTTTCAGCCCATACTAATCTGAATTAGGTAATAAATGAGTGACAAGACCTGAACCATGCCCTCAGATACCATTAGACCAAAAGATAGTTGATTTGCCTGGAGGGAGCTCTGTGCTTATGAGGTCAGGAACCATGCTTAATGGTTTGCAAAGGAAGCATTCCCGACAAGGCGGAGCTGGAGATGCAGGTGAAAAGTCTTTCCTTGAGCCGGTAGACAGATACAGTGCAGGGCTTGCAGTTAGAGTCCTACCTGTCAGGCTACATGTGCCTTGGGGAGTGTCTTCAGTCACCTCAAAGGACATCGCTGAAATCTCAACAATTTCTCCAAACTCAACTTTACTTTTATTTCAATTCCCACTAGAACATAAGCTCCATAAGGACAAGAATTCTTGATGGTTTTGTTCCAGGCTATATCCTCAGCAATTAGAATGGTGCTTTACCTAAAATAAGGGCTGATGATCATGTGACCCTCCTAATTACAGCTCTTCAGTATCTCTCTGTTTCCATTAGAATAAATGCTGAAACACTTACGTGACCTACGTGACCTTACCCTGATGACTTCTTTAATTTCAGGTCAAGCCATCTTTTCTTCATTCACTGTATTCCAAGCTCTGCCCTACCACGCCTTTGCAAATGTTTTCTTCAGCATGGTGAACACATGCACACACACATGCACACACTTCACAGAACCAGCTCCTTCCCAACCTTCCTATATCTAACTATGAAGGTCCTTTCTTCAACCATTCTAAAGATCCTTCTCTATTTTTATCCATAGAGGACCTCTTCTCCTGCATGTCATGTTTCCCTCATAGCATTTTTCTCAACTTGTAATTGAATATTTTTAAAAAAATGTATTCCACTGCTTAATTTCTGTTTCTATGTTAGACATCTCAATCCATGAGGGAGTGACTATGACTCTCTTTGTTCCAATATATCCATATTCCTCTGAAAGACTCTGACATAGAATAGGTACTTACTTACAAATTACCTGTTGAATGAATGAATGAACGTCTCTAGTATATATGACCCTGTCCTAGAATAAAATACAAAGATGGTGTTCTCCATCTCTCTTTTGTCTACCCTCTTCCCTTTAGTGCTCTCTTTGCTTGTCCCAGTGGCTAAATACTGTCTGTTAGCTGCCCAGGCTGCCTTATACACCCCGAGCCCAGGTCTGACAGTCTAGACAATGCCCCACTAGGATGCTAAAGGCTGGAATGTCATGATGTACTGTGTATAATATACAGCCTTTAACAGACATGCATCCTTCTAAATACTGTGGGAATGTAGGACACTATAAATAGCTTACGGGGAAGAAATTTATGTGCAGACAGGAGGGTCATTCACTGCACAGAGGCAGCCAGCTGGCCCGCTGTCTATGCAGAAGAGAGTTCCTGGCATAGCTATCATAATCAGTTAAAACCAGGTTCGTCTGGGGGTGCCTGGGTGGCTCAGTCGTTAAGCATCTGCCTTCGGCTCAGGTCATGGTCAGGGTCCTGGGATTGAGCCCCATATCGGGCTCTCTGCTTGGCGGGAAACCTGCTTCTCCCTCTCCTACTCCCCCTGTTATGTTCCCTCTCTCTCTGTGTCTCTGTCAAATAAATAAAATCTTTTAAAAAAAAACCAGGTTCATCTGGGATTTTCATACTATTCTCTTCACCATTCTAACTATATATTGACTACCCTGTACTATTTTCCCTTCTTACATAAAACTGAAGAGAAATAATAGAAAGAGTATCATATGCCACAATGTTAACAATACTTACATTTAGATATTAAGATATGAGTGTTTTTAGGGTTTTCCCCCACATATGTACATTTAAAACTTTTTATTTATTGAGATTTTTTACTTTTATAATTTTAGAATATGTATTTCATGTACTCTCCTCTGTATTCGTAAATAGTATCTCAGTTGTATAGAGCCATGCTGTCCAATATGGTAGCCATCAATGTTATGTGAATATTCAAATTTAAATTAATCAAAATTAAATTCAGTTTAAAACTCAGTTCCTTACTAGCCATATTTCAAGAGCTTAGTAGTTACATGTAGTTAGTGGCTACTGTTTTGAATAGCACAGATATAGAACATTTCCATTACCACAGAAAGTTCTGGAAAATGCTGGTATAGAGTGTGTAGGTTTTGAACATTTGAATATAAAAACAGAGTCTTACATGTGTTGAAGAGTATTGTTGATGCAAACAAAAATTTGGAAAGATCAAATGCATGGGTTCCTTGTGATTCAAATGCAGTGGTATTGATTCCTCTCTGAGAAAAGGTGCTGGTTTGCTCATCAGGGTCTTTGAAATTTTATAGCTGTGGAAGCTAACTGAGTTTAGCCAACTGAGAATTTTTACAGAGTAATCTGTAAAGACTGGACAAGATGCCTGCCATGATGTGTAAGTGTTTCAGGCCACTCCTGAAACCCACTTTTTTATGGGAAATTTTCATAAGCATACTTGAAATTAGATTCCTTATTTCCCTAATTCCTGTTCCCATTAAAAGGCCTTTAGGATCTATTCTTGACTACCTCCTTTTTAATGACCTACAGGATAACATAATGCTAAGGTAAATTTATTATGCAACCAGCCCAGGGGGTCGTGCTCAGCAAGTTGCCAGGCTCTTCCTTGAAAGGGCAGGGACTAAGTGACCTTTGGTACGACAGCACAAGATCTGAACAGCTAATCTTTCTCTGTAATATTCAAAATTTGTCTGGTGTCAAGATGCATTCCCAAACCCATAAGCCTGGTGACCTGAGGAATGTGTCACATCTGCCTCAGTCATCATTAGCAAGAGGGACCTAGGTTATTAACTGAGACATGTAAAGATATAGTCATTCATAGATTTTTTAAAAAACAAATCTTCAATGAGCATCTACGATGTGCTACATACTTGGGATAGAACAGTAATTAAGGCAGACCTGGATACTGCTTTATAGAGTACCACCTCAAATTATTATAACACCAACCTTGTCAAAGTCAAGGATAATCTTAAATAACCAGAAATGAGCTGACACCCATGGGTCATGAGTGTCTCGAATGTGCGGTAATGGTAAAACTCTAGCTACGTGTCTAAATCAGAAAAGATATCGAACATATGAGTGTGTTTCATATCAATTAGCTTCTCAAGACATCCCATAAATGTCATTTAGTTCTGTGCAAGAGGAAAGAGACAAAATGTTTCTGTAATCGGGTCCTCTAGAGGCCACTAATCACCATATGAAACAGCGCTAGGTAGTAAACTGCCAAGACCTGTGATGTACTTCACTGTCCTTTCTCTAAGCACCCTGGGTTAACATGGAACAAGGAAGATCTACCAAAATGTTGATTAAAGTCCAGGATGAAAGGTCATTTCCTTAAATAAGTAAGATGTGGAGAACGTGTGACAATGTGAAAACAGAAGTACAGAATAAAAAGGGAAAATGTCTTCTTAAAGCATCTTTTTACAAGAAAAAAAAGGGAAGAAAGTAAAATTTGGATGTAATCTTAAGAAGGAGGCACTCAGATGATACCCCCTACAGAGCACATCTAATTGCCCAGAAAGTGGACTAGGAAATCTTATTGTAAATCTCTCTCCTAGAGATTTACTTCTAGATCTCACACTAAGGTGTTGTAAAGAAGTCTGATTGGAGTTCAGGGGCAAGAAAAGAAGGGAGAGGCATGGAAAGACCTCAGTGCTTCTGAAATAAAAATATCTGAGGAAAGAAAGCATATAGAGTGATGGTCAGAAATCAACATAAGGAATTGTGGTGGAGATGTTGCCTTTTCAGACCAGTCCACATAGGCATTGTGTTTGTGTTTCGGAAAATATTTGTTGAGTACAAGGGTATGTAACATTTGAGCCCAAAGAGATTTAGGAATCATCAATAGTTAATAATTGTTAAAGAGCATGAATGAAATCCCTGGACACTGTAGTATGAGAAGAATAGGGACCAAGCATGAACACTTGAGTATCCCTAAAGTTTAAGGTCAGGACGGAAGATAAGGAATCTATTAAAGGGATAGAAAATGAATGTTCAAAAAGAACCAGCAGTGTGTTGCAAGAGAAGTCAAGGGAGTAAAGAATTTAGAGAAGAGATACCTGTTTAAACACAGCTGGGAAGTACAGCCAGCTAAGGATCATAAACTGTACATTGATTTAACAACATTTGCCAGAGAAGTTTGAGTGGAATAGGGTGAGCATAACACAGATTGAAAGAGACTGAGAAGTGACAGGGAGGAGAGGAAATGTGGATGGGACCAGCCATTACTTGGAAGGATTCTAAAATGAAGACCCATGTAGACATTGTTAATCAGCTTTTATTCCTAAAGAATCTGGCTTGCTAAATTTTAAAGGTTTATCTCTGGAACTGACCTCCCTGGCTACAAGGATGGGACACGATCATACCTGACCTTTTGATCTGAGGAAGTATCCAAGTAACAGAGCATTCTTAACCCAATTCTTCTCTGATTATTATAAATATTGTTTAGTCCTTAGAGAAATAATGCTTTTGAACATTTTCTCCATAGCAGTTTTTCTTGCCCTTCTCTATAGTATAGGCCTGTAAGAATTAAGTCTATGGAGTTCAAGAAAAATGAGTTGGCATCTCTTCCTTTGAAAAGTGAGCTTTGGGGGTTAGCACAGTGAGCCCTGCAAAGCACCCACCATGGAGGCAAGGGAGTCTCTTGTGCTATACACAGACACTAGGTCCTATGTAGTCTTTAGGTAAACAGAGAAGATGATCAATGTGCCTCAGATCTGCCATGTGGTCAGCAGGCTTTGCACAGAGAAACACCCTGGAAGGTTGGAAGGCAGACCTTGCCTTTTATTAACAATCACAGCCTCTAAGTTTTTCATATAGTTCAGCTATAATATGCCAAGAAAAATATTTCAATGATTATTTGTTCTACTTCACAAAGCCAAGAGTCCTAGGTTATCACAACATACTAGTGTTGCCAAGCTTTATCTTAGCATCAGCTCCTTCTCATGACTAGAGTACTATGGTTGAAGCTGAGTGAGATAGGGCAAAGTTATCTCCTTAGAATGCCATGCGGTTTAAAAGCATTAGCCCTGGAAAAGTGGCTCATGACACTGGCTGCATATGAGATTCACCTATGAACAAATCCTAATACATTTAGAAATCCTGATTTAACTAGTCTAGGGAATAGATCTCTGGCATGATATATTTTTTTAAAGCACCCCAGATTCTATTATGCAGTGAGGGCTATGAACCGCTGCCCTAGTGGAAGACTATTTATGGGGGGGTCCATTCTACTAAAGAAGATAATATCTATAGTAAAACTGCTATCAAACCAATAGTTAGGTAATACTCTACTGTTTGTCAATCAAATATTTTAGTTAATGAATGTTGACAAGTTTACCAATAGAAACCAATTCTACATGATATTAGAATAAAGTAATATATACATTACAAAAGTCAGACTGAATAGCTCATTTAGCCAGCAGTTATCCAGAAATCATTCTGGAGTGCCTATTATGTGGCATACTCTATGCAAGAGGCTTAGAGAGATGTATAAATTATTCTTAAGTCCTTATTCTCAAAGAACTGTAAGTCTTCTGTGGAAGGTATAATGTAAGATATAAAGCAGAATCTAAGAATCAAGAAACACTGGAGGGTCTAATACTATCTTGAGGTCATTGTCATTTTGGTGTGTTAAAGATGACTACAAATTCTAACCACTCCTCCCATCAAAAGATGGCATCTATTTTCTTCTCCCTTTATATCTGAGTCAGCCTTATAAACTTTGACCAAGGAATGCAGCAGATGTGACACTATGCTAGTTGTAAGCCATAGTCTTTAAGAAACTTGGCAGCTTCTGTCTTTGTTATCTTGAAGCCTTCAGGCATCAATAAAGTGGTCCAGCTGGAGAGAATACATAAAGAGAGAGATGCCTGGGTGTTCCAGCCATTTGAACAAAGTGTTAGATATATGAACAAAGCCATCTTGAAATGTAGCCTTGAGACTGTTAGGTGAAGACGTCCACACTTGCCATTTGGAGAAGCCACGTGGAGAACTAAGACATCCTAGCCAACAGCCCCAGCTTGGGTCCCAGATAGTCTCATGACTGCACAAGTGAGACCAGTGAAAGAGTCATTCAATTAACCCATAGAATCATGAGAAATAATATAAAGTTTTTGTTTGAAGTCACTAAGATTTAGGATTGTTTGTTACACAGCAATATATAACTTATACAGAAGCTGGTGGCTGGAAATAAGGTGTAGCCATAGAAAACCTAAAACATGTGGCATTGGTTTTGGACCAGGTAGTAGGTAGAAACTGGAAGGGTGGTAAGGAGACTAGTAGTGGAGGTTTGAAAAGTAGTGAAGTATTTGCTATTGGAAACTGGAGAAAACAGCACTCATATTACATAGTGCTGAGTTGTTTGTCAACACTCTTGCCTCTGATAACCTAGAAGATAGAAAAGTCATCAATGAATTTATGGATCTGGCTAAGGAGATTTCCAGGCAAAATGTTGAAAGTGAAAGTTGACTTCTTTTAGCCACTTATGATAAAGTATGGGAAGACAGAAATGAACCAAAGAAGAAACTATTCCTTTTTAAAACAGAATTTAAGGGAAATGTTTCCAGCTTTGGACTTGCTAGGTTGGAAAATTTCTAGCCTTTCCATGTGTCAAAAAAGATTTTCAAAGTTAGAAATGGACTCAGGGTAAAAGTCAAATCCAGAATGCTGACGGTAAAACCTGGACCCAAGTAAAGGTCAAATCAAGGTTGTATGACCTTGATTTGTGCTTGTGTGACCCTATGTTAAGACTTCAGAAAGATGTAAGAATCTGAAGAGCATTGCTCCACAGCACCCTGACTTGCAGTCTAAAGGAAAAAGGGGCCTAACTTGAAGAATTTTATGGGTGTGAATTTTATTTAATGAAGTGAATTTATAATATGGTGCATAGAAAACATACAAAATTTAGAGGGAATTGTATTGACAAAAGTATCACCAGATTAGACTAAAAGGGATAGGGCAATACAAAATAAAATGATATTCTAGACTCCAAGATTTATGTAGACAAAACTAGGCAAAGAAAGCAACTCAGTTGTAAGCTTGACCCTTGTCTTATAGAAAAGAAAGTTCTCAGGTGAGAGAGCCAGATGCAGAGGATAGAAACAAGAGCCACCAAGAACAGTGGGCTGGAAAAAGACTCTGAGAGAGCAGAACTAGACCCTAATCAAGGAACAGTCTCTGAACTGTAATAGGAGACCCTGACAACTTGTGCCCAGGTGGATTTCAAAATTTCTATGAAACAGGGAAGCTATGTGCTCCCCTTCTCTCCCTTTTTGAATGGGAGTGTCCATTATTGTTATTCACTTTTGTATGTTGAATGTTTGGGGAGGTGGATAACTTGTCTTTTTAATTCACAAATCTCTGCAGAGATGGGAGCCACACCGATTGTCTACATTCAGGGGACTGCGCCTTAGGTGGCTCATTCATATCTGGGCCTAATTTAGATGACAAAACCCTGATCTCAAGTCTGAGCCTAATGCCATAATGGAATGAGAATATTGTAGGTCTTGGGAAGGGATAAGTGTATTTTGCTTACGGGAAGAATATAAATAATTTAGAGGTTATTAAAGATAGCCACAAATTCTCTGCTTTCTTTCACCATCAAGAGATGGAGTTTATTTTCCCTTTCCTTGAATCTGGCTTGGCATTGTGAATTGCTTTGATCAACATAATGTGGCAGAAGTGAAGCTAGTCTACTTTAGGCTAGGCTACACTTTAAAAATGGGCAGCATTTGCTTTATTAGTGCCTTAAGACTTCATGTTGGAAAGTCCCGTTACCTTGCTGAAGAGGCTGCATGGCCAGCCCCCAGCTAGTCCGGCCATCTCCACCAAGGTACCAGGCATGTGATGAAGTCATCTTGGAATGCTGCCTTAAGACTACCATGCTGTGAGAAGCCCAAGCTACCATATGGAGGGAACACATGGAGGAGAATGAACACATGACAGTTCATAGCCCCAGCCTGGCTGCGATCTGAATGCAGTTACAGGACTGACCCAACGTAAGACCAGAAAAAAAACTGTTCGTCAACCCACAATTCATGAGAAATAATAAATCATTCTTGTTTTAAGCCATTAAGTTTGGGGAGGTTTGTTTTACAGAAATAAATAACTAACACAATTGTGAGCTACAATTGGAGCATTTAGATAGGCCAAAGAATTTTCAAATAGAGAGTCTTATCTGGAAGTTCAGTTAAACTAGCTATTTTGTATTAGCACTTTCTTAAAACTGCATCTCAGGATGATATCAACAAAAGCAATCCTAGTATGCTTGAGAATAAGTAAACCAGAGTGTCATGCAACCCAGGGAGAAGACCTTGATTCCACTTCTCCTGTAATTATGTCTAGATGGGCAAAGTGTTAGGAAAATTCCTCAACAGAGAGTTATCAAGAACCTCCTATGAATGTCAGACAACCTAAGGAGAAAAATCTTATCTTTTTTAAAGATTTTATTCATTTATTTGAGAGAGAGAATGAGAGATAGAGAGCATGAGAGGGAAGAGGGTCAGAGGGAGAAGCAGACTCCCTGCTGAGCAGGGAGACGGATGTAGGACTCCATCCGGGGACTCCAGGATCATGACCTGAGCAGAAGGCAGTCGCTTAACCAACTGAGCCACCCAGGCGCCCAGGAGAAAAATCTTATTGCCAGTTTCTAAGGAAAGACAGGATGTGAACATCTAAATAATCCAAATATTAGCCACTTTCAGACCTTAATTAACTCTGAACACTGGGGACGTGTTTCTTTTTCTTCTACTATTTTCTGGAAGAGATTATGTAGGATTGTTATTAAGTCATTATTAAATATTTGGTAGAATTTTCCAGTGAAACCATCTGGACCTGGAGATTTTTTGTTGTTGGATTTTTGAAATTATGAATTCGATGTCCTTCATAGTTATAGGACTATTCAAATTATATCTTTCATGTTGGATGTGTTATGGCAATTTGTGCTTTTCGAGAAATCGGTGCTTTTCTTCTAAGTTGTCAAATTCACGTGTAGATTTGTTCACAGTATTCCCTTATTATTCTCTTGATGTCTGCAGGGTTGGTAGTGGTAAAACCTACTGCATTTTTTTATATTAGTAATTTGTCTTTGCTTTTTCTTTGTCAGTCTTGCCAGAGTTGGTCAATTTTACCGATCTTTTCCAAGCACCAACTTTTTGATTCATTGATTTTCTGTTTTCAATTTTAGTGATTCCTGCTCTTAACTTTACATGTGCCTCCCTTCTTCCTTTGAAATAGTTTTGCCCTTATTTTTCTAGATTCTTGAGGCTTTTTATTCTATGGAAAAATACTACTTCAGTTTATCAAATATGTTTGCATTTCATTAAATGCAGTATATTTATTAGATGGATTATCTCATAGCTATTACTTTCATAGAGTGCATATAAAATGCTTCCCTTATGCTCATGTGGAGCCATCAAGGCACATCAGAAAACAATAGCAAATCTCACAAAATGTGTGTGGATTTGAAAAAAAAAATGCCATCAAACAATCAGTACTAGCTGATATATCCCCTGGTGTGCTTAGAGAGGCCAATCAAGGTAAATTATACCAGTAAAAGGAGCAGACCATCAATGTTTTTTCCTGCTGCTCTAAAATTTTCCCCTAAGCAGTAAGTTAGCAGTGGAAAATCCCCAGCATGAAGGTTAGAGGAAGTGTGGTAAACATGTGCTGGTCACTAGATTTATCTTTCATGGTGTTTCCAATAATAATTTGCTCTCAGAACAACAAAGAATCTGAGTGTGAAGGGCTCAGGTTAGCAGCTGAGCTAAGTAAAGAACAAACTGTGGTTCAAAAGGGATAATTGGTATATTTTCTTATATTTGTATTGGTGTTCATTTGGAATTACTTAGTATATTCTTAAGAGGCAAACAACAAACTACCCAACTGAATTTTAAAATCATACAGTTATTCTTAGAGGTGTATAGACTCCCAGAGGAAAGAGGGATCTGGATTGAGTAACTGATTTGCCCAAAATTGCTCAGCCAGGTCCCAGAAGAGCTTGAGCTCAGACTGCCCACCCCTGTTCCACTATTTATTTAGTCAACAAATATTTATTGACTGCCTACAACATGTCAGGAGCTGTGCTAGGTGCTTGGATGCAAAAGAGGCAAGAATCCTTGACCCCATAGAGCTGGCAGAGGGAGAGAGATAATAAACAAGTAATGAATTAACAAAGTGAATTACACAACACATTGTGGGGTGATAAGTGCAATAAAAAAGAAAGTAGAGCAAAGGAAGTAGAGTTGGGAGTGCTAGTAGGGGTGACAGTAGAGTACAATTATAAATAGTGTATTCGGGGCAGCCCTCACTAAAAACACTGGGAAAAGGCAAGGAAATTAACCATGGGGGTAATGGGAGAGAGCATCTCTACAGAGCTACACAAAGGCCTTAATGTAAGAGTGGGCACAGAACAGTTTCTGAGATGCACCTGCCATGTTTGAGGAATTAAAATAATCTATTACACCATCTGCAGTGTGTCCTCTAAAAATCATGGAACCTATAGACTTTGAGAGTTGGGAAAGCTTGAAAAATTGTGCAGTCCGACCTCCTGGCCATGCAGAAATGTTCAGCACAGTAGCCCAGATCCACAGTTGTCCAGGCTCCAAACGAATCTCTTCAGTCCAAGATCTCATTGGGTCACAGAGCTTGTACCATTTTTTTAAGCCACTTCCAAAGGTTAGAAAGTTTTGTCTTTGTGGAGCTGAAATCTGCTTCCTATTGGCTTTATCTGTGATTCCACTTCTACCCTTTGGAGCAACACAAACCCCTTCCCCTGCCTCTCAGCCATGACATATCTCTCTTCTGTCTTCTTCCCTTCAAACTGTCTTCTGTTCCTGGCCAGCTTTGATGATTTTCTCTAGACCACCGCTTTCTAAACATTTTCATTCTCATCCTTATCAGTAAAAAAAAAAAAAAAGTAAAAGAAAATGGACATTTATCCCCCATATATATCTATTAACTTCTTTATAAATCATTGTCCCAACATATATATGTGTGTACAACTGTCCCAACATATCATATATGTACAACTGTCCCAACATATCATATACATTATAAAACAGACAAAAGGAAACTAAATTAAAAAATAGAATCTCAAATATTTTTCTCCCCCCTCCTCATGGATCGATCATCTTGCTCACTTTGGACATCTACTCTAGGAAAATTTTAGTTTCTTTATGTCCTCCCCCCAATTGTGAATGGAAAAACCACAGTCTTAGGAGAATATTTACAAAGAACATAGTGACAAAGCTCAGAATGAGGAACAGAGAAAACTCAGTTCTATCTGGGCTCTATCATCATCAGTTGCGTGATTTGACGCAAGTTACTTAACCTATCTATGCCTTGGTTTCCTCATCTCTAAAAATGCAGTGAATAGAGCTGTTATTTGGGGGCTCTAATGCCTTGCAATGTTGTGGGATACAAATGGGATAATCAATAGAAAGTACTTAATACAGTATGTAGCACAAAGTAGGCATGGAATAACTGTTAACTAGTTATTGTTATGTGGTTTTCAGACACCACTCCAGAAATATCCTCTAAGTCATACATGTCGGTCATTCAATCAAAACTACCTCCAGTAACCCGAATTACTGAATTCTTACCTTAGTAGTAAGTTGAAAGTCCTTCATGTCACAAGTGAGTAGTATTGTCCAGACGCTCTTTGCCCTTTCATTCCAATCATAGTGGCCTTCTTTTAGTCCTTTGGGTACCGTGTTTCCTTGAACTACCCCAGGGCCCTTGCACATGAAGTTTCCTCTGCCTAGGGTGATGTTCTGAACCATTCTTTACCTAGTTGACTCCTACTTTTCTGAAGGATCCCTTCTCTGTCATCCTCAACCAAATCATAGCCCTTTGTGTTTTTTTGTTTTGTTTTGTTTTATGATAACTGAAAGATAGACTGCTTGAGTTAACAGATACCCTTCTTTCAACAAATGTGTGTTATTTCTTTGGCCAAGGACACCTCTGAGACAGTCTGGCACAGAGGCAAGAATGTGGATTCTAAAGTCAGTAGGGGCAGCTTTCATTTAATTTCATAGTATATCTCCACTGTTAAAAATGCTCCGAGTATACATCCCTGTGAACAAAATTTAAATTCAAAAACCCCTGATCTCTTTCCACCTGGACTTTAAGGAAAGTCAAGTGATCTGCCCAAAGTAGATTATCTGTGGCACATAAAGCCAGCCATTGACTAGCCAGGGTTACTCGTTACTTGTTACAGGAGTTCTGAAATAAGAAACCAAAAGCCAATGAAGCAGAAAAAAGCCTTGTGGAGTGAAAATGCTAAAAAAGTAAAGAGCTCTGTTACTAGTATACACTAGCACATAGGTATGGTATATTCCCTTAGGAATTTCCTAGGGGAAAAACGCAGGCAGAGCTACTGGCCACCCCCAAACACAGACAATGAGTCAGAAGCATGAGGTATCTACCTAGATGCCCAGAGAAATGCTCTGCACACTGGAAGGTCTCCTAGCCACCCTTGGTACCCAGTTTCTTCCAGAAACTCAGGTATGAAATCCACTGAGGCAGTTTAAGAGACAATCTCTTAGTAGGGATGAGGCAATGAAAGATAATGTATCTGCAAGTAACAAAGGTAATAACCATTTTCTGGGTACCACCTGTGTGTTGGTCACTGTGGATATATATATTGCCTCTCCTGAGAAAATAACATGCTCAATACATCCTTGGTCAAATTGTCCCTCTAAGAAGCAGAAGCCAGGGGGCGCCTGGGTGGCTCAGTGGTTAAGCATCCAACTCTTAATTTCAGCTCAGATCATGATCTCAGGTCAGGGTTGTGAGATTGAGTCCTGCGTTGGGCTCTGCGCTGGGCTCTGCGCTGGGCATGGAGACTGCTTGAGATTCTTTCTTCCTCTCCTTCTGTTCCTCCATTCCCCAAAGAAAACACAGAAGCCAGTAGTGTTAAGACAAAATTACTAATGACCACTCCATCTTTTTCTTTTTTCCCTAACTCCACTTCAATCATCTCAGCTCTTCCCTCCATTGGGATGGTTGTCAAAATCAGTAGAGCAAGGCTGAATTCAGGCAGGATTTTTTAAAAAAGATTTTATTTTTAAGTAATCTCTGCACCCAGTGTGGGTCTCAAACTCACAACCCCGAGACCAAGAGTTGCATGCTCTACTGACTGAACCAGCCCACCCCCTAGGCAGGATTAAATCAACCCATGTGGCATAAATAAATATGGCAAACACTTGCCATGCTTATATATGATCTTTGAAAGATAACACTGAATTTAAATGAATACTCATTCTAAAACTTTCCGTACAGCAGGTATGAATTGGAAAGTCACAAAACAGTGATGTGTAAATATGAATCTCATTCTATTTTTATACCTGTGTCCATATTCCTTTGACTAGCCCCCATTTTTTCCTGACAACAGGACAATTTAGAGAAGCCAGACCAATCCTCTACATTTTTTACCCTCTTTTGACTGAAACATAATCTCTCTTCAGTATGTACTCAGTCAAATCCACTGTTATCATTATCAGTTTCCATCTAGTTCAATGCTTTCTCCAAGCTTCTGATCATCCCTTCTCTTCCTGTCTGATCATTCCTGGCAGCCGCAGCCTCACAAAGGGAAAGAAGAGGCTTCAGGGCCCCTGGTGGCATATTGGTGATGGAAGGTTCTGCATCTGGTTTGTGGTCACTCCTTAGCTGGCCGCAGCCACTCGTGTCCTTGTCTGTAGAGAGCTCTCAGGTGTGGTGCATTTGATGTGACCTTCTGCACAGCTCTAGGTGTGGATATTCCCACAGGAATGTGCTTTCTTTCCTTCACCCAGAAGCCCATCTCTAGTCTCCGATGACACTGATCCTTCATCAGGCCACATAGATCTGGGTGGCAAGCCAGTTTCTGTGTTTACCAACTTCCAGAGCTCCTGCTGAGCCCATGGAATGCTCACACGCTTTTGCTACCCCACAGAATGGAGACTTGAGCTGTCCCCGGACACCCTCTCTGTCTCTCACCTGTTCTGGCTGATGTGGAGCACCTCTGTGCATTATTGGCCCTCCAGAGGGCTCCAGATGAGAAATACACACGAACCCTATCTTTCAGAGTGATTCCTTCAAGAGTCACTGGGCAGATTCTCTGACCACCTTCTTCCATAGCACTGGAAGGTTCCACAAACACTCACTTCTCCAAAAAGAGCTAGTCTCACTTCCCCCAGCCCTTTTAATATATCCTAGTGGCAAAGGTCACAAATCAGGTCTGGTTTGCTCAAATCAATTTCATCCAACACCTGGCAAGTTCCCCACTGAGCCTGGCTGTGGATAATCTACTTTCTTTGTTCTTGGCAGTCATGATAGAATGGCGGGGGTGGGACTGGGGAGTGATAACAGCGAAAGAAAAAGAGCAGAACCCATACTTCAGTGTGTTGAGTCATTGCCATATGTGAATACTTGGTATGCTGCTCCATTTCAGATACCTGCACTCTCCGTTCCACAGGACAGATGGTTACGATACTCATTATGGTTATAGACTCATTATGGTTATGGGCTGGATTTTAAGAATATTTTAGAGACAATTTAATCCAATTCCCTTAATTTGCAGATAAGGAAATTGAAATCTATATGCATGCAAATACGAAACTTTTATCTTCTCCCATAACTTGTTCCTTTGTGCCAGAAATTCTGGGAATCTTAAGCAAAAAAAAAAAAAAAAAGGTGCCAGCTATTTCAATACAACCTACAAATGCAAGATGATTAGAATTACAGTCTGAAATATTTTAAGCTGTGCTTTTAAACTCATTATTTCCAAGTTCCTTAAAAAAACTCTTAAATTTTCAAAGAATTTTTCTGACTGCTACATTTCCTTTTGAGGAAAATCTTAATTTGTCTGATCGAAGTAGCAAAAAAGTACTTGGAAAGCCAGACAGACACAGACACCTCTGTCTTCCTATTTGGAGAAGGGAGGGGTGGTTTATTATTAAGGGAGTATGATGGTTAACTTTATGTGTCCACTTGGCTAGGCTATGGTACCCAGATATTTGGTTAAACATCAGTCTAAATGTTGCTGTGAAGGTATTTCTTTAGATGTGATTAACATTTTAATTAATAGACTGAGTAAAGTAATGTGAGTGGACCTCATCAAATCAGTTGAATATCTTAAGAAAAGGACTGAAATCTCCCTAGGAAGAAGGAATTCTGCCTCATACTTGAATTGCAACATCGGTTCTCCCTGGGATCTCTACTCTGCTGGCCTGCCCTGCAGAATCCTGACTTGCCCTCCCCACTGTGGCATGAGCCAATTCCTTAAAATAAATCTCTTGCTGTCTCCCTCCCTTACTCTTTCTCTTTCCCTATCTCTCTCTCTCTATTATATATTTTAAAATGTATATTTTATATTTAATATATTAAATATTTATATATAACAAATATATATTTATATTTGTATGTAAATATATACACCCTATTGGTTTTGTTTCTCTGGAGAATCCTGATTGATACAGGTGGTGTCACAGCAGCTGATCAGTTTGCAGTGATTCACACTGAGCCTGACAGTGGCCCAAAGAATGGTTCAGCCCCGACAATTATCTTCACCCAGAGAGATCTGATGTTCTCAGCAGGGCCAGTAACAGGAGATACAAAAGACCAAGGCTGAGACTTACCACCTGGCCAGGGTACCCTGGGCAGTGCAGGATTCCCTGGGGAACCCAAACACCATGTCTCATCTGCCTCCCTTGGTGCCGATGGGACCTTCAGGGCCATGGATGTTTTCCTGCCAAGGCACCAATCCTGAGGTTTGGAGCAAGCCCAGGGAGTGATAATGATAGGCCTGGAGTTACGATCTTCTCTGTTCGGGAAACTTGGAATAAACTACCACACTACAGCGGGAGCCCCAATTCTTATGGAAACAAATGTGACTGCCACAGTAATCAGAGTTCTCTTGGCAACAAGAAGTTCTTTGTACTCCATCCATTGCTTTCTCTGGTTTTTGAGGGGCAATGTTTGAGCTGGGTCTTTTCTGTTTCTTGTGAGGTTGGTCTGTACCTGGCTGAGCCCTCCAGGTCTTATGAAGAGAATATGAATGGGTGAACTGAAGGGATAGGCATCGAGTTCTTTTTGGGTTCTGGATATGAAGATCATTTTGTTCTGAAGTTTAGTGATACAGCAAGTGTCACAAGGTGGGGTTGTCATTGTTTCAGAGGTTCCGCAACATCACGATGAGTGTCCCTGTGATTCTTTTGATCTTTCTTCCATGGCCACGATGTGGTTGTTCCCATTCCAGGCATGACTTTCATGTTCAAGGAAGGAAGACGAAGCCCAGAGCCACAGCAGCAGGACAATAAATGCTTTCCAAATATGCTTATGTCTCATTGTCCAGAACTTGGCGTCTGGCCACCCTTAGCCAAGAGTGAGGCTACAAGTGAGGCTGGAGAAATATTTAGCTCTGCCAGTCTGCATAGAAGGAAGAAGAACTTTATAGCATAGCAGTGTTTGATATGAATCTGCTTTCTGCACTTTTAAAGCAGTGTGATAAAATATGTTTACAGATTGTGAGAAATTTCTGATATAATGCAACTCCCCCCAGGATGAATGTTGCTTTGAGAGCCACCTTGTAGATCAGTGTTCTCCAAATTGTGGGTTATGGAATTTATTTAGTGGGACTCAACTAGGTAGAGGAGGAGGAGGAAGAGAAAAGGAGGGGGAGAGGAGAAGGGGGAAGGAGAGAAGGATGAAGAATGGAAGATAATAGAAGAGAAAATATCAGGGTGAAACTTTGGTTTCACTTAGATACGTTTTTCTTACTCTTGATTGATGTCAAAAAGTTTGAAAGTAACTGTTAGAGAGCACGTGATTAACATGAGCTGTCAGAGGCTTTCGTGTGCGTGCATTTGGACAACCCTGACCACGGCAAGCTTATGAATAGTGCCCTTGCTCCCACTCTCATTAGACAGCTTTGTTCTCAGGCTCTTCCCTGACCCTCTTCCTGGCCTCCTTGTGTGTCTCTCCTGCTAATAAACTCCGCTTGAGCCTGCCACTCCCTCTCCACCTCTCTTGCCTTGAGTTCCACCTGGACCCAAGTGGACTATGTTTACAACATCCAATTTTGCTTTCATTCCCCCTAAGAAATTTTCTTCTATTTCCCCCATCCTCCAATATAGATTCTGAAAGGGTCAAAACTGATATCCTTAATGGCAAATTCAGCCTTTCCTGCTGACCGGCCAAAATTTGTCATCACTTTGTGGAAGTGTGTTTTTGTCAGCGCTCCTTCTCCCTCTCTGAGAGCATAGGTTTCTATCATAGATGCAGTTAGTATCATCTTTATGCCAAAGATTCTACTACTGTATTTCTAGTCCTGCCCTCTCACTCTTATGCCGTACTCCACTTTTGGAAATCTGGAACTCAGTATATCTGAAATGAGATGAAGCATATCCCCCTCAAAAGTGGATTTCCCTCCCAATTTCTGTATCTCTATAAACAGTACAATCTTCCAGTGACCCAGGCAGGCGTTATAGAAGCTGTCTTTTCTTCTTCGCTCTCTTTATCCTTCACATCTTCCTAAAGAACAATCCCCATGCTGTGGGGTATGGAGTAGCTTTTACTTGTGACTTGTCCCACTCATTGGTAGGGTGCAATCAACTGGAAGGACAAGGACCTACCATTCCACTTAATTCCTGGGATTTCCTTTTCTGAAGAGAATCATTATTTTTAAAGCTCCAGGTGTAAAATCAATTGTTTTTTTTAATGAGGAAAGCATCAATTTGTATTTTTTTAAATATTAATTTTCAAAGTTTAAAACAATGCTGAGAGGCATTTTACATGTAAATGATTACTCTCCATTTAAGAAAGTATTTGGCATTGCATCTAAAGAGTCATGAAAATATTTGTACCATGTGGCATAATAAGCAAAATTCTAAGAAAAGAAAAGACTAGAACCCAAAGGTGTTCATTATAAGTCTATGGAAAAATAGAAAGTAACCTAAGAGTTAAACAGTAGGAGAATGGCTTGGTAAATTATGCTTAAGAAATCATCAATTTCATTAGATATGATGCAGCCATTAAAATGATAATTACAAAAATTACGTAGCAACCTGGAAACATATAGGAAAAAAAGCAGCTATGATTACAACTAAGTTAAAATTAGGCATGAATTCTGGCAAGAACTGGAAAGAAATGTGGAAAAATAATTTGTTTTAAGATGGTGAAATCTGAACCATTTTTAAAATTTTATTTTCTTTTCTTCATTTATTTCCAAAGACATCTTGGTATAGGTAGTGGCTTTTAAGCTTTTCTGGCTGTGACTCATGGTGAAAACTACATTTTATATCATCAACTAGTATGTGTGCCCACACATAGACGCACTTCCACACTCATGTGTAAAAACTGTATTCTATTGTATTGTCCTTGTAAGATACATAATTTTTCACTTTTTAACATCTCTAAGTTGAGATGTATGTTACAAATGATGAGATCCTACATTTATAATTGTAAGCATTTTTTTCTTTCTTAAACGTACATACATTAAAGGTACATCTCATAATTAATGTTTTCAGGTTTGATAAAATATGGTAACAAATAGAAATTTCACGACACAACTACCACTGATGCATGGTGATATTTTCTCTTTTCTATTTTGTATCTTTTCAATTTTTTTAAAAAAAGATTGTATTTATTTGAGAGCGATAGAGATAGAGAGAGAGAGCATGAGTACATGGGGGAGGGGCAGAAGTAGAGAATCTTGAGCAGACTCCATGCTGAGTGTGGAGCTGGACATGGGGCTCAATCCCATGACCTGAGCTGAAATCAGGAGTCAGATGCTTAATCAACTGAGCCACCAGTGGCCCCAGTCTTTTCAATTTTTTAATTTTAAATTGAGCAACTCACTAAATTGAGTTTTACAGTTCATTAATGCAGAAGTTAGCAAACTGTGGTCATGTTTTTGTATGGCTCATGAGCTAAGAATGGTTTCTACATTTTTAAATACTTGGACAAGAGAAAAAGAATATTTCATGATGCACAACAGTGAAAAGAAATTCACATTTCAGTGTCATAAATTTTTCTTGGAACCCAGTCACCCATTTGTATACATATTGTTTATGACTACTTTTACACTGCAAGGGCAGACTTCAGTAGTTGTGACAGAGACCATACGGCCACAAAGCCTGAAATATTTACCATGTGGCCCTTTAACAACAACAACAAAAATCTTGCAGACCCTGTGCTAATGGATTGCAATTCACTGTTTAGAACACTTCTGATATAATGGCAAGAACACAGAGGTGGAAGATCTGGGTCCAATTCTGGTTCTACCATTGCTACTACCTTTACATTTATAAAATGGATACAATGCTTAGGGGAGAGTGCTACAGGGAGTTTTGTGCGATCATTCATCTAAAATGCTTGGTCCATTGTGGGTGCTTGAACAAATGTTAGTTTTTTTTTTCCCCTTTCCTTTTATATTTTGCTTAAGCTATGGCCCCTTCTCTTCTCCACTAAGGTCAGTGATGAGTACTACCATGTCACCACCCCATTCCCAGGGCGGTCTTGAGGGCAAAGTTCAAAGTGGCCTTCCACAAGTGTGACATTTTTGATGTTTCACATTTTGTAGGGGGATATTTTATTCTATTCTGAAGTATATCTATGTTTCTTTCAACATAAAAGTAATTTTTAGGTTGGGCAAAATGGATACTCCTAAAGGACCATCTTTATCTTGAAGCTTTGTGGCTGTACTTTCTCAGTGTGAGAAGCATGGGCTTATGCAATGGCATTTGCTATTGTTGCCATTGTCTTAAGAGCTTTCTTTTCCAGAACTTACCTTTGTCATTTGGTTGCAGTTAAACAGGAGTGAAGAAAAGCTATTTTTAAAGAAGGACATTTGGGTTTGGCCTTAGAATGGAAAGTATGAGTATTTAGGAAGGATCATTAAAACCTAAGATCAGTCCTGAGCTTGCAGGTGCAAAGTTGATTTTTTTCCAGAGTTCCTTGAAGTGGTTAGGATTAGCTAGACTTCCTTGGCTGATGAAGCTCATAAGAGACTCATGCCAGAGGCTAATTTAATAATTTGCAAAGAGAAATTATCAAGTGCACTGGAAGATTGTCACTGCTTTTTTCCCCTACAGATAAAGTTATATAAAAAGCCAAATCATAGCCAACAGTCTGCTTGCTGAGCATAGACTCAGGAGTACAGGCAAAACTCACAGGCCACCATAGTAAAGTGAATATTTCAATAAAGTAAGTTAAATGAGTTTTTCATTTCCTGGTGCATATGAAAGTTATTTTACATTATACTGTAGTCTCTTAAGGGTGCAATAGCATTTTGTCTAAAGGAACAATGTACATACCTTAATTAAAAAGTACCTTATTGTTAAAAAATGCTAACTGTCATCTGAGCTTTCAGTGAGTTGTAATTTTCTTGTTGATGGAAGGTCTTGCCTTGATGTTGATGATTGCTGATTGATCAGGGTGACAGTTGGGGTGGCTGGGGCAATTTCTTAAAATAAGACAATGAAGTCTGCCACATTGATTGACTCTTCCTTTCATGAACAATTTCACTGTAGCATGAGATGCTGTTTGATAGCATTTACCCACAGTAGAACTTCTCTCAAAATTGGAATCAATTCTCTCAAACCCTACCACTGCTTTATCAACTAAGTTTACATTTGTTGTCATTTCAACAATCTTCATAGCATCCCTACCAGGAGTAGATTCCATCTCAAGAAAACATTTCCTTTGCTAATCTATAAGAAGCAACTCCTCAGCCATTAGTTTTGTCATGAGATTGCAGCAACTCAGTCCCATCTTCAGGCTCCCCTTCTAATTCTAGTTCTCTTGACATTTCCACCACATCTGCACTTACTTCCTCCACTGAAGTTTTGAACCCCTCAAAGTTACATGAGTGTTAGAATCAACTTCTTCCAAACTCTTGTTCATGTTGATATTTTGAATCTCTTTCCATGAATCATAAATGTTCTTAATGGCATCTAGAATGGGGAATCCTTTCCAGAAGGTTATCAATTGACTTTGCCCAGATCTACCAGAGGAATCACTATCTATGGGAGCTGTAGATTTTCAAAGTGTATTTCTTAAATAATAAAACTTGAAAGTTGAAATTACTATTTGATCCATGGACTACAGAAGGGATATTGTGTTGGTAGGCATGAAAATAGCATTAATCTCATTGTACATCTCCATCAGAGCTCTTGGGTGACCAGGTGGATCACCAATGAGCAGTAATAATTTGAAAGGAATCTTTTTTTCGGAGTGGTAGGTCTTAACAGTAGATTTAAAATATTTATTAACCAAATTATTAATAGATGTGCTGTCATCCAGACTTTGTTGTTCCACTTAATAGAGCACAGGCAGAGTAGATTTGACATAATTCTTAAGGGCCCTAGGATTTTCAGAATGGTAGATGTGCATTGGCTTCAATTTAAAGTCACCAGCTGCACTAGCCCTTAACAAGAGAGTCAGCCTGTCTTTGCAGCTTTTAAGTCAGGCATGGACTTCTCTTCTCCAGCTATGATAGTCCTAGATGGCATCTTCTTCCAATGTAAGGCTGTTTCATCTACATTGAAAATCCATTGCTTAGAGTAGCACCTTCATTAATGATCTTAGGTAGATCTTCTGGATAACTTGCTGCAGCTTTTATATCGGCACTTGCTGCTTCATCTTGCACTCTTGGGTTATGAAGATTGGTTCTTTCCCTAAACCTCATGGACCAACCTTTGTTTACTTCATTACTTTTCTCAGCAGCTTTCTCACCTCTCCCAGCCTTCACAGAATTGAAGAGTCAGGGTCTTGCTCTGGACTAGATCTTGCTTCGGCTTAAGGGAATGTTGTGGCTGCTCTGATCTTCCATCCAGACCACTAAAACTTTCTCCATATCAGCAAAAATTCTATTTCACTTTCTTATCATTCATGTGTTCCCTGGACTAGCACTTTTAATTTCCTTCAAGAACTTTTCCTTTGCTTTCACAACTTGGCTAACTGTTTGGCACAAGAGGTCTAGCTTTTGACCTACCTCATGCCTTCCTCACTAAGCTTAATCATTTCTAGCTTTTGACTTAAAGTGAGAGTTGTGTGACTCTTCCTTTCCTTTGAGCATTTAGAGGCCATTGTAGGGTTATTAATTGGCCTAATTTCAATATTGTTGTTTCTCAAAGGGTTAGGATGCCTGAGGAGAGGGAGAGAGACTGAGGAACAGCTGGTTGGTATAACACAGAACACCAAAACACATACAACATTTATTGATTAAGTTTTCCATCTTATGGGCACAGTTCATGGTGCTCCAAAACAATCACAATAATAACATTGAAGATCACTGATTACAATTTTCAAATCACTATGTTGTACACCTGAAACATATATGTGTTTGACATAACATTTTATGTCAGGTATACTTCAATGAAAAGATCACTGACTGCAGATCACCATAACAAATATAATAATGAGGTGGCTCAGTTGTTAAGCGTCTGCCTTCGGCTCAGGTCATGATCCCAGGGTCCTGGGATCGAGCCCCGCATCGGGCTCCCTGCTTGACGGGAAGCCTGCTTCTCCCTCTCTACTTTCCCTGCTTGTGTTCCTTCTCTCACTGTCTCTCTCTCTCTGTCAAATAAATAAATAAAATCTTTAAAAAAAAAATTAGAAATATTGCAAGAATTACCAAAATGTGACATAGAGACACAAAGTGAGCAAATGCTGTTGGGATAATGGCACCGATAGACTTGCTTATTGCAGTGTTGCCACATACCTTCAATTTGTTTTTTTTTAAAAAAAGGCAATACCTACAAAGTGCAATAAAACAAGGTGTGCCTATATCTGTATGATCTTAATGGCTATTGTATCAAACTAGAAAGGCTTGGCATCTCCATCTCCATCTCCATCACTAGTAGGTGTGTGTCTACTAATCAAACCAAATACTCGTGTTCAGCAGTCAGTCTCACCTACCCAGTGCTGAAGGTAGGACACGTTCTAATCTTGGGGGCTTTCCCTTTTCTTGATTTCATGTCAACCTCCCTCTTTCTTCTCTACATACTTTTGTTTATTCATTCTTTCTTCAAATTTTAAAACAATTCATTACCCTTTTTCAAAGAATACCCTGTAGAATAATAAGTAAGCTTGGAAAATTTTGGATTAAGTGAAGTTAGACTTTTTATCCCTGTGGGATTTCTCAGAGTCTTTATGTATTGATGTGAATCATGAAGCTCCAAGAAGGGAATCTACTATATGGCATGTCTCAAACTTATTTGAGCACTTTTTATTTCTCAGAGCATCTCTCAGAACTAATAGAAGTGGAAAATGCTGGGCTCCGGTTCTCTTGCCTTCACATTTATTCAAGTTTTGATAACATTATAGGTCCTATTCCTACACTCAACCTAAGGAAATGCTACCTGGTTACAGTGACTTCTGCAGAAAGATAATCTTATCTGTTTCCTATTGACTTCATTTGCTAAAATTTCCTAATTGTGATAAAGTGTAATAGGGTCACCTAATGTATCCATGTACCAGCTTTATATTATATATAACATTTTTATCTTACTTTATATATAAAAATATATTTTTTAGTAAAAAGGTAATAATCACTTTTGAAAAGTAAATGAGCTAAAGAAAGGATTACCCGTATCCCGACCATTCTAATTCAACCATGTACAAAAAAATAAAAGGACTTATTTTGTATGCTCTTATCATTGTTCTGAATAAATCATTTAAAAAATACCTTACTTCAATTATTCATTTAAAAATAATTAAAATCAAAAGTACTTATTTATTACTGTTTTGATGTTAAATTTGTAACTGAACCAAACTGAGTTCACTCTTTGGTGAGTCAGAAATTGTACCAGGTTGAGTTGCCACAGAAAGAAAACTTTTATTTGCAGCAAATAAGGAGATCACAGGGAATGGCTTCCAAAGCAGTGACTCCCCAAGAGAGGGTGAATGGGTTCCTTTTGTTTAGGGTTAGGATGAATATTTAGATAGGGAAGCCTTGTCATCCTATGTAGAGGCAAGCATCAGGTCGCACATGTGCCTGAAGGAAATATGCCTATATATACTTTGTATGTTATATAATGAGGCTGAGGCTCCTGCTTAGGCAGAGATTTTAATATTATAATGAGGTAAAGGTGGTTGTATCATATTCCAGAGGTCATTCCATGGTCCATCTGTGCAGGCGTAAATTGTGAGTCCGGTGTAGCACAAATCGCCTGGGTGGTCTGGGCCCACTGGAGGTCTTGTCAGGGCCGTCACCATCACCTGGAGGGGTGGTTTTAGGTTTCGTTTACCTGAGTTAAGAGGAAAGTCTGAAAGAAGAGCTTAAGGAAAAATGTAAGACAAAGGTTAGTGAGTACCAGCAGGTGAGCAGTAAAGGCTAGGTCTTGGGGTCTAGTTAGTGACAATGTCTTGCTTTAAAACCAACCATTTAGAAATTCTAAGAGGTTGTTTAATCCTTTTCAATACATGCAGAAAGTATAGTGCCTAATCTACCTGAAATATGACCACTTGCTACTCTTTTCAAAGACATTTACATGACAGAGAAAGACACAATTTATTGCCATCAGTTATTCTTCCTTGCGTCTGTCTATCTCCTCCCCACAAATGGTTACCTTCCTTCCTGTAGTATTTGGGGGAAAGGAGAGTATGTCTCAAGTCTACATCTAAGTAAGTCAGTGCGGCTTCTCTATTGTTCTTTGGCTCCTACTCACAGCTCCTGTGGTGAACTTGTACCTCTGTTCATTTCACTATTGGTCACTGCCTAGAATTCTGATATGTGGCATCACCTGATTTTACCAATGGGTCAGGTGGAGGAGGCTACAATTCCCTTATTGTTATGCAATAGAATTTTACTGGATATTTGTGGGTTTAAAAAAGAAAAAGAAATTTTTGTTCAGCATAAAACGGGAAACAATTTGAAATTTACAATTTTATTAGACATTACTCTTCTTGTAAAAACAATGACTTCCCTACCACTGGGAATTTCTCAAGCCAGATCTGCTGCTATATCTGCTGCCACATATAAAAGGAGCTGCCTCTCCTTTTCCCCTTTCCCTAGGTGCCAGCAACATCTCCAAATTGCTGTTAATTTCTAGTGCAGAGCAGTTTATCCATCTAACTCAGTGGCTCTCAGCTGGGCTCAGTTTTGCCTCCCCTCCCCCAGGGAACATTTGTCAATGTCTGCAGACATTTTTGATCATCATGACTAGCCATGGAGGTTCCACTCGCATCCAGTGGGTAGAGGACAGGGGTGCTGCTAAATATCCTACAATGTACAGAACAGCTTCTCATAACAAAGAATTATCCAGCCTAAAATGTCAGTAGTGTAGATACTGAGAAACCTTTATCTAACTCCACCCACCCAACCAAACTAGAATAAGGGCATAGATCAGCAAATCCAGATACTGATTAAGGTATTCTGCTGAACAATGGGCCATTTGCTCCAAGACTCCACTCCTGGCTGTATAAAGAATCAACAAATTTTGCAAAACTACAGTGCTTTCTTGAGCATATCTTTATTTGGGATTTGAGCAGAGTTCTATCCCTACCAGTATTTCGAAAGTAAGAGGAACAGTAAAAACATTTATGCTTGGGGTACCTGGGTGGGACAGTCCGTCAAGCCTCCGACTCTTGGTTTTGGCTCAGGTTGTAATCTCAGGGTCATGATCTCAGGGTTGTGAGATGGAGCCCCGCGTCTGGTCTGCACTCAGCACAGAGTATGCTGAAGACTCTTTCTCTCAAGGGGAACCCTCTTACACTGTTGGTGGGTATGCAAACTGGTGCAGCCACTTTGGAAAACAATATGGAGATTCCTCAAAAAGTTAAAAATAGAACTACCCTATGACCCAGTGATTGTACTACTAAGTATTTATCCAAAGGATACAAACATAGTGATTTGAAGGGACACATGCACACCAATGTTTATAGCAGCAATGTCCATAATAGCCAAAATATAGAAAGCGCCCAGATGTCCATTGACAGATGAATGGATAAAGAAGATGTGATATATATATATGTGTGTGTATATATATATATATACATATATATGTATATATAAGAATATTACGCAGCCATCAAAAAGAATGAAATCTTGCCATTTGCAATGACATGGTTGGAACTAGAGGGTATTATGCTAAGTCAGAGAAAGAAAAATACCATATGATTTCATTCATATGTGGAATTTAAGAAACAAAACTGAGGAACATAGGGGAAGGGAAGGAAAAATAAAATAAGATGAAAACAGAAAGGGAGGTAAACCATAAGAGACTCTTAACTAGAGGGACCACACTGAGGGTTGCTGGAGGGGAGGTAAGTGGGGGGATGGAGTAACTGGGTGACGGGATTAAGGAGGGCACTTGAAGTAATGAGCACTGGGTATTATATGCAACTGATAAATCATTAAATTCTACCCCTGAAACTAACAATACAGTATATGTTAATTAAATTGAATTTAAATAAAAAGTTTTTTAAAAATCTTTAAAAAAAAGTCTCTTTCTCTCTTTCCCTCTGCCCCTTCTCACTGTGTTCTCTCTCTCTCAAATAAATAAATAAATAAATATTTATTTATTTTCAAATAAATAGATAAATAAATCTTTAAAAAAAATTTATACTTCCCCTGTTAGGAAAAGCCCCTTAAGGTTGGGGATATTTTACCTCAATTACAATTATATCTAAACTGCTTTTCTTCTGTGTAAGTGTGGATATTCCTTTTTTTGAAGCCTTAACTAACAGCTAGTGAGTTGAGCCTTCCACCAGTGACAGAAACCACAGACTGTGCCCAAGACTATGGCTCTGCGGCTGCAGGAGTCCAGAGATTAGTCCTGTGGTTAGGAAATGGCTTGCTTTTGTAGTTTATTTCACTTGGGTATTGTGCCCATCTCAACATGATGCTTGCCTTCTTTTACTGGAACTTCCTAGTTACATATAGGACTCCAAAACTACCCTCACCACACCTCTCTCAATTTGTAAGGTCCTTAAAATCATTTCCTATCCCAGTGCGGTGACTGGCCCATAGAAGACTCTTAACACTGGTTGCTGGATAAATACATGAATATTTGCTCAATAGAATTAGGTAGAAATGAAATAACATAGTCCAGATTGAGGGTGAGGTATAAAGAAGGACTTGCATTAATTATGCAAATGTGGACAAGAGACATCATTAAAGTTCCTGTCACAGAAACACAAAGTTTCACAATACTAATTCCTTTAGAGAGTAATTTTAATTTTTTTTAAATTTTTTACTTTTAATTTTAGGTAGGCTCCATGCCCAATGTGGGGCTCAAACTCAGTTCTGAGATTAAGAGTCACACACTCTACCGACTGAGCCAGCCAGGCGCCCCTAGAGAGTAATTTTTTAGAAAGGATTTCCTCTTAACTAGTTTCTCTTGTCCCATCTACTCAGAGAAACAAAACAATAATTCTAAAAAATGTGTGTATACATGCAAATGTATTTTAACTGGATTTGAGACCTGTAAGAATCTCAAACTTTAGTGTGTATCAGAACTGCCTGGGGAGTCATCAACACACAGAATTCCAGACCCCAACCCCAGAGATTTTGAACACTATGATGTGAAGCCCAGAAAACTGGCAATTTTAAAGAAATACACTGTGTGATGCTAAGGCGGTTGTTTTGGAGTCTCATGTGGAGAAACACTCTGTTAAATAGCTCATAAACTAGGGTATGCTCTGAGGCCATTGGAAGGATTTTCTGAAAATAACAGCAACAACAACAACAACAGCAGCAGCAATAATAATAATAATTACATTCTCAGACTTCAGCCTAGTTTATTCTCATTCACTAGTGAAACATGACTTTTAGGAGCAATATGGCTAGAATTCCTTAAATCTTGGCCACGCATGGTCTGAACTGGTCATATTCTGGACTGGAGAGGGGATAAGTGCATCCATAGGTTAAGTTAAGTGGTCCAGCTGAGGGCAAGGGGGCAGCTACAGAGAAGTAGAGTTGATTAAAATAGGATGAGAAGGCAGAGGAGGGCTTCCTAGAGGAGAATTCTAAGTGTCTGCAAGGGCTTCAGAGAGAGGTTGCTATCATCGTGTATTAATTTTAGCTCATTTCATTTCAAAACACAGGGTTTTACTTGGGATTGATGAAATGTTTTATTCATATGACCCTTGTGTACAAAAGTCATCAATAGGTTTAATGAAAGGAAATGAAGACAGAAGTGAAGAACAAGAGAAAGGAGAGAAGGTTTCATCCAGGAACAAGGCTGGGGCTGCTAGAAGGAGAGGAAGGTGAGACAGGAGGTAAGAGAGTCTGCCTGGAGCAAAAGAGCAGGAGCCCAGACTGTTCATGTAGTGGCTCCTATCCTACCAAGTGAAAATGCATGGCGGAAGGCGAGACACCACGTAGGTCCAACTCACTAACAGTTTATGCACCAGTCTCCCAAGAGACCGGAGTCCTGGCCTTTATAAGGCTCCCCAACATTGGAGTGCAGTGCCAAGGACCATTCCTTACCTACTGCTCATTATTTATTCTTTTACTTCTTACGCCAACTGCCTCACCTGGCACGAGCTCTAAAGAGCAGAGGCTGTTCTGCTCACTGCTATCTCCTCATTTTGTTTAATTGCCCAAAGACCTAGTTCTTCATGTTTGGAATAAAAGGACATATAAACAAACACCAAGTCCAACATCTCAGGATCTCACAGGCAGGAAGAAAAATGTTGTTCCAAGCTACAGGCAGTAAGTTGTAAGAGGGGCAGCTGCAAAAATAGGAAAAAGACCATAGTCTTCTGGTCAGCTTTATTTTTCTTATTTCTGGTATAAGCATACTTATTCTGATAAAAACTGAATTCTGGTAACTGTAGGTAGATAATATGAATGCACGTACAAATTTAAAGGGACAAAAGTTATGATATGTCTTAAAGGCAAAGGAAAATAGCAGAAGGCTTCACTAGAATGTCTCATGTCTTTGAATCTGGAAAAGCTAAACATCAAAATCATAATATTTGAAAAGTGAACTTCATAAAACAAAAGTCAGAAAACAATGACTCATTCAAACACTTCCTCTTCAGAGATTATTTATCATTGAGTATATAGACATTACCTCTCCTGGAATGGGTTTCTAAGCCATTTTTGAGAAGGTGTGTGGCAAAGTTTTTTAAATGAAATGAGAATTTATTTGGTCAAAAATATTTGGGTAGCCCCCTTCCTTCAGCACTAGAAATCCATTATTTTTTTTTCTCTTTTTTAAATTTTTAAAGTTTTTTTAGAGAGACAGAGAAAGAGGCAGAGGCAGAGGCAGAGGCAGAGGCAGAGGGAGAAGCAGGCTCCCTGTGGAACAGGGAGCCCAATGCAGAACTCGATCCCAGGACCCCAGGATCATGACCTGAGCCAAAGGCAGATGCTTAACTGACTGAGCCACCCAGGCGCCCTTCTCTTTAAAAAAAAAAATTTATTTAAATTCAATTTAATTAACATATACTGTATTATTAGTTTCAGGGGTAGAATTAAGTGATTCATCAGTTGCATATAACACCCAGTGCTTATTACATCAAGTGCCCTCCTTAATGCTCAGCACCCAATCACCACATCCCTCTACCCACCTCCCCTCTAGCAACCCTCAGTTTGTTTCCTAGAGTTAAGAGTCTCTTATGGTTTGTCTCCTCTGTTTTCATCTTAAGAAATCCATTAATTATTAAAATTTTTTCATGTGTATCTATATTTCTTTGTTCTGGTTAGGAGTCAGAGAAAGATGGAGAAGTATGGTCCCATCCCAAGCAGAGGATGATGGGTGTTTCAAACTGTGTAAAATTCATGCTTTATCCTACAGTATTTCTTAGTTTATTATTTAGAATCCATTTCATTGCATTTTGCTGATAACACAGCAAAACTGGCGTATTATGCAGGCTTGCACTTAATCTTATTAAAATAAGACAAGGACAAAAATGATGCCTATTTTTCAAGGAAAAGAAAATATCTGGAGAAAGTATACTTAAAGATATTAAAGATGTAATGAGAAAGCCTTAGCTGAAACTGGACATCAAAATGTAGCAGGTGACATTAAGGCATGAACACATAAAATTTAGTGTTTTTTAACAGGGTAAAAAGAAGTTAATATTCTAAAACATATTCTTTCCAGTAGAACCAATGATGTTGCACAAAGATTACTTCATAGATTTGTTATTTTTTTATCATACAAATTAGCCAAAAACTAAAAATTGTCCTAACTTGGCTTCTGGAACTCTTTAAATTTCCATTTCTTCTTTTGGGAGAATTTGACCCTAGTTCAACCAGTAATGTTTTGAATCTGAGTCCAATAGCTTGCTACAACTGGGTAGCTCCTGCTGAGATTCACAAGCATGAAGAAGCTTCATCAACAAAACATTTGATGGAAGGCTTAAAAAGTTCTTGTGTCATTTAAGAGCATAGGAGAAACAAGACCCCCCTAGACCACTTAGTCCGTTAACCAAAGATACAACTCATCACAGATGCCCTAAGTACTCAGAAGTTCTGGCTACAGGATTAAATCTGGGCTTCTGAGTTCATAGCATATGAACACTCTCCCTCTCTCTCTCTCTCTCTCTCTCTCATCTGTGTGTGTGTGTGCGCACACGCTTTTGTGTGCTATACACAGTTGGATTGCCGTAGGGTTTTTATTCTTAATATATGCGATCATCATAAAGTAATATAGAACTGCAAAGAATGGATCATCAGGCCCAAAATATTCTCAGTATGGATCTACCCTTAAAGCTATTGATGCTGGCTTTTCCATCACATTTCAGTGTCTTGAGGATTTCTTAGCTATGTTGAACACATCCTCCCACTCCCTACCACCAAGAGAGCATGAGAGAGCAAGGGTGAGAAAGAGAACACTACTTCAAGAAGGATTTTTACATTTTTGGACGCAGGAGGCATTTTGGAAAACGGAATTTAGATATTAAGAAAGTGCAATTTTAAGAAATTTCTCACTGGCTTAAGAAGGATGGGGTCAAAGTATTTTTAATTTGGATTTTCTGGTAATTTCTGAATGTATTTTACATGACATACTATGCATGTGATGACTCCAGTCTTCTCTATAGTCTCCACATCTCCATGGATGACTGACATCCCTCTCCCCAACTATCAGGAGATGACCTTGATGTTTTCATGAGTAGGTAGTAAAAGTGCTGTGCTCATGGTGTCTATCTGCCTAACTCTACTCCTAATTTTTTTTTTTTTTGCATCAGGTTATTAAGTAGCCAAAAGAGTGTAAGACGTTGTTGAATATATCTTAATATTTGACTCACTCTATAAATATTCTGCATATCTCTTTACAATTGGCTAGGTTATAAGTTTTATTTTACCGATTAACTATATATCTGTTTGTTAAGTTTTAATCCTAATTCTAGTTGTTATATATCTATATCTTGTAGCCACAGTGGTTTGAAAATTGGAGAAGAGTTTATTTGACAGAAACTCTGGTTCCACATTATGTCTTTTCCTATGAGTTAGTTTAAAAAAAAACTTGTTTTGCAAAATTGAAATTAATCCTAAAACAATAAAAATTGAGTTGTTTTCTTGTTATTAAAATTTGAGAGTTCCTTATTATATTCTATATATAAGTCCTTTATCAGATGTTTTCTTCCAGTCTATAGTTTGTCTTTTTATTTTCTTAACAGTATTTTTTGAGGAGCAGAAGTTTTTAATTTTGACAGAGTTCAATATATCACATTTTTAAAATGACTCCTGCCTATGAGTATATCATATCATATCATTTATTCATGATTCATGCCTATGAGCCCCTTGTATTCTATCTATGAAATCTTTGCCTAATCCAAGGTCACAAAGCTTTTTTCCTCAAAACTGTAAAACTTCTAGAGAAAAATATAGGAGGAATGCTGTTTATGGGTCTATTGGGATGATCATATGATTTTTCTTCTTTGTTTAATATGGTGAACTACATTAATTAATTTTCAAATAATAAGCCAACCTTGTTTCTCTGGGATAAATCCAACTAGATCATGATGTATTATCCTTCTTATGTATTTTTGGATTTTATCTACAATTTTTTTTTGTTAAGAATTTTGGCATTTATTTTCATGAAAAATATTAATCTATCATTTTATTTTCTTGTAATGGTCTTTGGTTTTGGAGTCAGGGTACTCCTGGCTTCATAGAATGAGTTGGGAAGTGGTCCTTCCTATTTAACTTCCCAGAAAAGTTTGTATCTAATTGCTATTATTTCTTCCTTGAATGTTTGGTAGAATTCACCAGCAAAGCCATCTAAGATTTTTTTTTTTTGTATGTGTGGAATTTAACTCTAATTTCCTATTTCAATTTATTTAATAGATATAGAGCTATTCAAGTTATGTATTTCTTCTGAAATCAATTTAGTGGTTTATGTTTTTCAAGGAATTTGTCAATTACCTGTAAGTTGTCAAAATTCTTGGCATAAAGTTGTTCATAATATTTCCTTATTATCCTTTTAATATCTATATATCTGTAATGATGTCGCTTTTCTCATTACTGATATTGGTAATTTGTGTTTCCTTTTTTTCCTGATCAGTGTGCCAAAGGCTTGTAAATATTAATTTTTTCAAAAAAACCCAGCTTTTGGTTTCCTTGATTTTCTCTTTTGCTTTCTATTTTATTGATTTCTTTTCTGATTTTCATTATTCCTTTTCTTCTATTTACTAAGGGTTTCACTTTCTCTATTTAAAAATCATATCTTCAGGTGGACTTTGAGGTCATTCATTTAAGACCTTTCTTCTTTTCTGCTATAAATTTCCCCTACATATTGATTTAGTGGCATTCTACAAATTTTGATGTGTCATGTTTTCATTTGCATTTAGTTCAAAACACATTCTATTTCCTTTTGGTTTCTCTAGGCAATAGGTTATGTATAAGTGTGTTTTTTAGTTTCCAAATATTTGGGGATTTTTCAGATATCTTTATGTTATTGATTTCTAATTTATTTCCATTGAGTTTACAGAAATACTTTGTATATCTTGAATCATTTTAAATGCATGGAGTTTGTTCAATGCTCAGAATATGGTCTTTCTTGGTAAATATTTTATGTACTCTTGAAAGGAATGTATGTTCTGGGTTTTTGGTGAAGTGTTCCATAAATAAATCAGGTCAAATTGTGTGATAGTGTTGTTCAGGTCTTCTATATCCTTAATGATTTCTGTTTACTATTTTATTAACTATTGAGAGAGAGGTATTGAATCTCTATTTGTCTATTCTTCCTTGCAGTTCTATCAGTTTTTGTTTTATATGTTTTGAAGATCTATAAGTATGTGCATAAACATTTAGGATCATTATGTTGTCTTTGTGAACTGACCCCTGTAACAATATGAGAGTCTATTCTTTATTCCTGGTAATAGTCTTTAATCTGAAATGGACTTTGACAGTAATATCATCACTCAAGCTTCCTTTTGATTAGTGTTAGCATGGTATATTTTTACATTGTTTTACTTTTAATCTGTTTGTGTCTTTACATTTGAAGTGGGTTTATTGGAAGCAGCAGAGAGTTAGTATTACTTTTTAATTTAATCTACAATCTCTGCCAGGGTATTAGATCATTTATATTTAGTGTGATCATTGATATAATTAAGTTCAAATCTATCATCTTGCTAGTTTTTCCTATGTGCCCATCTGGTCTTTGTTGTCTTTCATCTTTTTCTGCTTCTTTTGGATTGAGCATTGTTTTTACTATTTGTTTTATTTTTAAGTAGACTATATATTTAATTTTTTTTAAGATTTTATTTATTTATTTGACAGAGAGAGACACAGCGAGAGAGGGAACACAAGCAGGGGGAGCGGGAGAGGGAGAAGCAGGCTTCCAGCCAAGCAGGGAGCCCAATGCGGGGCTCGATCCCAGGACCCTGGCATCATGACCTGAGCCGAAGGCAGACACTTAACGACTGAGCCACCCAGGCGCCCCAAAGTAGACTATATATTTTAGAGAAGTTTTAGATTCACATCAAAATTGAGTGGAAGGTACAGAAATTTCTTACATACCCCTGCTCCCACATGTGCATAGCCTCCCTAACTATCAACATCCTGCACTAGGGGGATAAACTTTTGTTACATTTGATGAACCTGCATTGACACATCATTATCACCCAAGATCAATAGTTTACATTAGGCTTTGCTCTTGTAAATTCTATGGGTTTTGACAAGTGTATAATGACAGGTATCCACCATTAGAGTATCAGACAGAAAAGTTTCAGTACCCTAAAAATCCTTTGTGTCCCACCTATTCATCTCTTCCCCCCCACACACCCTGTGGCAACAAGTGATTCTTTTACTACCTCTAGGGTTTTGCCTTTTCCAGAATGTCATCATGGTATGTAGCCTTTTCAAATTGGCTTCTTTCACTTAGTAATATGCATTTAAGTTTCTTCCATGTCTTTTCATGGCTTTATAGCTCATTTTTAAAACACTAAATAATATTCCATTGGTTAGATGCACCACAGTTTATTTACCCATTCATCTACTGAAAAACATCTTGGTTGCTTCCAAGTGCTGGCAATTATGAATAAAGCTTCTATAAACACCTGTGTGTAGGTTTTTGTGTGGGCATAATTTTCAACTCCTTTGGGTAAATACCTTGGAGTAAAATTGCTGGAACATATGGTAAAAATATGTTCAGTTTTATAAAAAAAACTGCCTAACTGTCTTCCAAAGTGACTGCACCACTTTGCATTCCCACCAGCAGTGAATGAGATTTCCTGGCACTCCACATCTTCATCAGCATTCAGTGTTGTCATTGTTTTGGTTGGCTATTCAATGGGTGTGTAGTGGTATCTCATTATTCTAATTTACAATTCTCTAAGACATAGGATGTTGAACATCTTTCTATACACTTGCTTTTCATCTGTATATCTTCTTTGATTAGGTGTCTGTTCAGGTGTTTTGTCCATTTTTAAATCACATTATTCATTTTCTTATTGTTGAGTTTTTAAAAGTTCTTTGTATATTCTGGAGAACTGTCTTTTATCAGATATGTCTTTTGAAAATATTTCTTCCAGTCTTCAGCTTGTTTTCTTATTCTCTTGAAGTATTTTTTATTATTATAATTTACGTCCTTTGTTGGCTTATAACTATAACTTTGTGTTTTGTTGTTTCAAGGGTTTATAAGTTACACCTTTCACAGCTTACCTTTAAGTACATTGTACTACTTTACTTATAGTCTAAGAACCTTACAAAAGTATACTTCCATTTCTTCCTTCTTGATCTTTGTGCCATTGTTGTCATAGATTTTATTTTTGCAAGTATTATAAACCTCACACAGCATTGTTAATATTTTTGTTTAAACAGTTAATTGTCTTTTAAATGTATTTAAATAATAAGAAAACTTCTTACACATTTACCCATGTAGTTACCATTTCCAGTGGTACTCATTCCTTTGTACAGATTAACATTTCCAACTGATACAATTTTCCTTTTGCCTGAAGGACTTCCTTTAGCATTTCTTATAGTGAAGGTATGTTGATGATTCATTTTTTCAGTTTTTTTGTGTGTAAAAAATTATTTTGCCTTCATGTTTGAAAGTTATTTTTGCTTGGAGTAGAACTCTGGGTTTACAGTATTGTTCTTTCAATATTTTTAAGGATGTTGCTCCACTGTCTTCTCATTTGAGTTCTTCTGATGTGGAATCTTCTCTTACCCTTCTCATTGTAAGTTTGTTGTGCTGTATATCACATGTGTTATACACGTTTTCACTGATTGCTTTTAAAATATTTTCTCATTGGTTTCTAACCAATCAATTATGATGTGCCTTGGTGTAGTCTTTATCTTTCTTGTGCTTGAATTAATGGGTTTATAATTTTCATCAAACTTGGAAAATTTTTGGCTATTATTTATTTATTTATTTATTTATTTTTTAAAGATTTTATTTATTTATTTGAGAGAGAGAGAGAGCACATGAGAGGGGGGAGGGTCAGAGGAGAAGCAGACTCCCCGCCGAGCAGGGAGCCTGATGCGGGACTCAATCCCGGAACTCCAGGATCATGACCTGAGCCGAAGGCAGTCGCTTAACCGACTGAGCCACCCAGGCGCCCTTGGCTATTATTTAAAAAAAATTTTTTTCCCTGCTTTCCCCTGACTCTCTCATCTCTTTTGGTGACCCAAATTACACATATATTAGTTCACCTGATTGCCTAACAGCTGACTGATGCTCTGTTCATTTTTTTTTAAATTTCCTTTCTCGATATACTACATTTTAGATAGTGTCTATTATTCTGTTTACAAGCTCATTTATTTTTCTCATCTCCAGTATCCAATCTGCTGCTAATCCCATCCGGTGTATTTTTCATCTCATTTTATTTCTACTTGGGTCTATTTTTTTTTATATCTTTCATGTCTCTAACTTTTTGAGCATATGAAATATAGTTATAGTTACTATTTTAATATTTTTTGTCTGCTAATTCTAACATTTATTTTGTTCTGAGTTTATTTTGATTGATTATTTGCCTTACTATATGTTATAGGTTTTTGTCATCCCTGGTAATAACTTGCATACCTGGTAATTTTTTGTTGGGTGTCAGTCATTGTAAGTTTTACCTTGATATGTGCTTTACATTTCTATACATATTCTTGCTCTTTGTTCCAGGACACAGTTATGTTATGTGGAAACAGTTTGATTTATTTTGGGTCTTGCTTTTATGATTTATTAAGTGGGATCAGAACAGTCCTCAGTATAGGGCTAATTATTCCCCACTACCAAGATGACATCCTTTTAAGTACTCTACCTAATGCTTTATGAATAATGAGGTTTTCCATTGTGATTTCTGGGTGCAAACACTATTCTGACTCTGTATGGGTGCCAGGTACTCTTCCTCTACCTTTCCAGGTGTTTCTGTCCTTGGCCTAAGGCAGTATCCTCACATGTATTTGCTAGTCAGTACTCAGGTGAAAATTCAAGGGAAACTGTGCAGATCATCAGGTATCTCTGTCTGTAAAGCTCCTTTTTTCCCAGTACATTTTCCTGTGAATTCTAGCCACCTTGTTCACCGCACACTTTCAGCTCCACCTCAAGTCAGGGAATCATCCAGGCTCCACCTGTGTCCCCCTTTCCTACACTACAGACTGGAATCTCTCTTAAGACAACAAACTGAGATAATCATAGGACTCACCTCATTTTTCTCCTTATTTTCAGAAGTCTCTTTTCTTCGTTGCATGATATCTAGTGTCATGAAAACCATTTTTTCATATATTTTCTTCACTTATTGCTTGTTTAAGGTGAAAATGTAAATCTGGCCCTGTTACTCCATCTTGGCCAGAAATGTAATTCAGTTTCCAGCATATTTATTTGGAGAAGGATAATGGGCGCTATTCATTATCAGGAAAGAAGGGGGGAAAATGGAAAGAAAGAGAGGAAGAAGTTTGGTTTTAAATAAATCTTATAGAAAGAAGTTGTTGGGAAGTAGCAAAATGAGAAAAAATAATGTAGAGTTTTTCATTAAGCTAAATTTATTTCATTTAAGTGTCAGTTCTTTATGCTAATATATATTTGCTACTTTTGTGTGTTAAAAGGAATTTCAGCTGATTTTGTTTTTTACCTTGTAAAATAAAAAATTGATCATTCTTCCAACTGAAAAAAATACTGGCTTATCAAATTCTAAAGTCTGGAAAAGAGTGGTAAATTTGGGGACTAAAAACAGGTGGCTGAGAAATAATTGATTTCTAAGGTGACAAATAAAAAAACTGTGGGATCTTTGAAGGTTGAGATTGTATCTTTATTAAACATATTGTTTCCGGTG
Source organism: Eumetopias jubatus (assembly GCF_037043125.1). Lineage (NCBI taxonomy): Eukaryota > Metazoa > Chordata > Mammalia > Carnivora > Otariidae > Eumetopias > Eumetopias jubatus. The sequence goes on from NW_028274811.1 coordinate 125,752,268, forward strand.
TCCAGCACATAGTTGGTGCTCAGTATATGCTTGTTGAATGAAAGTATGAATTTGGTGCCTAACCACATAATACTCAAGGACTGCTGGTCTGGCAGGTCCAGGAATTTTCCAGTGTAGCCCTCTTCTTAATTGATCTGCGTCATTAAAGTGGAAACAGTGAGACTAATTGGCTTTGACACAGGCTAATTTCCCCAGGTCAGTGATGTGGTTGTCACACACCTCTCAGTAAATAAGCTGATGTGCAAGGCACCTGAGGCACAGGACCTAATCAGTTGGCAGGATCGTGGACCATGACAACATAGACAGGGAGAGAAGAAACAGTATAGCATTAACTGGTGAATCTGCCAGGATTTCAGAACACAGACACAAAGAATTGACCAGGAAGATATCCGCTCTGTGGGTTACAACCCTGGCTGCTCTTTAGAACCACTTGAGTTGTTTTTATAATATATAGAACTAAACCCTATACCCAGCAATTCAGACTCAATTACTCTGAGGTGGGGAAGGGAATTGGAATATTTTTAAAGCTCTTAGGCAAGTCTATTATACAGCTAGGGTTACAAATTACTGTGTCAAGCCAAGAAATTAATAATCCCCACTTTTTTATCTTTGTTAGTCTCTCCCATTCAAAAGATATCTTATTCTCCAGTAAGATGCTACCAGTAAGAGATATGTATTAGAAAAATGCCAAGTCAGACATTGACAGATATGATACTCCCTTTATTTTGGTATCGGTGCCCATTTTCCTGTTACAAGCCCCCATTTCTGTTCCGCAGCAGGAGAATACAATTTAATGCCCTTAGGTAAGCATCCATCTAATTTAGTATATCTGTGGTCAAATTCAGGTCAAACCATTACAATCACGATCCAGTTCAAAATCCTTTCTCCAAATTGCCTTCACTCCCTACTTTTACTGAATTTCCAGGGAAGAAATCTCATGCTTGACTTTTGTGAAAACAGCAGGGAGATGCAGTGAGGAAGAATGAGCTGACTGATACAGGCCAGTGGGGCAGGAAACTGAAGAGCTGGTTACAATCTCTTCTCTGCTGATTCCAGATGCCCATGTCATCACCCAGTCTGGTTGTGGGTATCTTCCTGCTGGCTCAGCAGTTCCTGAATGTTCCTGGCATCCTGCGATATGCCTCTGCTTTATTCCCAGAGTGCTGATCTACCCTGAGTCTCTGCTTGTGGGGTTCCTTCATGTCCACCCAACCTTTATAGGGCCTGAGGCAAATGGAGGCACACATATCTTAAGTCTATTTATTTAAGAGTTATAAATCAGGTTAATAAATTGCCAAATGAAATATGTTCTATCCTCCTAACTCAAAATATATACTTTGTGAGGACAAATCAGAAAAATACATATAAAGCTGAGAGTTAGCAAAATATCAGTTGAATACAGTTGAATTTAATTTGTGTTGACATGCCCAGGCAGCCTCTTGATGGGATGTCAATGTTAGGACAACTAAGAGTTCAGAAATTAGTATATCTTTGTTTCCTGGAATCTAAATTTTTGAGCCATCATTTCAAGCAAAGTCACTAATTATGGTGATACAATCAAAACTTTCACATATAATTTGTATTCTTGTGTTCACTAAAGAACACATGGATTAAAAAGTAAGATGTAATTATATTCGAACTATAAAATTTGGATGAATTTTTAGGAAAATTTAAAGTAAATATAAACAAATAAAATTTTTTCCTATGTTAAGTAAGATTTCTTCTAAAATATTTTAAATTATTAAAAAAAATTAAAAATTTAAAAATAAAATATTTTAAATTATTTATTAAAATTAAAAGGTAAACTACAAATTATAATGAATATCAGTTCATTTTTCACAAAATTTTAAATCAAAGTGATTCCATTAAAACAGAAAAATTTAAAAAATTTTAATTCTTATTAAATATTTTTATAGAAACAGAACTATTTGTAATTCTAAAATTTAATGTCCATGAAATAGCCAATATAAAGGAAAATAATTGTACTTCATGCCTGCTACACTAAACCTACAATATATATATACATTTAAGGGTAATATGAGCAATACTGCAATTATTTCTCAGCTCTCAGAGGGTTAGCTGTTGGAAATAGTGGGCAAATTCATGAGCACCTCTGGAAGTACAAACAAAAAATGAAGAGAAAAAAGAAAAAGGACAGTTGGCACAATGAGGGAATTGATATTTCATTATAGAAGAAATTTCTATATGCACACTCTTTGAAAGGAAGGATTTACAAGTTAATTAATTTGGGTTTTTTTTCTCCCCAAAGTGTTTTCACCAAATGCACTGCTATAATCCTCCCCACACTCCCAAGCAGCCTCTGCACAAGCGCAGACCACAAACCTTCCCGGCTGTGGACACAATTGCCTTCTCTTGAGAGTATCTGAGGGAGTGGAAAAGCTTTCCCTGCGGCCTGGATAGTGTCAGTCAGTGTCAGTCAACCCAAACGTTTAGGGTTTTACGTTGGTCTGTGCCACTTCTGACCTCAGATGCTGAGCGGGAGCAGCACCACGTATTCTTCAACAAATGCATTTGTTGGTGATTTGCAGAGCCCTGTAAAGATGGGGTCCAGGACAGGGGGTCCCTCTTGCCTGAGACTAAGGCTGGTACTGAAACTGTTGCTTCTTTTGTCTCTGGGGAATGAGGGTGTTCTTAGCAAGCCGATCTGTGCTTCTGACCATCTTATTGGACTTCTGGGGCCCTGGGAAGCTTGGACTCCCTGTTAGAACCACCTTGGCTCCATGGAACACTGGGAGGTAATTTGTGGCTCTTCCTGACTTGTCCTGCCCCCTTTCTAATCCCTCTGCCTGTGCCCTGGCAGCCCCGGACGTGCGCACGGGTTCTGCCTCTCAGCACATTCCAGATGAGAAGCTGGCACCAGCTTCTATGTTCAGATGTATCCCTGAACTTCACAGGCTGTTCCCTGGGGATCGTCTTTATAGGAAACCATGGCGAGTGCTCCCCCTTCTCAAGAGTGGGAGGATATGGAAAGAAAGAAGCTTCCAACTCTAACCCTCCAAGATCTCAGGAAGTCTCCCCAGCCTCTCTCGAATCTCTCTGCAGACCACCCTCTAGCGGTGGAGTGAGGCATAGAATTCACTTCTGATTTGCTCCATTGTTTTTGTTTCTCACCTGGCTGGTCCTCACGGAGTCTACACATCTGTATTTATGTCTGTTCTCCCAGGAAGGGATTCGTTGCGAGGGGGAAGAAAGTAACACTTGTAGATTGCCATTTTGAAGCTATCCAAGGACTGTTCACCACGTGGCTGTGGTGGACCAGGCTTGATACCACACTGAGGCGTGGAGGACATCTCTTTTTCATGACGTTCATGACCTTTTTTTTTGCCCTGAGGTTAACACCAGGTTGACTCCACAGTCTGTGAACCAGCTTCCCAAACCACACAAGGACTTTTTCAGAAATCTCTGCCCTGTTCTGCTAAACAATTCAGGTATCATTTTCTGTCGGTCTTAGTCTCTTTTAAACTACAAAATGCTTGCCTACTTTTAAACTCAAAATGATGCTTATAAAGTTTGTTTCAAATGAGTTTCAAAGAGGGGAAAACCATATATATTTGTATAATAGTTTTTAGACAGATATACTTAACTCTATTTCATAACACTAATTACCTTGGATGAAATATTATTTCTTATCCCAAGCATGGCTGGCTCTCTGAAATGCACCGCAGATAATTCTACTTGGTATCTGCTATGTCTGTAATTTACTGGGTCTGCCAAATGCTGACTAAACAAATCATGTTAGCTGGCTCCCAGTGGGGTTCTCCTCTTCAGTTCACAATGGGCAGCTATCTCCATCTTTCCATCATATCTAGTTAACATCTTCCGTGCTTTGGGCAATTGTAAATAGTATTTTATTTAGAACTTTGCAAATCATAAAAATGACATAATTTTAAAAATGCATTTCACAACCCATAATAATAGAGTTGGAAAAAAAGAAAGCAAATATATCTGTGTTTGTTTATTTGTTTGGGGTTTTTTTTTGTTTTTTGTTTTTGTTTTTGTTTGTTTGTTTTTGAGGGCAAGAGTGGAGATGGTTTCTAATGAAGCTCTCTCATGCAACTGGAAAATTCTCACAGCTGAAAGGCTGGCTGTCTCTCAGCCATCTAGCAGAAAAAGGTTTCCTCGCACTGAGAGAACATGGGGATGTGAGAAAGTCAAGGAAGAATGAAGCCCTACTGCTTTTCTGCTTGATATTATGCAGGTTTTAAAAAGATGTCATTGGAGAAAAATCCTGCCAGGAGTTCTGGGCTCTGCTGTTGAAATAAATTTTAGCAATCTGGCTCAGATAAGACCTTGAGTGTGATTTCATGAATTCATTCTTCCAGTGAAACTCATTGCCACCTGAGGTGTGCCAGTCTCTGTGCTCCACACTTGGGACCCAAAGTTGAATTAGACATGGTCCCTGTCCACAGAAAATCTTGATGTCCTCTTGTTGAGACCCCTGCAATCCACAGGGTTCAAATGCGGTAACTCAAATTTCTCAATTTGCCCAAGAATGTACATTCTATAGAGAGTTGACTCATCCTAAACAAACCAGAACAGTGGTTTTTTTCTTACCGTATATATGTGGTAAGAAATATATGTATTCTAAGTCAGTACTTGCTATGCATGGAAAGAGGCTAACATCTAAACATCTAAACAGCTTGTACCCAGCATTGAGCTAGGTACAGTTATCTCATCTAATGTAGACTGCATATTAATCTTATAAGATAGGTATTACTGCACTCATTTGGTATGATGCAGAAATGGAAGCTGGAAGATGAAAAGTTGCTCAAGATCATACAGTTAGCAAAGGGTGAAGCCCCAATTCCAGCAGGCCTGCCTGATTTTAGAGCCCTTCCAATTTAATGATCTTGAGTTCATTTAATAGTATTAAAGTCTGCCTTTGGTTCTTAGGTCAGTAGCACTTTATTCTTTCTGTTTATTCTAGATGTCAACCACTTAATGAATCTACTTTCCCCAACTATCTTTCAAAAGAAAATTGACTGCAATTTTCTCCATTTGGTTTCTTAACCATGAATGGTGCAGAAATTTTCCCAATTTGGGGAACAATCTGCTAAGATCTAGATATGCCACAAGTTGGTTATTTCATCATGGTCTCAATAAGAAAAAAGAAAGAAACCATAACATTTTTCTTTCTTCCCTTCTTCCATCCTTCCCTCCCTTCTTTCTTATTGTCACCTTTCCTTTCTGTCCTTTATTCCTAATTTAATATATTCCTAATATATTAGGTCCAATGCACTCACATCTTCATGGGAAGAAACATATGTGTACAGATAATTATCAGGAAATATGTATATTCAATAATAGAAATATATCCAAAATACACTTCCAGCCTGGAAGACAGTATGATTAACTCTATCCTGAAGAAGGTAGGGCCAGGGAATCTTTCACCCAGAAATCGCTTGATCTTGGTGCTTGAAAAATTAATAGGCAAGAGGAAAGGCAATTCAGGGAGAGAGTGCAGAGTACGAAAAGCCCAGGTGTGTCTTTGTTGGCTATGAATTCCTATACCAGTGACTACTAAATGCAATATTAAGAAGAGGAATGGAGATGCAGAAAGGTCAGAGCCAAACAAGTATTGTATTGATATTGGCAAAGTGTGCATGGTTTCCAAAGAGAAGTATCTTGCTGCTCTCAGCGGTGTTAGCATGGAAGGTGAGGCAACTGCAGGAATGGCACCATGCCAGTTGGTGTGGACGGAATGACTTCTCTCTCCTGGAAAGTATGATGCTAAATACTTCATCTTTTATCAGGACTTTTTCTGTTTGTTATAAAAGTCATTTGACATGGTACAAATTAGAGCAAGGCTGTGATACAGAGCATTTATTTTCTCAGAAATATTTAAGGCAAGGAGAGTGGGGTCTTCATGATGATTTAGACCAATCCTTGATGATGGGGATGAGACCCACCTCTCCGGAGGCACATGGCTGCATAGATTAGAGTTCTGTCAACAAAAAGGAGGGAGGAAATAGCTCAAAAATGTCTGCTACAGAGCAAATAAGAAAATTGAGGGACTAGGTGATTGACATTTGCAGTGAAGTATAGATGATGCATCTGTGTATTAATGAAGAAGGAGCATTGCATATTTTCTCTCTTTTTTAGTACCATGCACATCACTATAGGTCACATATAATTGTCTGTAGAGGGCTTTTCATTAGTTTTTGTTTTGTTTTGTTGTATCTTTATTGTCTTCAAAACAGTGCTTTATAAAAGTGCTTTGAAATTTCTATTCATCATCTGCAAGGTGCTGGAGATTTAAATTCACCTTCATTCATTTCATATCTGAATACCTACGAAAGGCAAGGAATTTGCTTTCTGGCAAATCAAAGATGGTAAATAAGATCAAAGATGGTAAAAATGTTTCTTTGGAACAATAAAATAGAAGCCACCAGAGGTCCTGGATGACCTCAGATAAAGCCACATACCTAGACTGGACCACCTGCTCATCTCTGGACTATTATACAGGAAAGAAATTTCTATCTTCTTTGAGGCACTGTATTTTAGAGTCTATTTATTACAACAGCCTATCTTAACTAACACACTTGTTGCCTTTTTTTGAAGACAAAATCAGAAGATTTTGTCACAAGAAACTGAAATTTAAAATTTTATATAAAATCTGCAGGTCTCTCTTTTTTTTAGAGGTTGATTGTTAATTTAGAATTATTTGAAGCTCTGCTTAAGGCAAAACCACATGTCCATGCATTACCACTGCCCCTCTGGCCTTGCTTCTTGCCTCCAACACTTCTTGGCTGTGTAACTGGTTGCTTCTGTGTTTTGTCTCCACCACGGGTGCAACAATATTTGCAGGGAGGCAGAGAGGGGATCCCTGGCCAACATTTGAAAGGAGAGGATGAAAGGTACGTTGTGGACTCTCTATGTCTCTTACTTGGTACTTTTTCAAAACATTAATTTATCAGGTAGAAATACTACAGAGCATCCAGCTCCTCCAATGAAGGATGAATAAGGATGTAGTAGATCATGGCAAATGGAAAGATAGCCTACGGAGGACTACTGAATGGATTAGATGGGTTAACAAGTGTAAGGACTTAGAACAGTGCTGGCAAACAGTAAACACACAGTAAGGCTGGATGTTAGCATTATGCAACTTGCCCAAGGTCACAGCTTGTAAGTTGAAGGAGTACGTGGACCTCCTGGATGGACTTTTCATGTTTCAACTTGTTCACAATTTTTGTCTGCTTTTTTGCTCTGCATACTGAAATTTCCTTAACTTTACCTTCTATATGACTAATTCTACCTTTAACCATGTTAATTATTTAGTTCACTTATTAAATGAGGTGTGGAGTTTTTTTTGGCAATCGTATTTTTTATTTCCAAGAATTTTTCTAGAGCCCTGGTAGCTCATTTTTGCATGGCAACCTGTTCATATATTATGGATGTTATATCCTTTCTGTTCTGAGGACACTACTTTAAATTATTTTTTAAAGTTCTCTTTGATTTCCTGCATTATTTCTATTTTTTTCCCCAGGGTCATCTGTTCTGTTTGAGCATCTGGTCCTTTTCCTTTCTTTTATTGGTTTTCCTCAAATATCTGATGATCTTGTAATGGCCATTCACATTTAGGAGTGAAGATTTAAGTTGATTTGTATGGAGAGTTAGCAGGATTTTCCTCTGCAGCCATGTGAGCCTTGTTCCCTAACAGGCTTCTCCTACAGGTTGGTTTTATGCTTTGCGTACGTGCACTGGTTGTATTGACAGACTTTTGGGTTCATGGACATAAAACAGGCATCCTGAAGACATCTTCCAATTACCACAAACTAGGACTTGACTTTGGCTGTGGAAGGCTTTAGCACATTTCTTTCCTGAGAAGATCTACTTTTCTCCCCAGATTCTTTCCATGTGGAAGGTGGAAGGGGGGCAGTCATAGGGCACTTTCAACTCTACTTCTTTTTCTGGTCCCTGTTTAAGAGACTTTTCCAGGCAGATAACTCACGATCTTAAATTGTCAGGATTTATCCTGTGAATAAACACTACTGTTCCACATGCAGTTTTTTTTTATTAATATATGGTAATTGCCCATGTTACTCATCTTTATTGACGCCAAACTTCTTTTTTCTTACTATGATTTATTCTGCTCTATTGTTCCAGATTCCCTCTCTTTTTAATTTTTTTTAAAATTTATTTATTTTTTATCCTTTTTTATTTAAATGCAATTAATTAACATATAATGTATTATTGGTCAGTGATTCATCAGTCTTATATAACACCCAGTGCTCATTACATCACCTGCCCTCCTTTATGTCCATCACCCAGTTACCCCATCCCCTTACCCCCTTCCCCTCCAGCAACCCTCAATTTGTTCCCTATGATTAAGAGTCTCTTATGGTTTGTCTCCCTCTCTAATTTTGTCTTGTTTTATTTTTTCCTCTTTTCTCCTATGATCCTCTGTTTTGTTTCTTAAATTCCACATATGAGTGTGGTCATATGACAATTGTCTTTTTCTGATTGACTTATTTTGCTTAGCATAATACCCTCTGGTTCCATCCAAGTCTTTGCAAATGGTAAGATTTCATGTTTTTGATGGCTGAGTAGTATTCCAGTGTAAAGATACCACATCTTCTTTATCCATTCCTCTGTCAATGGACATTTGGGCTCTTTCCATAGTTTGGCTATTGTGGACATTGCTGTTATAAATAATGGGGTACAGGTGCCCCTTCAGATCAGTACATTTGTATCTTTGGGGTAAATACCTAGTAGTGCAATTCCTGGGTCATAGGGTAGCTCTATTTTCAACTTTTTGAGGAACCTCCATACTGTTTTTCAGAGTGGCTACCCCAGCTTGCATTCCCACGAACAACATAAGATGGTTCCCCTTTCTCTTCATCTTCATCAACATCTGTCATTTCCTGACCTGTTAATTTTAGCCATTCTGACTGGTGTGAGGTGGTATCTCATTGTGGTTTTGATTTGTATTTCCCTGATGCTGAGTGATGTTGAGCATTTTTCATGTGTCTGTTGGCCATTTGTAGGTCTTTGAAGAAATGTCTGTTCATGTCATCTGCCCATTTCTTGACTGGATTATTTGTTGTTTGGGTGTGGAGTTTGATAAGTTCTTTATATTTTGAATACTAGCCCTTTATCTGATAAGACATTTGCAAATATCTTCTCCCATTCTGTTGGTTGTCTTTTGGTTTTGTCAAATGTTTCCTTTGCTGTGCAAAAGCTTTTTATCTTGGTGAAGTCCCAATAGTTCATTTTTGCCTTTGTTTCCCTTGCTTTTGGAGACGTGTCTAGCAAGCAGTTGCTGTGGCTGAGATCACAGAGGTTGATACCTGTGTTCTCCTCTAGGATTTTGATGGATTCCTGTCTCACATTTAAGTCTTTCATCCATTTTGAGTCTATTTTTGTGTATGGTGTAAGGAAATGGTCCAGATTCATTCTTCTGCATGTGGCTGCCCAATTTTCCCAAAACCATTTGTTGAAGAGACTTTTTTCCATTGGACATTCTTTCCTGCTTTGTCAAAGAGTAGCTGACCGTAGAGTTGAGGGTCCATTTTTGGGTTCTCTATTCTGTTCCATTGATCTATGTGTTTGTTTTTGTGCCAGTATCATAGTGTCTTAATGATTACAGCTTTGTAGTAGAGCTTGAAGTCCAGAACTGTGATGCCACCAGCTTTGGTTTTCTTTTTCAACATTCCTTTGGCTATTGGGGTTCTTTTCCAGTTCCATACAAATTTTAGGATTATTTGTTCCAGCTCTGTGAAAAAAGTTGATGGTATTTTGATAGGGATTGCATTGAATGTATAGATTGCTCTAGATAGCATGGACATTTTAACAATATTTGTTCTTCCAATCCATGAGCATAGAACGTTTTTCCATTTCTTGTCTTCCTCAATTTCTTTCATGAGTGTTCTATAGTTTTCTGCGTACAGATCCTTTGTCTCTTTGGTTAGGTTTATTCCTAGGTATCTTATGGTTTTGGGTGCAATTGTAAATGGGATCGACTCCTTAATTTCTTTCTTCTGTCTCATTGTTAGTTACAGAAATGCAACTGATTTCTGTGCATTGATTTTATATCCTGCCACTTTGCTGCATTTCTGTATGAGTTCTAGCAATTTTGGGGTGGAGTCTTTTGGGTTTTCCCCATAGAGTATCATGTCATCTGCGAAGAGTGAGAGTTTGACTTCTTCTTTGCCTATTTGGATGCCTTTTATTTCTTTTTGTTGTCTGATTGTTGAGCCTAGGACTTCTACTATTATGTTGAACAACAGTGGTGATAGTGGACATCCCTGCCATGTTCCTGACCTTAGGGGAAAAGCTCTCAATTTTTTCCCATTGAGAATGATATTCACTGTGGGCTTTTCCTATATGGCTTTTATGGTATTAAGGTATGTTCCCTCTATCCCTACACTATGAAGAGGTTTAATCAAGAAAGGATGCTGACTTTGTCAAGCGATTTTTCTTCATCTACTGAAAGGATCATATGGTTCTTGTCCTTTCTTTTATTAATGTAGTGTATCACATTGATAGATTTGCGGATGTTGAACTACCCCTGCAGCCCAGGAATAACTCCCACTTGGTCATGGTGAATAATCCTTTTAATGTACTGTTGGATCCTATTGTCTAGTATCTTGGTGAGAATTTTTGCATCCATGTTCATTCGGGATATCGGTCTGTAATTCTCCTTTTTGGTGGGGTCTTTGTCTGGTTTTGGGATCAAGGTAATGCTGGCCTCATAGAAAGAGTTTGGAAGTTTTCCTTCCATTTCTATTTTTTTGAAACAGCTTCAGAAGAATAGGTATTAATTCTTCTTTAAATGTTTGATAGAATTCCCCTGCAAAGCCATCCGGCCCTGGAGATGGCTTTGTTTTTGGGGGGAGAATTTTTGTTGGGAGATTTTTAAAAAATTTTTTATTGTTATGTTAATCACCATACATTACATCATTAGTTTTTGATGTTGGGAGATTTTTGGAAGGCAGCTATGCTCACCACTATACCACCAACGCAGGCAATGTTGGGAGATTTTTGATTACTGCTTCAATTTCCTTGCTGGTTATGGGTTTGTTCAGGTTTTCTATTTCTTCCTGTTTCAGTTTTGGTAGTTTATACATCTCTAAAATGCATCCATTTCTCCCAGAGTGCCTAATTTGTTGGCATATAGTTGCTCATAATATGTTCTTCTAATTGTTTGTATTTCTTCAGTGTTGGTTGTGATCTCTTTCATTCATGATTTTATCTTTTTGAGGGTCCACTCTCTTTTCTTTTTGATAAGTCTGGCCAGGGGTTTATCAGTCTTATTAATTCTTTCAAAGAACCAGCTCCTAGTTTCGTTGATCTGTTCTACTGTTCTTTTGGTTTCTATTTCATTGATTTCTGTTCTAATCTTTATTAGTTCTCTTCTCCTGGGTTTAGGCTTTATTTGCCATTCTTTCTCCAGCTCCTTTATGTGTAAGGTTAGGTTGTGTATTTGAGACCTTTCTTGTTTCTTGAGAAAGGCTTGTATTGCTATATACTTCCCTGTTAGGACTGCCTTTGCTGCGTCCCAAAGGTTTTGAACAATGTGATTTCATTTTCATTTCTTCCCATGAATTTTTAAAATTCTTCTTTAATTTCCTGGTTGACCCATTCATTCTTTGGTAGTATGCTCTTAGCCTCCATGTATTTGAGTTCTTTCCAAATTTCCTCTTGCAACCGAGTTCAAGTTTCAAAGCATTGTGCTCCAAAAATATGCAGAGAATGATCCCAGTCTTTTGGTACTGGTTGAGACTTGATTTATGACCCAGTATGTGATCTATTCTGGAGAATGTTCCATGTGCATTCAAAAAGAATGTGTATTCTGTTGCTTTAGAATGGAATGCTCTATATATATCTGTAAAGTCCATCTGGTACAGTGTGTCATTCAAAGCCCTTGTTTCCTTGTTGATCTTTTGCTTAGATGATCTGTCCATTGCCATGAGTGGGGTGTTATAGTCCCCTACTATTATTGTATTATTATCGATGTGTTTCTTTAATTTTGTTATTAATTGGTTTATATAATTGGCTGCTCCTATGTTAGGGACATAAATATTTATAATTGTTAGATCTGCTTGTTGGATATACCCTTTAATTATGATATAGTGTCCTTCTACGTCTTTTATTACAGTCTTTAAAATCTAATTTGTCTGATATAAGGATTGCTATCCCAGCTTTCTTTTGATGTCCATTAGCACGATAAATGGTTTTCCACCCCCTCAATTTAAATCTGGAGGTGTCTTTGGGTCTAAAATGAGTCTCTTGCAGACAGCATATCAGTGGATCTTGCTTTTTTATCTGATACACCGTGTCTTTTGATTGGGGCATTTAGCTCATTTACATTCAGAGTACGTATTGAAAGATATGAATTTAGTGTCATTGTATTACCTGTAAAGTTGCTGTTTCTGTATATTTTCTCTATTCCTTTCTGATCTATGTTACTTTTAGGCTTTCTTGTCACTTAAAGGATCTCCTTTAATATTTCTTGCAGGGCTGGTTTAGTGATCACAAATTCTTTTAGTTTCTGTTTGTCCTGGAAGCTTTTTATCTCTCCTTCTATTTTGAATGGATATAGTATTCTTGGCTGCATATTTTTCTCATTTAACACCCTGAAAATATCATGCCAGTCCTTTCTGGCCTGCCAGGTCTCTGTGGATAGGTATTCTGCCAGTCTAATGTTTCTACCCTTGTAGGTTGTGGACCCCTTGTCCAGAGTTTCAGGATTTTCTCTTTGTCTCTGAGATTTGCAAGTTTCACTATTATATGTTGAGGTGTTGACCTATTTTTATTGATTTTGAGGGGGTTTCCCTGTGCCTGCTGGACTTGAATGCCTGTTTCCTTCCCCAGATTAGGGAAGTTCTCCACTATAATTTGCTCCAATATACCTTCTGCCCCCCTTTTCTCTTCTCCTGGGATCCCAATCATTCTAATATTGTTTCACTTTATGGGATCACTTATCTCTCAGATTCTCCCCTCATGATCCAGTAGTTGTTTATCTCTCTTTTTCTCAGCTTCTTTATTCTTCATCATTTTGTCCTTTATATTGCTAGATTTATCCTAGCAGTTAGAGTCTCCACTTTTTATTGCATCTCATTAATAGCCTTTTTTATTTCAACTTGATTAGATGTTAGTTCTTTTATTTCTCCAGATAGGGATTCTCTAGTATCTTCTATGCTTTTTTCAAGCCCAGCTAGTATCTTTATAATCATTATTCTGAACTCTAGTTCCAACATCTTACTTATATCCATACTGATTACGTCCCTGGCAGTCAGTACTGCCTCTTGTTCTCTTTTTTTGAGGTGAGTTTTTCTGTCTTGTCATTCTGTCCAGAGAAGAATAGATGAACAAGAGAACCAAATAATAAAATAACAACAGTGACCCCTGAAAAATATACACTAAAAAAATCAGAAGAGACCCAAAACAACAACAACAAAAAATTTTTAAGAAGACAGAATATAATCAGACAGGTGAACAGAACAGAGCAATAGACTATATCCTGAGTGTATTTTGGTCTGTTTGTTAGAACAAACTACATGCCAAAATTGTAAAGAAAGAAAAACATGTATATACAAAAATAAAATTAAACACAATGAAAGGATGAATGTAAGTGTCAAAGTGAAAATTATAAAAAAGATTTTTTAAAAAGAGTTGACAAGGGGTGCCTGGGTGGCTCAGTCGTTAAGTGGCTGCCGTCGGCTCAGGTCATGATCTGCTTCTCCCTCTCCCACTCCCCCTGCTTGTGTTCCCTCTCTTGCTGTCTCTTTCTCTGTGTCAAATAAATAAAATCTTAAAAAAAAAAAGAGTTGACAAAATAAGAAATTGGTTGAAAAGGAAAGAGAAAAAAAATTAAAATTGAAAGACTAAAGAATCGTGGGGGGAAAAACCCATGAATTCTATATAGTATTGTCCCCTAGTTCTGTGTGATCAGTAAACTGGGTCTTGGCTGGATGTTCTTGCTGAACTTCCGGGGGAAGGGCTTATTGTGCTGATTCTCAGGTGTCTTTGTCCCAGGCAGAATTGTACCACCCTTGCCAGGAGGCCAGGCTAAGTAATCTGCTCTGGATTGCTGTATGTGGCTTTTGTTCCTGAAGGCTTTCCATGCCACTTTAGAGGATGAGAATGAAAATGGTGGCCTCCCAATCTCTGGTCCTGGAGGAGTCAGAACCTGGGGCCCTACTCCTCAGTGTGCCCTCAGAGAAAAGCAATCAATCACTCCTCTTTCTCTGGTCTCCAGCCACACTCTATGCTCACCCAGCCTGTGACCGAGCATTTCTATCTCAGGCATGTGACCCTGTTTTGAGTCTCCAAAACCTGCAGACTCCTGCAGCATGCACCCACACTGCTCCTCCCAGGGGAAGGATGGGGGTATGGTGTCTCCCTGCGGTTCCGCCACTTCCTGGGCCCCTTCTCAGAGACCAGTCCCCCTGTAGGGCTTTGTGATTTATGGCAACCCTGAGCTGCAAGCTCACTGGGCTCACTGATTGCAGCCAGCTTCCCCACTCTGATGCCTGGGAACTCTGCTGCACTCAAGCACCCCCGGTCTTCCTGTGAACCTGAGGATCCTGAGACCACACTGTCCCACCTAGGATTCCACCCCACTTCACCACCTGAGCACCTTTCAGGCAGGGACATCCCTCACAGGAACAGACTTCTAAAAGTTCTGGTTTGTGCTCTGCTGCTATATCACTTTCCAGTAGCCGGCTTATGGAGGCTCCCTACCCCCACAGTTTATCTTCCCATATATCACCTTGGATTCACTTCTCTGTACCTCCTACCTTGCAGAAAGTGGTTGCTTTTCTATTTGTAGAGTTGCAGCTATTCTTTTCTTGGATCTCCAGTTGAGTTCGAAGGTGTTCAGAGTGATTTGATAGCTATCTAACCAAATTCCTGGGATCAGACGAAACTAAGGTCTCCTACTTCTCTGCCATCTTGGACTATCCCCCCCCACCTCTTTTTTAATCTGCTTGTAAGTCCTCGTAATTTCTTACCCAATGATAGCACACACATAAAGATAACTTTCTAATCAACATCACCTATATTTTTTATTTATCCCTTTGTATAACTTTTCATATCATCTGAATGCACTTTTTAAAGATTTTTATTTATTTATTTGAGAGAGCAAGAGAGAGAGAGAGAATGAATGGGGGTTGGGGGGAGAGGGAGAAGCAGAAGCAGACTGCCTGCTGAGCAGGGAGCCCGATGTGGGGCTTGATCCCAGGACCCCGGGATCATGGCCTGAGCCAAAGGCAGATGCTTAACCAACTGAGCCACCCAGGCGCCCCTGAATGAATTTTGAAGTGTGTGCTTAACTTCTTATTTTGATTAGTCTTTTCTGTAGTAAGTTTAAATCATCTCTATTGTCTTCTTTAAATGTTTATTTAGGATTGATTATCTCCACGGGTTTATTTAGGAAAGCTGACAATGAAGAAGTATGTTTGCTGACTCAGCTGGTGATATCCATGAAAACATACCAGAAGTTTTATCTAATCGTGCCAATAGCACTTAAATCTAGGCTTCAGAGTTCCTGGGAGAGCTTTAAGCTCCACCTAATTGAAAGACATTTTAAAGAATCAGAAGTAGAAGGCTGATTCTTTCTTGATTTACCCTTTCGTGATTTACTCCACTGGACCCCTAAGACAATGAACCAGATCCTATATTCTGACCCTTCTAGCCTTCTCACGGATACATGAATATATCCTTTCCATCCTTTTCAAGCTCTGTCGCTCTGTGTCCTCACTGGACAACAAAGGAGTGGATTCAGTGGCTCTGGTACAGGTTTAACTGTTCAGGGAGCTCCCACACTACAGCTCACTGGGTGCTGTTGTTATTTGAAGTTGAAGATCAATATCTGAACTACAACACCTGATCCTCACATGCCAGTCATGAATGCCAGGGAGATAAGGTGTGTGTGTGTTGGGGGGGGTTGGGAGGCAAGAAGTGGTTGTAGTCCTACAGTAAAAAGTTAGTTGATATTTACTGACTATGGTGAACAGGCCTCTAAAGTCATATATGTGGGAATATAAAAAGCTCATAGGTGTTTTTTCTTCAATGCCCCACCAAAGAGCTGAATTTAGATTAAAAACTTGCTTCCATCCTTGAAAATGCAACCTGTTGTGGACGAATGTTTGTGGCCTCCCCCCCCCCAAATTCATATGTTGAAATCTTAACCTCCAAATGGGAAGATGTTAAGTGGGGCTTTTAGGAGGTGATGAGGTCATGGGCAAGGAGCTCTCCTGAGTGGGATTAGCACCCTCATAAAACGGATCCCAGAGAGTTCTCTCACCCTCTTTCCATCGAGTGAGTACACAGTGAGAAGTCAGCAGCCTGTAGGCTGGAAGAGGATCCTTGCCAGAACCCAACCATGCTGGCGCCCAGATCTTGGACTTCCAGCCTCCAGAACTGTGAGAAATAAATACCTGTTGTGTATAAGCCATCAGTCTGTGGTACTTTGTTACACCAGCCCAAACTAAGATACAACCTAGTTACATTTGTAATAGAAATTTTAAATAGAAATAATAAAATAGTAATAAAATTAGAAAAATGGTATTGAAGGGAACATCTGTACAGTTGAGAAGTAATAAGTAAAATGACTCTTTGGTTTTCTTTAAAAATGGGTGTGTCATCTTCATGTAAGTTTCAGCCTTCTTCCCCTGCCACAGGGGCCTCTGACTTCGGTGGTCATGCCCCTTGCGAATGGCAGTTGTTTTCCCGTATACCACAACATGTGTTTGTTTATAAATTGTGTTCATGTGCTGCCCCACAAATACATTATGAATGTTAAAATTTCCTATCTTTCTATATATTTTATAATATATCGAGTAAAAAGTTAAATAGGAAACGAAATTTGGAGAGTTTCTCTCCACATCCTAATAAAACACTTTGCCCATTTCTTGTATCCTTTCAGTCAGGTTCATTAAAAGTAATTATATTTTAATTTTTTATCACCGAAATTAAAAATATGTATATAAGAGTAGTCATGAAGGAATAATAAGTCCAATGTATTCATCACTTAATTTTAATAATTATCCATTTATAGCAAGTCTTTTTTTTTTGGAGTTCCAAGGGGCTTTTATTGAGATAAACTAACAAAAAGCAAGTTTTTATCAGGGGCGCCTGGGTGGCTCAGTTGGTTGAGTGTCTGACTCTTGGTTTTTGCTCAGGTCATGATCTTTCGGTGGCGGGATGGAGCCTCACATCAGGCTCTATGCTCGGTGTGGAGTCTGCTTTAGATTCTCTCTCCGTCCTCCTCCTGCTCTCTCTTTCTCTCTCTCTCTCAAATAAATAAACAATCTTTTAAAAAACAAACAACCCCCCCCCCAAGATTTTATCAGCCATCTTTTCTGAACCTTATAAACTCAGCAGAGATTCTGGTGCATATATGTGGACATACAACATAACACATCCCAACAAAAACAGAGTCCCACTGGAACACTTGCCAATTAACAGGAGGACAATTTTTCCTATCCCCAAATGTTTTCAAAATCTTGAGTCACCACTGTTCACTTCTCAGTGGAACTGGTCCCTTGTGGCTAGGGACATTGGGATTCTATCCCATTTTTACTGAACAAAAAATACATTTCTTCAAGTTTTAGTTTTGTTCCAAAACAGGGAAATGACTTTGTTTTCTCCAGGCACCCCTCCCCTACAATCACTGGGTAAAATGCAGTGGAATTTATGGCATATCTTATGTCATACCTTCCTCAAATTATTTTGAAGCAAATTCCAGACATATAATTCCATCTTCAATATATCAAAATTATATTTTATGCCACTTAATTAACATAAAAGAAAATGAGTGAAAGAAGAAATAGAAAAAAAGAGTGAAAAAGAAGAAAGGAAGGAAGGAACCAACATGCTAACTAGTGAAGGAAAGAAGGTATGAGGAAGGGAGGGAGGGAGATACATAGTTTGGTTATTATTTTATTCCTGTGAGTGTAAATTCCTATCAAGTAACAAAAGTTTGGTCTGATGCAAGTTAATTTGCTTTATTTTGGAAATGATCCCAGCTAATGAATGTTTGCCTTCAAAGAGTTCAGTTCTGCTGCAAACCCATGCCCGTGTACTTCAAACACTTTTAGGTGAAATTCAGACTCTGTATGTTCATTTGATCCTACCCAGATGGTGGACATTATGGAACCAGAACCACCATACTCTGGGTTTCCTTGCCACTTAAAACAAACAAAATAAAACTCTGCATTTTTCTGCCCTTTGGTTTTATTTTGTCTTGTTTTCACTTTGGCTGAAAGGCTTCGATAAAACTAGAAAAAATGTAAAGCTACAGAGATTAAATACCAGTGCACAGCAACAATCAAATTTCACCCATAGGAGAAAAATCAGGTAACTTTCCTACAACCTCAGACACAGATAATCATTTCCTGAGCTCACAAATACAAGACCCCATTCTGTAGGCACTAGATGAAAAGACGCGGGTTTATTTTGCGCTGAGGCCAAAGCTATTTTACTAACTGACCTTGGACTCTGCTGACCTCCAGAGGGAGCCCTGTGGCAGCCAAATCTGAGGTTCATCTGTGAAAGGGCCAAAAGTAATTTTGTTTCAAATGCCAAGGCAATGTTTATGGAATGAGGCAATATTTCTGATAACCGAGACCCAAATGTTGGTGTTCAATGGATTAAAGATCAATGGTAGCAATTTCAGAATAGTGAGCACCTTTAATAAGTAAGCAGTTTGGGGCTATGCCAGTGTAGCCTCCTGAATTCATGGAGAGGAACAAGTGTTCAAGCAGAACAATCTCTAATACAACCATTTGTATCTTCTATGTTTTGACAAATAGCAATTATGTGAATCCAGCCAACTGTGATACCTGAGAAATTCTTTGAGCTAAAAACATACAGTGACTTAGAGTAATAACAACTCCACACAGCCACAAAAGCCTGCTTTGCTGGTGTTTTATGATATACACGTTGCATAAGCCATTGTGAGATCTTGTAACTCAACATTCTCCTCCACCATGTCTTTGGTGGAAGGAAGAGTGATTTAGAAAAAAAAAATCTACCATGTGATGATATAAAGGAGAAGAAAATCTGTTATTTAAAATCAATAGAAAATCTAAAGTCTGAACACTGGTTCATCAGTCTTGAACTAAAATGACCATGTAATAATCCTGCAGTGTTTAGAGGTCATAGTGAGGCTCTGACCAAGGGCTCATGGTTTTCATGTTTGCATTCTGTTGAGGATATTTTATCCTATTCTTTGAGGATAAGAGTGATAAATGCAGTACTACTGCTTTTTATTTATATTATACTTGTCATTCAAAGCAGTCTGAAGACTTTCAAAGAGTAGATATACTTTTACACTAAATATCATAAATACTTTTGAAACAAGGCAGGTTATTAATTAAACAAGTAACTCACTTGCATACTAATGTACAATGCATGTGTTTCTTTTTAAACATGGTTCAGCTGAAAGACAAAAACTCTTACAAACTTAGGACCATTTATATTATTCAACCAAGTACTGTGCTTTCTGAACTATAAATTCTCATCATAAAATATCAACTTTTCTAGTATCTACCCCAAACACACCAGTTGATAAGATTATTTACCTGTGACATGCCATTCCACTCTACCCCTTGAGAGTACAAAGACATAGGTTAAGCAAAGAGAATATGGGAAAGAAGGAAGAATCCAGACCAACAAAAATAGTGGCATTTTTTTAAAATTTAAATTCAATTAGCCAACATGTAGTACATCATTAGTTTTTGATGTGATGTTCAATGATTCATTAGTTGCGTATAACACCTGGTGCTCATCACATCACGTGCCCTCCTTAATGCCCATCACCCAGTTACCCCATCCCCCCATGCACCTCCCTTTCCGCAACCCTCAGTTTGTTTCCCAGAGTCAAGAGTCTCTCATGGTTTTTCTCCCTCTCTGATTTCTTCTCCTTCAGTTTTCCCTCCCTTCCCCTATGATCCTCTGTATTATTCCTTATATTCCACATATGAGTGAAACCATATGATAATTGTCTTTCTCTGATTGACTTATTTCACTTAACATAATCCCCTCCAGTTCCATCCATGTCAATGTAAATGGTGGGTATTCATCCTTTCTGATGGCTGCATAATATTCCATTGTATATACGAACCACATCTTTTTTATCCATTCATCTGTTGAAGGGCATCTCAGCTCCTTCCACAGTTTGGCTATTGTGGACATTGCTGCTATAAACATTGGGGTGCATGTGCCCCTTCTTTTCACTACGTCTGTATCTCTGGGGTAAGTACCCAGCAGTGCAATTCCTGGGTCGTAAGGTAGCTCTATTTTTAACGTCTTTTGGAACCTCCATACTGTTTTCCAGAGTGGCTGCACCAGCTTGCATTCAATAGTGGCATCTTTTTGACATCACAGAGAGTCAACAAGGGACAAAGCTTGAATTTCATAGAAATTCTACTTCATTTTCAATCAAATTGCAAGTAAAAAATGCCAAATTATTCGCCTGTTTTTCGACCCAACCAGACTTCACTTTCTATAGGCTGACTCCTTGTTTTTATTTACAATCAAAAAGCAAAGTATATTATGCCCATTATGAACTACTAACTTGGTAATGTTTCTGAAAAATAAGACTATGGCTTACTATAGCAGATTCTTACTATGGCTGATACAGCTGGTGTTATTTTATATATTCCTGTAAAAACACTGCTTTCAGCTATACTGGCTTATTTCCAGTGGAAATTGGTGAGTCAAAACAGAGACTCCTCCCAGAGCCGGCATGTGACCCAACATGCAATGTAGGAGCCCAGGAATCTCCTTAACTCAATCAATCACAGGGTCACTGCCCAGTGCTGACTCAATGATGCACAACCGTGGGACATAGAGGAACCAGGTGACAAGTCTCCCCTGGTATTGTCACTAGTCCCTTATGTTGTGGCACTGGAAACTATGTTTAGGGAGTTCTTGTTTGGTTTCATCAGCCCTCAGGAAAGATATAATGAATGAAATAATGGAGTAAACCATATCTATTTAAGGAGATTAGGCTTATTTACCTTGATAAGAGGACTTTTAAAATATTCCATCTAAAAAAGTCAAACTCAGGGAAACAGAGAATAGAGTGGTGGTTACCAGGGATTGGGGGTGGGGGAAATGGGAAGTACATTGGTCAAAGAGTAAACATTTACAGTTACAAGATTAACAAGTTTGGGGAGCTAATGTACAGGATTGTGACTATAGCTAATATTACTGTATCATATACTTGAATGTTACCAAAAGAATGAATCTTAAACATTCCCACCACAAAAAAAAAAATGGTAATTATGTGACAGGATGGAGGTGGTAGCTAATGTTATAATGGTACTCATCTTTCAAAATATAAATGTATCAAATCACCCTGTCGTATACCTTAAAATTACACCATGTTATGTGTCCGTTATATATCTCTGTCACTATCTCTATCTATCTATCTATCTATCTATCTATCTATCTATCTATCTATCTATCTATATTTCAGACACCACCCCATACCTCTGACTCTGCAGTTGGGGCCCAGGAATCTATCTTTATGACATTTCCAGAGTAGTTACTCACCAGGTTTAAAAATCAAGGGCTTAGATTTTCAAATGCACTCCCAAATCCTACTCATATTTTTAGGTTTAAATCTATTTCTTTCTCTTTTCTCAGGTCTTTATATTCACAGAATGAGTGTTGAATAATTTCTTGCATTGCTTACTAGAAGTTTGTTTCATTTGACAACTGAAGACACAAACTCAGAGATGTTAAGTACTTGGTTCAAGGTTACACAGTACACTAATGGAATGGAATTAGAAAGCTGTCTGTTGTAGCCTCCGTGGATAGTTGACTATTCCTTTTCCCTTCTTTTCCTCAGCTTTATATCCAAGTATAAGAAAAATGGAGGCACCTAGGGACTCCCTTGAAAAATCAGACATAAATCAGGGTAAATGTAGATATTAATCCCTAAGCAACACTTTCTCTCAGAGAGAAACCTACAGAATAAAAAAGACTTATGACACATATCAACTAAAGACAGTGTGTGGACCTTGGGGTCCCAACTTGAACAAAATGTAAATTTGTTTTTAAATTATGGGACATCAGGAAAATAAGAACACCACCTGAATATTCAATTACATTAAGGAATTGTGTTTAAATATTAAAAGGCTGACAATTTCATTATGGCTCTATTTTTCAAAGTCCTTGCATTTTAGAAATACTTATTGTAATATTTATGAATGCAACAATCTCTGGGAAGCTTCAAATCCAGTGGTGGGGTAAGGGGCAGGAGTAGCTGTGATGAGACAGATTTGAAATAAGATTGACCATGAGTTGATAATGATTGAATCCAAGTGATGACGCACAGGACTTTTTATGCTATCCTTTCTACCTATTCACATGTATGTTTTAAATTTCTCACTATAAATTTTTTTTTTTAAGAATCCATTTCTCTCAAGGGCTGGCTTACAATTTTGTGGGTTATTTGACTTACCTATATAATAATAGGCTTATTAGTGAGGTCCACAACTTGATAGAATATCAATGGCTTTATGCCTTCAACAGCCTTCCACCATGGCTGTAGGAGATAAATGCCAACCATTAAAGCAGAAACTATGGTTCTCTAGGAACAGCAATCTCTTTCCAAGTAGCTACATATTTCTATAACCTGTTGCACTGTGAGAGACCTAAAACTGCAACAGGTAAACTATTAAAATAATAAAAACAGTTTAATAAATAATAGTAATTGTGAAAGCAATCACACTGATCGTAAGAGTTTTCATAACTCAGTATGCTTGGGAAATTGCTGTTAACTGTGCAAAGTAGAAGGAGGACACACCCAGATCTGGCTAGGGGGTATCCTAGTTAAGGTGTCAGGTTTAGCGCCAATTTCCAATATGCCCAGGAAGCTGCAGCACCCAGACTTTGAGGCTGAACACTCTGCCTTTCTCCTTTGTCCCAGCCCACCACCTCCATTCAGAATCTACAGAGCTGTGAATCTTAAAGGGCAGGATCTACTAGCATTCATTACAACTTCAGAGGTAGCAGGGTTCCCAGTTAAATGAAAGGTGTTCAGGGTTTGTTTTTTAAACAATAATTAACTATTCTATTATTTCAATGAATATTTCAATGAAATATACTATTTCAGCACAGGAAAACCCTGGGAAAAGCTTTGTTTTATGACCTAGAAGTGGAAATAGAGAGTCTAAGGGGAAACAGAGGTAGATTTCTGGAAAGATAATGTTTTATGTGTTTATTTGTCTTCCAGAACTCCAAATAGTTGCCTTGGCAGGCAGGCTGCTCTATAACTGCCCCCTTCTGAAGACTCAGAGGTGTTTACAGAAACTGAAAGTTCCAGCAGTATATTTCCATGAGCTCATTACCCGGTCCGATGATATCCTTTAGATATTGCATGTGCAAATGAATATCCATGCAGTATAAACCCCTGCTCTGAGCTTTTGTTTTAATTACAAAGTAGCAGAAGTCAGATATGTGATTACTGTAACATCAGGGCATCTTTTTAGAATCCCTGCTTTGGTCACTATTATTCAAAGCAACTCCAATGCCATTTCTTGCCTGCCTCTTTATGCTAATCTGCCTAGCTCACTCGGCTCCTCCTCCTTCAGCTTCCCTTAAGAACTGTTCACTTTCAGCTGTCACGGACGGACGGTAACTCAGACCAGGCTTAGAAATCACTTGATTTAACTCAGCAGCACTTTTTAAATTTTATGTCTATTACTCTAGCAGTCCTCTCTAAATACCAGAGGCATTAGATTTCATGTCAGCAGATGAGTCAAAAATTGCCAAAACGGTAATTGGTTAGAAATAGTTATTTTGTAGCATTTTACACTTATCGAGGGGGGGGGGGACCTTCAAAAGTGCTTTGAAATGAAAGAAGAATTAAGTTGTGTTTTTACCCAAGCGAATTGGCATCTTTATTTGTAGGGGAAGTTATACTGGTAAATATTTATTTCAAGAATCATGACTTGGAAGCGCTTGGAAGTTTATTAGAGAGGTAAATGTTTTACACTCACGGACAGGATCTGCATGTACCTCTGTGGCTCTGGGTGTCTGGTGAAGACCATTTTAGGTGACTGACCAAGGGAAGGAAATGCCTTAGTGAGACTGGAATCACAGCCATATTGCCACCACCATGTCTACCATACAAAGAAAAGGCAGAAGCCACCTGTTTAACAGTTTGTACTCCTGTAAACTGAAGCTTCCGGAAGACCAGCGACAGCAAGGTGAGTCAGCCAGGCTAATGGGCTGTGTGTTCGGTGATCTCCCAGTCATTCGCATTCCAGGAAGAATGGTAACCTGGGGAAGTACCTGGGGAATCTCTGGTTGTGAAATGCTTTACGATCTTTGATTTTTTAACTCTGAGAATAAACATACTAGTGATGCATAAGGGTGAGTTAGCTTGGATTCACTACTGGTTTTTAAAGGGCTATGGGAGACTATCAAGAATGTATATTCCTTGGATTTGTCATTCTGCAGCTTATGTGCTTAAACTTCAGGCCACTGTCATTTTTCTAGAGTATGCTAGACTTGTGTAATTCAAAACGTCCATCCAGGCAAGGCAGAATCAGCTACAAGGGGAATCTGCTGAGAGTAGCTTTAAGTTAGCCTGGAACTATCTTCCCTGTCCTGCCACTAATGGCACACTTTTGGATTTAAAGTTTAAACCTAATTTTTGCCCACGTCTCTGACTCACTCATTTGTGGGAAAAATAAATATATTTTTTACTCTTTTCCTGTTAGGATGTAGGAACAGCTGGAGACAGACAGGGAAAAGTGTCACATTTCACATGCTGGGTCCTCATTCAGACTCAACTATCTACCTGGCAGCCCCATTTTCACCATCAGTCTTTTTAAAATTTCAAATCCACTACCCAGCTGCATCAAGTAGTGGCAGATGGTGGACATGAATAGACAAGATGATTCCTCCAATCCATTCTGTCATGGACAGCAGAGGACACTTGAGAAAAAGGCAGGGTTCTGTCATAGATGACATCATCACTCCCCAGAGGCTAAGGATTGGTCCCAGACATTTCTAACTTGCCCTCAATAACCACTGATGGATCTGTCTGTGTATGGATCTAGGCTACCAGCTCTTTATTTACTTTTCCATAGACACAGTTTTAGATTTTAGTGGCCTGGGAAGTGTTGGCTCATGGGCTGAAACCTCCCATTTCCAAGGTGGATCTGTGTGCTGACATTTGCAAGACAGTGTCAGGCCACCTCCCTGCATTATCGCTGGACTTCATGCTGTACAAGGCTTGGCATAGTGTGGGTAGAAAATACTTTATAAGAAATGGAAACAGCAAAAACTTGTAAGACCATTCTGTATCATCAGGGCTTCTCTAAATTATTTTAAACTAACTGCCTTAGCATGTCAAGTCCCAGAATGTGCCAGGGTTCAATCATAGCACTGTAAAATTTTTACCCTTCTGTTAGTAAACTCTAATTCATCATAGGTTTTGGTTGGCTTTTCATTTTGTTTTAAATGCTTAAAGTGACCTCTCCCCTCCGTTGCTAGTATAATATTTATTATATAAAATTTGCCAGGGGGAGAGTTAAGGAGATGGTAAAAATCATCAGCCAAAGATAGTTGCTATTGACATTTTAATGTATATTCATATACATTACAAATAAATATATATACAAATAGACTTATTTTATATATAGTTGTTTTGTAAACTGCTTTTTAATTTAATAATTGATTATGAACAGATTTCCATGTCATAAATTCTTCTACAACCTTATTTTTAACAGTTGTATACTATTCCTTTAAATGTAGGTAGTAAAATTCCTTAGGCAGTTCTCTATGATGAGACATTTTATTTCTGTTTTTTCACCAATACAAACAACACTGTGTTTCACATAAATTATTGCAGAGAAAAGATTATTTTCTTGGGATACATTCTTAGTGGTAGAACTGTGAAGTCAAAGGATATATATGTTTTTAAGATTTTGTGGGTTTTTGTTTTGTTTTGTTTTGTTTTTTTTGCCAATTGGTCCTCCAATCAGAAGTTTAGGGGTCTATTCTCAGTAATACTGGGTAATATTTTTAAAAGCTTTTCCCAATTTTATAAGTGGAAATACTATCTCGCTGTTGTTTTCACTGAAGGCAGGCTGTCTTAATATTCTCTCCTCTTATTGGCCATATCCAGAGGACACTGGAAAAATCATTATGATGACATACTTCCCAAAATACCAACAAGACAAGAAGTCTGGTCTCTTTTCTCAGACTGAAGCTTTTGCCTAGAATGTTTTGAAAGCAACCATATTTTTCCACAACCGAGTCTCAAAATATCAGCCCGCATAAACCACAATCCATAAAGTTGAAAAGCATGCTAATGCAATCCAGACTGGCCACTGACTGCCACAAGAACTGTCATCTAGAGATCTGAATTGACAAGTGACACAGGGCAGTGTTTGCTATGCTGCTAAATAGCATTCTAGTTACTGTTTGGGAGTTGAAAAATACTCATTGAGTGTAGTATCCTCCAAGCTATATTTGCACCTTGCTATTATACAAACTTCAGCAAAGGTCCAAGAAAGCAAAGCCATTAGTTTCAGAGAGTGAGGTCCGCCTGTGGATTTATTCACCAAGGCATTCTGAGTTTGTGGCTTTGGCCGACCCCCAGCCACACCAAGGTTCCAGCTTTTTAACTTAACATACGGACGTGATTAATTGGCATTTAACTCTTCCAAGGGCACAACCAGATTCAACACATACATACTTTCTAGCCCTCCACACTATATGTTGAAGTGCTTGTTGTTATAAAGCTGTACTTTTTGGGTGATCATGTAGATAAAAGTCACTTGTTCTTTAGTAACTATCTGAACGATGACTATGCAAAGCACTGTGCCAGTCACTGGGTACATGAGTTGAATCAAACCAACTAAGCCATGGTTTCCAGTCCACACAGTGTTTACCTGCTACAGCAACAGATGCTCTAGAGTCCAGAACAGTAGTCCAGGAGGCTCCTCTCTCTACTTGTTGCTGTCTGATAGCTTCTTCTGTGAGAGTTCAAATCCATTGATCTATAACTCATCTGAGACCACATTTGTCAACATTAACATATGTCTGCAAAAACTTCGACAACGTTCAGTACACATTACATGTAGGTACTAGGCAAACTTTACCATATTTATATTTTATAATGCTGTATACTTTAAAATTTATAAAGTAAATTTCTAAAATGCTTTAAAAATTACAAAATTTTCAATACGTTACCTCATTTAATTCTTACAATAGTCAGATGAGGTAGTATATTAGTCAAGATTCTCCAAAGAAACAGAATCTACAGGGTGTGTGTGTGTGTGTGTGTGTGTGTGTGTGTGTGTAGATAGAGATAGAGACAGAGATAGAGATAAAGATAGAAATTGATTTTAAATAAATAAAACCTGAGTCGCTCAGTTGGTTGAGCATCTGACTCTTGATTTCAGCTCAGGTCATGATCTCAGGGTCTGGGATCAAGCCCCGTGTGGGGCTCCATGCTTGGTGTGGCGATTCTCTCCCTCTCCGCTGTCCCTGCCCCCACTTGCATGCTTGATTTCTCTCTCTCTCTCAAATAAATAAATAAGTAGTCTTTAAAAATTAAAAAAAAAAGAAACTTATTTTAAGATATTGCCTCACACAATAGGGGAAACTGACAAATCCAAAATCCTCTGTGTGGGCCATCAGCCTGGAGTCCCAGGCAAAGAGTGGACCAATATTGCGGTTAAATTTTGAAAGCAGTCTGTCGGCAGAATTCCCTCTTGCTCAGGGTAGGTCAGTCTTTTATGATATCCAGACCTTCAGCTGATTGGAGGAGGCCCACCAACATTCTAGAGGGCAATCTGCTTTACTCACAGTCCACCAGTTTGAATGTAAATCTTATCCAAAAGCACCCTCACAAAAACATCCAGAATAATGTTTAACCAAATATCCAGCACTGTGGTGCAGCCAAGTTGACACATAAAATTAACCATTATAGGTAGGCATCATTATCCTCAATTTCAAAGATGTGGAAACTGGGAATCCTCAAAGTCAAGTGCTTTTTCCAAGGCTATGTAGTTATTAAGGCCTACTTTCAATGCACTTTCTGTTATATATGGCTGTCTCATAAAATCCATGTTTCGTAGTGTTATCATGTTTAATTTTTTCCATTGATCCATATCAAAGTAACTTCTCTGCAAACGGTCAAGCTGCATTAGGATTCCTTCTGATTTTGTTTGTTCTGATACCAACTAGGTGTGCTACAATTTAATTCAATTCTGACATTTTCCAGAGTTAGTGAAGATTGCAAAACTTAAGGGCTCAGTCTCATGAGACTGACCATTTCAAATGCCAGCTACAAAATTTCAGGTGTCTCCAAGCCATCTGCATTTGTGCCTGGATGATTACAAATGCAAGGCTTCCCACGACACTCCCAGGTTTGAAAATTTGCTAGAATGACTTGTAGAATCCAAGAAAAACCTATACCATTTTATTATAAAGGATACAAATGAACAGCCAACTGAAGAGATACATGAGGCAAGGTGTGTGTGTGGGGGGGGCTTCTGAGCACAGGAGTTCTGTCCCCATGGAGTCTGGGTCTACCACTGTCCGAGGACATCAGTAAGATCACCAACTAGGAAGTTCCAGTAAGCATGGGTGTCCAGAGTTTTCATATGTGATTTCATTACATAGATGTAATTGATTAAATCATTAACTATGATAGAACTCAATTTCCAGTCTCTCTCTCCTCTCTGCCCCAGGTTGGGGGTAGAAAGTAGGGCTAGAAGTTCCAACTCTATACTTGCTTGGTCTTTTTAGTGTGGCCAGCCCCTCCCCGGATTTACCTCATTAGCAAAACAGACACCTGACTCTCAGTCAGGAAATTCAAATGGTTTTGAAGCTCTGTGCAAGGAATAGAGAAAAAAACCAGATCTATTCTTTATTACATCACACTTTGGCCATGATTTTCTGGATGAATTCTGTCCTTAATGTCAGGACAAGTTCCTGAAAGTCAAGAAACATAGATAATGCCTTCAACCATTTACTTATTCAATGCAGTTTTTACCAAGTGCTGGATGCTATATTGAACACCGGAAATGCAAAGATGTTTTTCTCCCAGGCTTGTTTTCTATCATGTGTTTTTTAAGAGGAATTCTGTAATAAAAACTCAGCTAATGATACTTTTTCAACATTTTGGGTGAGAGAAAAAGTGATTTGATTCTATATTGTTCAGACTTTGCTGCATTCATCTTCATTCTTTGTATGTTAGCCACACTCCTCTTGAGGGTTTCAGAAGGCATTTAATTTAGCTTTGAACTTAGTAAAGATAAATATAAAGGTTAAGTGGGGCCTAGTTACTGTGTGATCAAATTTGCTCTGAATCTAAACCATATATTTACACTGCTGCAAATGCACTATTTCCCTTCAATATAATCTGTAAACATTTATGAATGTACTTAATTTAGAACACCTAAAAAATTTAAGTGCTCAGGATTGAAGACACGTCCATAAGAAAGGGAGCCCAGTAGTGGCAAACAGTGAAATAATGCCTTTCATATGAAAAGATGATGTGAAATATATATATTTTGCTTCTCAAAATAGATTTGTATTGGTTTTCCTTTCTGGGATTCTAAAACTGTGATATGGCCTAGACAACATGACATCTTTTGGGTGATACATGGCTAAATGAACGAGGATCGAAGAAGAAGACATACACATATTTCTGTTTTTCTTCCACCAAAGGGATCCTGAAGGAGGCTAGAATGAGTTTTGTTCTATCTGCAAAACCATTTTACTCGCATTTAAAGGCACAGATTGGTGGAAACAAATATAGACCACACTTTAAAATAATTAGAAAGGAGAAAGTTCATATTCTATTAGATTTGATCATATTCAAGCTCTCACCCAGTACAGGAATCCTTTCCATTAAAACCTCCTTAATAGATGAAACATATATAAGGATTTAGAAACATATGTAATGGCTTAAAGTTCATTTTAAGCTCATTAGGATGGCTACCATCAAAAGAAAAAAACACCAGAAGATAACAAGTGTTGGCAAGAATGTGGAGAAATTAGAACCCTTATGCACTGTTGGTGGGAATGCAAAATGGTACATCTGCTGTGGAAAACAGTATGGCAGTTCCTCAAAAACTAAAAATAGAATTATCATGTGACCCAGCAATTCTACTTCTGGGTATATACCCAAAAGAAGTGACAGCAGGGACTCAAACAGATACGTGCACACCAATGGGCATAGCAGCATTATTCACAAAAGCCAAAAGGAAGCAACCCATCTGTCCATTGACAAATGAATAGATGAACAAAATGTGGTATATACATACAATAAAATATTATTCAGCCTTAAAAAGAAAGGAAATTCTGACACATTCTACAACATGGATAAATCTTGAGGACATCATGCCAAATGAAACAAGCAAGTCACAAAAAGATAAATACTATATGATTCCACTAATATGAGATTGCTAGAGTAGTCATTCATAGAGACAGAAAGAATGGCAGTTGCCAGGGGCTGGGAGGGTGACTAGGGAGTTATTATTTAATGGTATAGAGTTTCAGTATTGCAAGATGAATAGGTTCTAGAGATTTCATAAACATGTGAATGCAGTTAGCACTATTGAACTGTACACTTAAAAATGATTAAGATGCTAAATTTTATGGCATGTGTATTTTACCAAAATTACTTTAAAGCCATGGCTGCCCAAAGTCATCCCTAATTACTTTCTGAATTTGGAC
The DNA here is from genome assembly GCF_037043125.1 of Eumetopias jubatus. Classification (NCBI taxonomy): domain Eukaryota; kingdom Metazoa; phylum Chordata; class Mammalia; order Carnivora; family Otariidae; genus Eumetopias; species Eumetopias jubatus. Next base: position 125,782,958 of record NW_028274811.1, read on the forward strand.
TTAAAAAAACAAAAACAAAACAAAACAAACCTTCATTTTTCCCATTCCTAAAACCAAAACTAGAAAGAAATATCCTGCTCATCTCTGATTCCCAAAAGTTATTTCTTTGAAAACATTAATAAAATTAATAAACTCCTAATTTCCATAAAAAAGAAACAAAACATTACCAATATCAGAAATGATAGTGTCATTAAGATCCTATGGCCATTAGAAGGATAATAAAGGAATATTATGATTAATACTGTGCCAGAAAGATGCCCCCCCCAAATTCAACAGCCACTCATGTAAAAACTCTAAAAGGATTTAGAATAGAAGGGAACTTCCTCAACTTGATAAAGAATGTTTTCAAAAAACTGACAGCTAACATAGTACTTTCACTATCAATGAAAGACTTAACACTTTCCTACTAAGGTTGGGAAGAAAACAAGGATGTCCATTATAATCATTTCTATTCAACATGATGGAATAAGACTGAAGGTCCTAGCCAGTGTACTAGGTTAAGTAAAAGAAATAAAAGTCTTAAATATCAGAAAGAAAGAGTTAAAACTATATTCACAGATGAATGATAGTCGATACAGAAAAACCTTTAGGAATCTACTAAAAGAAAATACTAGAACTAATAAATGAGTTTACCAAGGTCACAGGATAACAGCATACAAAGTCAATATCCAAAAAAAAAAATTGTATTTCTATATATTAGCAAAGAATAATTGGAAATTGAAAAACTTTAAGTATTCTTTTAGTAGTACCTTTTTTATAAAAAAAACTTAAGAATTAATTTAACAAAATATGTGCAAGACCTGTACACTTAAAACAAATAAACATTGCAGAGAGAAGTTAAAGAAGATTAAGCTAAATACACAAATTGGAAGGCTCAATATTATTAAGATATCAATCTTCCTCAAATTGATTTAGAGAGTCAAGGCCATCTCAATCAAAATTCCAGCAGAAACAAGCTAATTTAAAATTTATTTTTTAATTTTTTTAAAGATTTTATTTATTTATTTGACAGAGACATAGCGAGAGAGGGAACACAAGCAGAGGGAGTGGGAGAGGGAGAAGCAGGCTTCCTGCCGAGCGGGGAGCCCGATGTGGGGCTCCATCCCAGGACCCTGGGACAATGACCTGAGCCAAAGGCAGATGCTTAACAACTGAGCCACCCAGGCACCCCGCTAATTTAAAATTTATAAGGAAATGCAAAGAACCTAAAAGAACTAAATGAAAAGAAGAACAAAGTTGACAACTTATGCTTTGGATTTCAAGCTATAATAATCAAAATGGTGTAATATTGGTATAAAGATAGAAAGTTGATTATTGAAACAGAAGAGGGAGCCCAGAAATTGACTCATTTATTTTTGGCCAATTGATTTTTGACAAAGATACCAAGATAATTCAAAAAAGGAAAAGGTAGTATTTTTTGTAATAGCTCTGAAACAAATGGCTAAACATATGACTAAAAATGGACCTCATTACCCTCCTCACACAAAAATTAATTTGAAATGAAATATGAAAATACAAAAACTTAGTCCGTAAAGCTGCTAGACGAAAACATAGGAAAATATTTTCACAGAATTGGAATAGGTAATTTTTAGGCACAAAAAAATAGGTAAACTAGACTATCAACATAAAAAATATTTGTTGTTTAAAAGATACTATTAATACAAGAAAAGAGAAGACTGAGGGTGCCTCAGTCGTTAAGTGTCTGCCTTTGGCTCAGGTCATGATCCCAGGGTCCTGGTATGGAGGCCCCCGTTGGGCTCCCTGATCAGTAGGGAGCCTACTTCTCCCTCTGCCCCTTGCTCATGCTCTCCCTTGCTTTCTCTGTCTCTCTCTCTCAAATAAATAAAATATTTTTTTAAAAAAGGAAAAAAATATATATATGATATATAGATCTGAAAAAGAGCTTGCCATCAGAATATGTAAAGAACTCAATATAAACAATTTCATTTAAAAATAGGCAAATGATCTGGCAGACACTTTAGAAAAAGGATATACAAAGGTTCAATAAGCACATCAAAAAATGCTCAACATAATTAGTCATCAGGGAAATGCAAATTAAAAACACTATGAGATATCACTTTACATCCACCAGAATGGCTAAAATTAAAAACACCAATGATACTGTGTTTCAGAGAATGTGGAGCAACCAGAACTCCCATTTACTGTTGTGAAGTGGTATGACCACTTTGGAAAAGAGTCTGGCAGTTTCTTTTATATATAGTTAAATCTGTGCCTACCCTATGATACACAATTACATTCTTAGGTATTTTCCCAAGAGAAATGGACATGATATGTCCACAAAAAGCTTGCAGAAGAATGTTCATAGCAGATGTTATACCTCTGCGCTCCAACATGTGAACAACCCAAATGTACATAAGCAGGTAAATGGATAAGCAAAACTGTGGTATGTCCATAGAGTAGAATACTACCCAGTAGTAGAAAGGAATGAATTACTGATACACGTAACCACATAGATGAATCTGAAATTGCACGACATTTTGAGGGTGAAGACAAGAGGCTGAGCCTAGGGGATGAAGGACCGTGAGCTTAGCACACAGGTAGCTCATAGGGTGCTGCTTCACACGGGCTGGGAAGCCCTGCCAACAGCACACATTCTAACCCTTATGCTGTGTTACAGAAGGCCATCTATTGAGGATGCTGTAGACACCTCAGATGGTAAGTTCTCCTAGGAGACCTATTAGATCCCTTTCAAAACTAAGGTACTGTGATTTGCCCCTAATTCTTTCATTCATTTGGATGTTGCCTCCTCAATTGTGTTGCACAAGCTCTTTGGGAGCAGTTACCTGGGTTTATACCGGGAACCAAGCACAGTGCTAAGGTGTCACCTATAAACAAATCACACTTTGTCTTGTGTCAGGCACTGTTTTAAGCACTTTGCATGTGTTAGCTCATCTCTTTATGAAAGTCCCGTGAGGGAGGGAACATCAAGACCTCACAATTGGGGTCTTGAGCCAAGATCCTAACCCAAGAAACTCCAGAGCCTGTGCTTTAACACATGTTCACTTCCTCCTAATGGGGGCACAAAATAGATGCTCCACTAAGTACCTGCACACGATCTGAGTGATGGCTGGCCCATGAATCAGTTTGTGGTTCAGTTTAAAATGTGTTGTTATTGAAGTCACCAATCAATTCCTATATAAACTGCTCACCACATCCAACGGTCTCCCAAAAGGGTGTAGTTGACTCTAAAACAAACAGAAAGAAAATGCAGCAGTATTGGTGCAGACATATCAGCCCAGAGCAAGTTGTTCAGCTTACTGGGCTAGCAATTTTCACTTAAATCCAAGTTAACTGCATGGTCTCCATGTCTTACACTGCATAAAGTGTGAAAGATAGCAATGTACCACTTTTGGAACTGGGCCGATATGGCCTTGGAGAGATGATTTGGGTTTTAACAAAATACACAAGAGGTATCCAAAACTCCAAGTTAAAAAGGGGCTAAAGAATCGTCATTATTATCATTCGCTTTTTTACTTAAACTGAGGACTCTATTCAAAGTGCTGGCTCAACTATTACATTAAATCATTAACTTGACTTGAAATCTTAACATTTAGGCAAGGTAAGTTTCACACCTGAGTGCTTTTTAATGAAACCTGTTGGTAAAACTAGCATAATATCCAAAAGTCAGGATTCAAAATACAGTAAATACCCTTATGAATGCCTTGGGTGGGCAGCTCTGCTCCTTTCTTCTGGCCTAGGCCTCCAAGAACCTGCATTCCTTCTACCCAATGATCAGATGACTCGCCCTGCATGGATGGCCAATAAGTAAGCACGAGGTCATAGGAGTAAGATCTAGACTACTGGCAAGAGATGATAGTCTGAAGGTGGCTTTTGATACTAACTAAAGCCACATCAAAAGAGCATGAAACATGCATCTGTGTGTTGAGCCAGAAGGAGATAGGAGTTAAACTCTAACTGAGGAAATGAAAATGGACCTATATATTTAAGCAGGAGAGAGAAGAAAGAGATTTTCTTAAGTGGCCTGTATCACTGCAGGATGGGCTTCAGGTCCAAAAAGAACCCAAGGCTAACAGAACACAAATTCCTTTCCCTCAGCAGATGCAGAGAAACTACCAGACTTCCAGACACTATAGCTCAGTAACTTGATTGTCCCTCTCAGGTACGCATCTGTAATGACTGGTTTAAATAATGGGCACCAATGTTTCTTGTTTTGATAAAAGGAGGTAATTCATGAAGAAGGTATGTGACCATCTGGAGAGAAAAGAGTTAAGCAGGGAGCGCGCCTTCTTGTTGGAAATGGACATTTTTGGTCTAGGGCTGTCTGTCTTGCAGAGAAAAGGAGTCGCAGATAAAGATTTGTGTGCGTGTGTGTTTTTATAAACTGAGCATGGGTAAGACACCAGCGCTACCAATTATGAGGAGCTGTTTGTCCAGCAAGACCGAAGGAACTTCATTCTCAAGTATGGATTAATGTTTTGGTATTATTTGCCATTTTTCTTTCTGAAAATTGAAAAAGTTAAAGTGAATTAGTAGACATGATTGTTTTGATAGTAGGATGAAGCAAAGTAGATTTTGAGGGACTTGCAGAAAACAACTCTAGCTACAAATATACAGAGAAAAAAACATACAGATTTAGAAAACAAGTCTTCAAAAAATACCATACTAGAGGTATCAAATGTCTTTCTATCTTTGTAGACATTTCTCATATTTTAAGGCTTAAATTCAAAATATTATTATTGCCTATTACCTTGCTCATAGCAGGCAAGTAATGTTTATTAAATGAATCAATACTTTTTTCCCCAAAAGTTCATCCAAGTGATTAATATTCCTCAATCACTGAATGTTAGAGCTTCAGATTCTACTTAGTCCAACTGATCTTCACTAGAAAACTGAAACCAGAGGAGAGAAATGACTTACTCATAGTTAATAGTTAGGGCAAAGAGCTCATACTGTATTCCTTCTACATCTGAGAATTTCATGATAAAAGGGCCAGCATAAGAAAAAGTATCTAAAATGGTTAAAAAATTAAGACAAGATAAACTTTCATTTTATCTCATTTAAAAATACACGTGGAAAGAGTATTTGTGTAATAATCCTAATATTAAGCATGTAGATAAAATGATGAGTACATTGGGTAGGGGAGAAACAGGAAATGTGGAGGGAGGGAAACACGTGGGGGGTGGGGCAAGGAACCAGGTGCTAGAGAGAAATATGCAGCCAAACCAGAACAAGGAAAGGAGAAGGCAAATGGAAAAAAAAAAAAAAAAAAAAAAAGCAGGGCACCTGGGTGGCTCAGAGGGTTAAGCATCTGCCTTCAGCTCAGGTCATGATCCCAGGGTCCTGGGATCGAGTCCCGAGTTGGGCTCCCTGCTCCTTGGGAGCCTGCTTCTCCCTCTGCCTCTCTCTCTCTCTGTCTTTCATGAATAAATAAATAAAAATAAAATCTTTAAAAAAAAACTGATTAAAAAAAAAGTCCAAAATGTGCTACATACATCACTGGGATATTATTCGGCCTTATAAAGGAATGAAATTCTTCATACATGTTCTAGCGCAGATGAACCTTGAAGATACTATGCTCAGTGAAATAAGTCAGATATAAAACAAATATTGCATGATTCCACTTATATGAGATGTCCTAGAGCAGTTGGACTCACAGAGTGAGAGAGTTGAGTGTGGTTACAGGGGCTGGGGGGGATGAAATGAGGGGTTAGTGCTTTGTGGGCAGAGTTTCAGTTTGGGATGATGAAAAAGTTCTCAAGATGGATGGTGGTGATAGTTACACCTCAATGTGAATATACCTAACGTCACTGAACTGTACATTTTAAATGGTTAAAATGGTAAATTTTATGTTATGTATATTTTCCCATAGTAAAAAAAAAAAAAAAAACCTTGAAGAAAAAAATGAATAAAGGTAAAGGATTGTTCTCTGTTTTCTTGAGAATTTTTCAAGTCATATAAATTTGAAAAGTGTCTTTCTTTTGTAGCATGGTGAACAAAATGTTTCTGGTAAGTCTTACAAATTGCTACCTGGCCTTTACTTCTGCCAAATTAGCTCTAAATCAGTGCAATAAGGTATCTGCAGCGGGCATCACCCTTGTCCTGTCGAGTTCTGTGCCCGAGGGCCAGCAGGGCATTTCAGTGACGATGAACGCCCGCCTGCTGGCTTCTGCAAGTTCCCAAGAAGAGAATGAGGTCCGGGCCTTCTGGACTTATGAATGCCTTGGGTGGCCAGCTCTGCTCCTTTCTTCTGGCCTAGGCCTCCAAGGTCTTGTTCTCAGGGGAATAACATCCATTTATTCCTGTGGAAACAAGAAAACAAGGAGCCTTTTCTCCTGCTTGCTCAAAGGCTCAAAGAGGCATAAGTTTAAGGAAAAGAGATTTGGAATTAGAAGAAGTTGCAATCAAATTTCTCCATCCGGCCTGTGTCCTTGGAATCCATGGAGGAATTTAAAAATAGTGTGCTTCTTTACTGAAGAGGAAGAGCTTAAATTTATCTGAATTCAAAGTATGAAGCTATGCTTCAGCCATACTGACTTATTAATAGTCTATGTGCTGAGTGACTTAATTCTTACTAATATGATACTTTGTGTCAAAATCACCTCTATAATTTTAGCAGCCCAGAAACACTGGAGAATTACTTAAAATAAAAAGATACCACTTTAAAACTGTGCATGTGCCTGTTCAATATTAATCTTCAACATGTCATAAAACCTAGACGATATTTCTCTTCCCCCTCCTTCAGCAAAATGGAGACACCCATTTCTAACATATGGAAGCAGTTTCACACTGCAAGTTATTCTGAGGGGAAAATATGTGATTTATAAATGCTGTCAAATGAAATATGTATTTCCAAATGGTACCAAGCTGACCAAGCACATCCTAGGACACATTCCACATCTTTATTACCCCATGGGCATAAAAGAAGGAACAGTGGGGAAAGAGAAACAAACAGTCCCTTTTGACATTCTCAATCCGGAAGTCCCACGTTTGTTGCTGATAAACATATTCAAGTCATCAAAGATTGCAAGTAACCTTATCACAAAATTGTTTAATTTATAAATAAAATAGCACCTTCAGATTACGGAGAAGTGGGTATGCTCTGTCAAGAGTAATACATTCGTCTGAGTTATTTTTGTCAGTGGTTGAATATATATATATGTATATATATTGACGTGGAGATTTTAGATGGCAAGGCTCACTAGGCCACTGGTCTGCCGACATTCTCGAAAAACCTCTTTTGTCAGAATGCGAACAGAGAATGATGAGACTGGGCCGCCTGGGTGGCTCAGTCGTTAAGCATCTGCCTTCGAATCAGGTCATGATCCCAGGGTCCTGGGATCGAGCCCCGCATCAGGCTCCCTGCTCCGCGGGAAGCCTGCTTCTCCCTCTCCCACTCCCCCTGCTTGTGTTCCCTCTCTCACTGTCGGTCTCTGTCAAATAAAAAAAAAAAGAAATCTTAAAAAAAAAAAAGAAAATGGTGAGACTAAGTGAAGCACGTTACGGTGTTTACAGAGGGCAAAACAGAAGTGCAGGGAGACTGACAAGAGTCTGAGACCATCTCTCAGCAAAGCTTGTACAGACCACGGAAGGAGGAGAGCTATCACAGCCCAGGCATATTCACACCGTCAGAAGAGAGGAAGCTGTCCAGTAGTCATTTTACTGACAGTGGAAGGCAAGGGGGAGCCTTGCTTACAGGAAAAAGCTCGAGACTTGGAGCCTCGCATGTTTTAGCCCTAAGTATTAGCTGCATGACCCTGAGCACATCCGGTAATTTTACAGCCGTTCTTTTCTCGTGATGAGCACGAGGGTTTAATAACGTACCTTTTGAGAATCCTATAATGCAGTAAGAACAGCAACTAACTGAGCATTTTGTATGGGCCAGCCACTGCCCTTAGCGTTTTGCCTACACTACCTTGCTTGATCCTTACAACTCTGTGAAGACTGTTTTATGCTCTCCATCTTACAGCTGAGGACACCTGCCCTAGCTCATAGTTAGTACATTCAGGAGATGGAATTTGAATCCAGGTCCGTTTTCTGCCAAAGCTTAGATTTTTAAAACCATGCATTCTGGCTCCTAGTAACCTTTCGTTTGGTCACCAAAATCTGATATATTTAAATCTGTTTTATAATAGGTGAAGTATGATGCAAATGTAAGTTTTTCTATTACACCAGTGCATAAAAGAAGCATCTTGGGAGATCACCAAGGTCTAACTTTTTATGCTACCATACTGAGTTAAACACTTCAAAAGGCAAAAGGTTAAAGACTAATTAATCATGACATGCATAAGCATATCATATGGTAGCTACTGTGTTTACATGAAAAAAAGAAGTAATTCAAAGAGTTATGTTTTGACAGTGGAGTAATAGTAAAATTTAAAGGAGTATGCTATGATATCTAGTTAAAAAGTCACTGATCACCCCCAAATATAAAGCACACTGCACATGATGACCATCATCATATTTTGGGGGAGAGTTACAGAACACTCTCAAGAATATAAAGCCAGTTTTTTTCCTCACCATTGTGTTTTGATTGACAGAGTGATTTTGCCAGATGTTCTATACCAAATGATTTAATTAAAATTATCTGTTTTTTAATCAGTGCACTTCTCTACTTATACAGACATTAGTGAAGTAAGTGACTTTGAAAAATAAAGATTTTTCTTCAATTGAATTACTGCTGCTATAAATCTCCAGATTCTAAAATGCAAATGAAATTAATTCACTGGCTATCTCCCACTACCACATAAAACTGGATAATAAATTAAGCAGCACAGTTTAGAGGTAAGGTTGGGTGGGTGCATTCAGCACAGAATTCTCAGGGCTTGGTCCTACCTCCAGAAGGGTAGCAAGGTTTATATTTGACACAACCTCTGAGTCTTCTTGCTTCTTGCTCACACCAGAGACTTTTATTATCTCTACGTCTTGGTTTTCCAAAACTGGTCCATGTCTAGATCTAGGCCAATGTACAAACCAGTGGAGGAAAGAGTCTAGATTCTTTAGAACCTACAATGAACAGATCTTTTGAAGATTATCAGCATGAGAAGCGGATGAGTTCAGAAAATTGGATGCATTGGCTAAACTCTGGGTGATGATGGTTGTGTTCAGTGGATTGAAAGAGACTTTTCTCATCTTCTCTAATTTCTTAATCTGATATGATGCCCATTTTGAAAATGAGTGATTTCTTTATCAGCATGGTGTTGACAAGATGAGCAATAGCTTTCCTGTGCTATTCTAATGTCGATTCTTTTTGTCTCTAGTGTGTGCTTCTCATAACGAATCAAAACTAGAAATGCTAGATTTCTTAGAGTGGGCAGTTAATAACTTCATTTTTAACAAGAACTTAAAGCAGCTCAGAAAATTTAGAAGTTGATTGAAAGGGTGAGTGTTTTTTCCTTCTACTTCATACAATGTATTTATTACAACAGTTTTGTATTTATAGTACACAAAATTGGTTATGACTTCAGTAGCAATGACCAAAGCTGGAATCATTCCAGCAGGGTCCATTCATCCTGTGTCTCAGGTTGAGCTAGTGCTTTGTGAATCAGCCTGGAAACTTCCTGTGTAAACTGCCTCTGTTTTCCTCTGGGGTCCTGGTTATTTTATCTTCAAGGCGGTACAAAGCATCTCATAACATAGAACCAAGAGTGTCCCATCACAATTCATAATGTCGGTCTGTGGCCCTACCACCCACTCTGTAAAGACTTACTTTTTTATATGTTGGTGGATGGGTGATTTGTTGTTTATTTCATTCCTTTTGCATTTTTATAGCGCTCCTCTGTGCATGGCTGGAAATAAGTACAGAATGTCTCATGCTTGGGCGTCCCTTGTAAATTGGTACAGATTCCTTTAGCTTCTGGGGTTGCAACTTGCCCTTATTAAAACTGCCTTGGATTATTGGTTGAGTTGGTGTTTTTTCTTTAAAAAAAAATCGAGATTATGATTCAGACCCTCTGTGTCTCCTCTTTCCAGGGTCTCATATGGAGATTAAGGTCACTTGCTATGATTTGTCTATTTTTTCTACAGAAGATCTCATTTTTAGAGTTGAAACTTCAGGTATTTCAGATTTTTGTTGAAGAATCTCAGTACCATAGCAAGATTTTTGATGTAGTTTATGCTTTCAGCCTAATTTTTTGCCTTGCAGAAATGAACATTTTAATTAACATGTAATAATCTCAAGCAGAGACATTTTCTAAAAAAACATCTTTCAAGAAAAAAAAAAGTCAGATCTCAGACATGTCAAAGCAGCAAACCAACTTTTGCATCAGAGAGGAAATCATTAATTGCTTCAAGCAAAATATCTGAATGACCGATTTCAATATCAATGTCAATATTTTAATATCCTTACTACAGGGATTTCTTTTTAAGTCTTCAGAGTAGCCCTTGACTTCACCCTACACTGAGTCGCAAAAATCATAGTACGTAGTTTGAGCAGTAATCATTTTCTCATTAATTGTCAGGTTACTCAGAACATCTGGAGGTTTAGTCACTGACTCCACGAATCTCCACTGCCATCTTCCTAAATTTGGTCTCGGGTGATAGAAACCAGGAGTAGTCTATAGTACTACCATGTATATAGATATGTATATATAGATGTATATACATCACCTGGGGATCATGTCAAATACAAATGCTCATTCTGTAGGTCTGGGGTGGGGCCCGAGAGTCTGCATTTCTAACAAGCACCCTTTAATGCTACTGGTCAATCTGGACCACTTGTTGAGGACCAACAATCTCTAAAACTATGTATGGGCCACAGCCTGAGTTCAGGAACTTCCTGATATTAAAAGAAGAAGAAATAGAGGAGCTCAATGAGGAGAAGTGAGAAGAAAACTAGGGGTAAGAATAAGGTAATGAGTGAAAGGAAAAAGAAAGACTCTTGAGGGACAATGAGACATTTCCCCTAGACTAACATTGGGGTGCCTGCATGTAACATTGGACGGGAAAGGAGGAGGGCAGGGAATCTGACTTTTAGTGAATGTCTTCTGTGCAAACTGCAGTCTGATAATATTGCTATATGTTTATGGATGGATGGATAGCTAGATCGATTGATAGATATGGAATATACTGTAAATATCTGGATATACAGAGAGATGTGTGCTTATATGGAGAATGGATGGATGGATGGACAGATAGACAGATGGATAGATGAGGTTCTGCTTTGTTCCAAACAGGTTTGAAGAGGGAACTGTACTCGGTGCTCCCATATGCATATACTGCTTCAATCCTCATGACCAACTTTTAAAAATATATACAGAGAGAGGTGATAAAGCTGAGGCTTAGGGTAATTAAAAACAAAAACAAAACCAAAAAGCAGCTCCAGGACTATTCGACTTCAGAGCTCGGAAATCCATGCTTTGACCAGTCCCAGAGCCGGACACAAGTAAGAGAGGCAGGGGCATAAAGAGCAGTATTGGAGCCTGGGGTAAGAGTGCACAGCGAGAAGAAATTAGAGAAGAGGATGTGGCAGACATGTGGATAGGTTCAGGAAGATGGGGAAAGGAAAATGCAGGACTTGCCAGGGCCTTGGTCCAAGTGGATAATTCTAGTCCTGGTAGCAATTAAGAAGTGACCCATTTGGCAAAGCCTGCCCCTCTGCAGGGGGGTGGTTGCCACTCTCTTTCCTGCCAACACTGTTTCCATAATCTTTCTGGCCCTGGCTAGACTAGCCTGTTTCTGCCCAGCATGGATGACTCAGTTTTCACCTTTCCTAAACTACCAATGCAGCAAAGAGGTGGTCTGCAGGACTCTACGTGGGAGAGACTGTGTAACAAAAACTTGGGGCCCTTAGCAGCACCTACCCCCACCCCCACTGGGACTCTGAGTCAATGGTACTCCAGGTTCAGAGTCTTCCTCCTCTTCTGGATCTGCTTTTGGCTCCATAGATCCTTTTGAACCTCCTTCTCTGAGATGATTCATTGAAAAAATCCTCCAGTTACTTCCCTAGATGAAGCAGTTTTCTCAGAGACCGTCAATTAAACATAAGGAAATTAGGGCAGGGACAAGGCCTTACAACCCACCTAAAATTGGGGGAGGGGAAATTATGGTACATATTAGAAAAGGAGAAAAAGAAGTTTATATTCACTCACCTTCGGCCTCATCTTGTACCATTTGTCCTCTCTACCTTGCCTTGCAAGGTGTCTTGTACACAGTCAACCCTCAATACACATTTTTTGAATAAATGAGTCGATTAATAAATACATCAGAAAGAAAAAAGGATAAATTTAAAAATATAAAATCATAAGAACCTTGTTTTATTTTGAAATTTTCCTACCGGGTCAAGTAAGAAAACTGTTATGGATCTGATGGCTTGATAAATGTGTTTACTTTTGGCGTTGACTTTGGAGCCAAAAGAGTTGCTTGGGAGAATCAAGATGGAGGAGGAGGTATGGAGAGACTCTGCTTTCCAAACCCTGTACCTCGCGTGTCAAGGAGAGACGGTGGCTGTGCTGAGGCTACTGTACCTTCAATCAGACAATGTACACCTCCGTCCTTGCACAGCAGCTGGCACAAAAAAGATGCTCAATAAACATTCACTGAATTAATGAATAAAAGTGATATACTTACTCTATCATATGTCCTTCAAGCTGCAAGTAACCCTTAATGCTGCCCGGAGGATTGCTTTTGCCTGTGTTTAGCTGAACGTTTTGATCAAGGGAAAGTCAACCTGTCCTTTGTCTAAGATTAGGCCTCGTCATGTTATTTTAGGCCTAACTATCCCAAGTCCAGTTTAGAAGAGGCCAATTTATAATTCTAATTCATAAGTATTCCCCTGAACATTCATGAAGACTATTTTCTTTTGAAGTCACTAGAGTCCTCATTTCTTAAATCTAATGTAATTGCTGGAAGAGGAGCTTGTTCAAGAAGGAACAAAGAACTGAGCTATAGTTTAATATGGGTGGGAATGCCAATATGTTTTTGTGCATTTTCTGCTGGGGCTCGCTTGACTCCAAGGGCAGACAATGGGGTAAGCACTTGCATGAAAAAGTGAACAGTTTACCTCACTGGACTGAAAAAAGGTACCCAAGCTCACGGGGCCCAGGAGCTTGGCAAGGGTAGTCTGGCAGAATTTTGACACTCTCTTTTGGGATTAGATTATGGGGAACTGGAGAACCCCTTTCTGGCATATAAAAAAATGTAATTGTCTGGTAGTTCCTTGAAACTCAGTAAGAGTTTTATTTATTCAGCCCAGGGACGGCAAATTACCTTGGCTTGTGTGACAGGACAATATATTGATAATGGCTGCTGGAAACCTCTAATGAGAAAAATTCTGAGATCATATTTGGGCTCATTAAGAAAGAGTTGTCATTTATGCTTCAATTTAAAAAAGAAAGAAAGAAAGTGTTGTCATAAGTTGGCAATGTCAGCTAAGATTTTTGGAATGGGGATTGGTGGCATGCCCCATATTTAATATCCTTTCTTTAAAGATTTTTTTCTCCTTTTTTTTTTTTTTTGGTCTTGTAGAAATCTAAGTAATTATATCCAAAAATTCATTTAATTGTCCCATAAGCTCTGTGAGATAAGTACTGTTATAATCTTCATTTTGTTTTCAGATGAAGAAACTAAAGGTACAAACATATTATTTCCCCAAGTATTAGTGCTACACATGCCCACCTAACTTCAGGGCCCAGGCTTTTAACAAACATGTCATTTTCCCTTAGAATTCTGGAGTGCTGATATTTAAGGTTGTTATCACCCTATAGCAAATGAGTTTCTCTAGGTTGTCTTACCTAAGATGGGAAAATACAAAAGATTGATAAGGTCAACAGGGCTAAAGACAAAAGACCAAGATTAATTCCTAGTCTAAATACTGAAAACATGGCTTAGTATATAACTATTCCAATCAAGGAAATATGGATTATTTCTGGATCATTCTAAGGATGGAACACAATACATCTCTACCATTTTTACCTTGAGCTCCAACCCAAGTAGAAGAACTATTCTTAGGTGAGATTTTTCACCCCTTGCAATTTTTCATTCTAAAAGCAAGATGTTAATCATGATGTCCTAATGATAGTCTAAATGCAGGTAATTATACTTTGTTTTCCTTAAACACTTAAAGTGTTCTTTTAATGGAATGATCTCACTATTTATGGAAACACATTATTATCGCTTTCCCCAAGTATTTGTTTCTGTAATTAACTGTTAAAATCATTTGTAAATACACAAGTTACAGTGTCTATGTAAAAACAGTTTAGATTTTACCCAAAGGCAGGAAAAATGCAAAACGAAACAAAAAAATCTTCAAATATTCTTAGCTGGTGTTAGAAATGTCCGAATAGAGTTTGACTTTTTGCCTGTTCTCTTTCTTTTACAGAAAAATCTGTCATTGCTCAACCAATATTCATTTTTGCAAAGAGAGAACAAACTTTTAAGGTAAGATCAAGCTAATTTTCTTTGTTTGACTTTTACTTTGACAAAGAAAATGATGTTTCAAGAAGCTAGTGATGCTGAATGATATCAGGGTTGCCTTAGTTCATCCTCGTGCTCTTCATGTAGCAGAGCAGGGCCTCTAGAATATTTATATAGTAGGTTTTTACTGGCAGCAATTTGGCCTAAGTGGGAGGCCAGAGGCCTGCCTTGTCTTGAAGCTATGAATAACATGCCATCTTTACCAAAATTATAGGGTTTATTTGGAGTGACTCGGAAAGGGGCGGGACTTAAAGAGGTTAGCAGGGTCGAGACTCCTCCTGGGTCTCCACCACTGACCTTGCTTAAAACCGGGGATAAAATAGGTTCTAAACTTCGGTGCTTGATTCAGAAGGGATCTTAAGGACCCCATCTGCATCATACTTTAGTACCACCTGCTTTGAAAGACCAACGATAGGATTAATAGCTTTCCCACTTTAGCTTGATTCGTATTTTCCTGTTATTTGTTCCCACTTATGCGAGTCATTTACCCTACTACCCACAAAACTCACTACAGAAGCTCAAACCCCAAGCCCTGGTTGAAAAGTCAGTTTCCTGGGCCCCACCCCAGGCCAGCTGCTTCAGATCTTGAGAGCTCGGTTTCAAAATCTTCCTTTTAAACAAGTTCTGACAAGGGATTCTGCAGTCACTGAAATACAAAACCGCTAAGACTAAGACTTTGCTTTGTCTTGAACATATGCCTAGGAGTAAAGGAGTAGAGGTGAGTGGCTTTGTCCTGGCCTAGCTGAATAGACCTGGCTTCTGAGAATTCTCTTCTAAAGTGACAGGGTAGAACTCTTGACGTAAAAACGGCACTCAGCTCTCATCGGCAGCTTTGTTTCCTTCCAGAGACCTGCAGAAGACACCGCATATGAAGCAGCAGAGCATGGTAATGACTTACATCCTGTATTTCAAAACCAATCTTCAGACAAGGAAAATAAGCAGGCACAAATATTTTGGCATGTGGCAAGAACTGGGTAAAAACTTCATGGTTTTGCTTGTGTTTAAACACCAAAATAAACTGGCTTTTGTTTTGAAAGATGACACGTAGGTCCCAAGAACACTGACGTTAGCAAAGCTAAGGTCCCTTCTTTCTACATTGCCTGGGTCTCAACACACCAAACACGTTCTCTACACAATCTCAAAAGTCATATGCAGTTTCTTGCCGAAGCCACTTGTTTCTAAGTGTTTCTTAGGAGGATGATATGCCTATCGCTTTATAATCACCAAGCTATTAACCCCAGCATTTAAACTTGGGCTTCAGGAGTTAACATGTTAGCAGATGATGATCTATGTAGGCAAAAGGTAATTCTATTTATTCTTCCATATCTTGGGTTGAGGATAATTTGTTATTGCCAGCAATTTTACCTGTCATGTTGAATTTCTTGCAGAATGCAATGGTTTTCTAAGAAAGCGTGTACGGTCTTCATCTTTTACTTTGCATACTACAGACCCTCAGTCCCAAGGAGGTAGGTATAGACCTGACTGTTGGCTGTTCACTGTTATGTTTTCTCTGAGTGTGAAATTACTGAGAAACTTTTCAAATGGAAATGTTTAAAAGTCTACCCGTCGGAGAGTGTTTATAATAAATTATTGTATGAAAATAGCAGTCTATAAGATGGATTGTACAGTGAGTCACTATTTAAAAATTCAATTTATCATCATTGGATGAAAGATGGAAAGGACATCAGCCATAATGTCAGCAATGGTTATCTTAGGTAATGGGATTACAAGCAATTTGGGGTTTCCCACCCACTCCGCATTTTGTCATGTTTCCAAAGTGTCTGCATTAAGGATGCATTAGCTTTGTAATTAGGGGAAACTGACATTTCTCCCTAAGTTACCATCTCCTTAAACAGATAGATGTCTGCCTTGAAAAGAACACTTTAAGAACATTATATACTGTATTCTGAGTAAACCAGTAACTCAGTTTGCCTCTCTTCTACACTCAAAGCACTCCGTGATTCCTTTTATACATGACCGCATTGTCCTCTGCCTTGTAAGAAAGCTACTTCTGTGTATGTCTGTCTCCTTCACTGTGCCTTCCTTGAGGTCATCTTCATGCCTGATAGAGTGTCTTACACACGGTGAGCAGTCCAATATTTATTGAATCGAATAGAAATTAATTTATAATTCTCACCACAAGCACATTTTATTTCTATTGATTAAAAAAATACAAAAGCTTTTCTAAATTAGTGATATAGAAATTTTGCTGAAACAGCAAAAGTCCAAATCAAAAGAAACACAAACACCCACTTCCTCACTGACTTCAGTTTGCGATTTGCTTCTAGCATCAACCTTGTCCCAGAATCGAATGAGATCATCATCCTTCACCAACCTCCTGACCTTCCCCCCTTCTGGGCCAGGTAATAAACAGCTTCCAGAACCTCAAGCCTGACACTCTGACTTTTCAAAATTCATTCTCATTGATGGTGTGCTTTCTTACTCAGTTTCTATTAAATGCTGGCATTTTAGTGGCAAATAAAATAGAGGCAAAGTATGATTAGAAGAATGCCTTATGAATTCCAACTCCACAAATCCAGACAGTGCATGTGTTTATTTTTGGCAGAAAATTTGAATTTGATGATGTTTTTAAGGAATTCATGTTTATGATAGCAATATGTTATATAAGGCAGCTCCATAAGATAACTTGCTTTATTTTACTCATTATTATTCATCTGTACAGTTTATAATATATGCAGTACTCAAAATATACAGCTATACTTTATTTTTTTAAAGATTTTATTTATTTATTTGACAGAGAGAGACACAGCGAGAGAGGGAACACAAGCAGGGGGAGCGGGAGAGGGAGAAGCAGGCTTCCGGCAGAGCAGGGAGCCCGACGTGGGGCTCGATCCCAGGACCCTGGGATCATGACCTGAGCCGAAGGCAGACAATTAATGACTGAGCCACCCAGGCGCCCCTACAGCTATATTTTGAATTCTTATTCTAAAGTTTATGCTTTAAGTGAATATTCTAAGGTTTAACATATGATTCCTTTTATTTTCACTTATTTTTTTAGAATATGATTACTTAACCTTTTCACTAAAACATTACTTCTTTTTATTTGAAATTTATAGTGCTTTGTTAAGTAAATCTATCTTATCACAAAATATTTGAAATGATTGGAACATTACATTAAAATTACAATTTTATATTCTTTTTGTTTTTGTTTCTACTGAACAACCAGCTGCCTTTTCCAAGTTAAGCTTGCCACTAAGAAATAAAAAATACAAACTATTCACTTCTTTTTAAATGGTCCCTCTCTACCTGGGAGCCATAGGGTCTTCAAACTAATGAATTTATATTCTTATTAATAGTTCCAAACATGACTGAGCAACATATATGTCAGATAACTTTCAGATACAGAAGAAATACTTTCCAGCTCAATAGACCCCCTTTAAACTTGACTGACAAGTTACAGACATTAAGAGGAATAGGGTCCCTAACCCTAGAGAATTTGTTTTATTTTATTTGTGCATAAAGTAAAGGGATGGATATAAGTTATCTGAATAACTGCTTAGATTATTATTTTAAATTAGACACACACATACACAAAAAGATTAAATAAAGGAACATTGATATCAGTAAGTACCATCCCATTTTATGTTGTGTGGAATGTTGGTGGTATTGGAACGGAGAAAAATAGTACAATTTGATATGGCCCATTTGTTACTGGTTTTTAATAATAAGGATCATAAAGATTTAATTGAACTTTGAATTAGAGAAGCAATTCTACGCCAACATTTATAATATGTTTTAATACTTAAAAGAAGCAGTTCTTATTCTTTTCTCATTTCCATTAATCAAATGCTCAAAGGTTGCTGTTTCTGCAATTTGCAGCCAAGAGGTGGGTGATCTCTTTGAAATGTATAATAATCCTATACTTGCAGCAACCACCATAGTCTTACGCCACCAACACACTTGATAGAAAAATCCCCTAGCATGACAGTCATCTCTCTCTAGATATCACTAGATTGGGGAAAGTGGCAGAATTTGCTAATAGTTTCATAACATTTTATAAGAAATACATATTAATGCACATGGAGGGTTCACTACCATCAGATTTTATAATATGTATTCATTTCAGTGCTCATTTTCGCGATTCTAAAAAAAAGTGCCTGTTCAATTAGTGGACCAATTTTCATTTACGTTTCTGAAAGTAAACAGAACTATGTGGCAAAACTCACTGCCATCACCCTTTTTTAGCGCAGCGCACTGCCTACAGTTTTTAGTGCCAACAGCGACATCTACTGGTAAGTTTAGTACAGGACCGTTAAAACCCGGATTCTGTAGAAACTTAGATTTAAAATGTGCTAAATATTTTTTCTTACAGTGAAGAAAAACAATGTTTTTATGATATCAACTCTTGTGCAAAGGAATGTGGATATGAACAGTACAGATCAAGGTATGTAGTTTATTACAAGAGCCTCTGAAATTTTACATTTTACATTTATATTTTAATTTGTTGGGTGTGTGTGTTGGGGTCTGAAGGTAGGGCCGAGTGACAAAACATGAAAAAACAAATTTGGTAAGCCAAGTCCCATGGCCAAAATGAATAGGTATTGGGTAAAAGCTAGGGCAGTAGTAAGCATTAAGAAATTCACTGGCTATTTTGACATTGATCAGTTAACATTAATCCCTCATTTAATGATGACTTTAGAAAACAAACATTAAATTAGTAAAAAATATGGAGGAAGAAGTATTTCACAATAAAGATATATTGACTCTTTAATTCTGTTCTTTTAAGGTCCTGTGAAACATTCCGAACATGTCCTAAGACCTGCTATTTTGCAGCCACCTCAAGCTCAAAGGTGTGAAAAAGTAAGAAAAACATTTGGACACAATACCTTGGAATCCTGCAAGACTAAGGAAAAAACAAAAAATAAGGTAAGAAAACCTCCTTTGGTGGGATTGACATCAAGTCTCCATCTTTCATTTAGTAGATTATTGTGGGCTCTACATTCAGAGTTAGGGGCTGCCTGACCTTTGTTCTGTTGCTGAAGCAGACTATAGATAGCAAACAGCCCTCGGTGACCTAATTAAAGTTGTCCTCTTAAATTGGAGAGTTGTTCCTAGGAACTAGTTTTGTGGTTTCTCCTAAGCTGTAAAGTTGAGGCCCTTTTGGTAGAAACCTCTGGGCTCTTGTTCTAGTGCACTGACCCCACATGAGAACAGGGGGAGCAATGAGATGGCCAGGACCAGGAGCCACGAGTCAAAAAAGGAACAGAAGTTTTCTGCATCCCCAGCTGGTCGACATCCCAGTGTGGCTTTGCCAGTTTAGGTCACACCAGGGATTCATCCAGACCCATCTTCATGGATAGCGGGAGCAGAGGACTACCTGCTTGGAGTTGGGAATTGGGAGGACTGGGGAAGCTTCTGAAGACAGAGAAGAAGTCTCCCTTCCAATGGTTGTGGGTGGCTGAATCCCTCACTGTGGGCCTGTCTAGGGAGATTGATTGGCATTTTGCTCAAGCCATGCAGATATGGGTTTGGGGATATTCTGTTGCCGTGTCTTCCGGAAGCCAATACTTGAGAGGAATGGCACCCAAGATTTTCAGAGTAATTCCATCCTTCATTTGTTTCCAGCTGAACTGTCGAGGGTTGGTCACCTGTTTTGTTTTGTTTTTCCATACTGAACATGAAGACAGCGACACATGGAAATTAAAAATACCAGTCATTTCATCAATGCAATGAAAAAAAAAATCAGATTGGTACTAATCCTACCTCTGCCCCTATCTAACTTAGGTTTACATTCTTGGACAAAACACCCAATCTTCTCTTTTTAACAGTGAAGTGAGAGAGTTGAACTTGGTCAGCATTTGACAACATTTTTGTAATTCCAAACATTTTTCTTTGTAAGATACGATCTCATGAGACTCATTATGAATTTTAAAAATCATTTCATTATTTCTGCATGGTATATGGTGTGATTTTTAAGTAAAAAATATTTTAAATTTCAAATCAACATATTAAACATTTTTGTTTAAATATAACCTAATAATCATAACCATATTACGTAACTTCTCACTTTTATCCATTTAATAAGTGATGCATGTTGTTTAGTGTTAAGGTATGTAAGAAAAAGTATGGATGTGTTGACTAATTTCTAAAATGTTATTATGTTGCACATGATTTTGGAACAGGATGTACTATAAATTATAGATTAAATTTTTTGTTACATGTTATGATATAAAAAGTAAATCAATATTTCTTCTTTGGCATGGCTTATTGGAATATTGCATTATGTATTTTTAAAATAAAATTTATTAATATTTTTCTTTAATTTTCCTTCTAAATGATAAAGAATAAGAGAAATTTTCAGGTAATTGTTTGTAAGCATTTCTTCTTGAATAAATCTATCAAACATATGAATGGTACTTTTTCCTATTTAGTGAACAGCTTAACTGTATGTGCCCATTATTGAATTTCCTCTAACAATGACCTTTGAAGATTTAAAGACATACTATACAAAATGCAATGTAAGGACTCTGACAAAATAATGAAATTTATAGATCTAGGGAAAATTATCTCTAGATGAATAATAGTTCATAGAACTATTATTTTCATGTTCCTTAATGACTTGTATATAAAATCAGCAATTTTTATTCACTGTCATTAATCAACGGTCACTTATTATGTACAATTTAAATAATACATGCCTAATAGAAACTGTTTTAAGTACAAAGGAGTAAAAACTACCATTTTGGCTAAGAGATAAATCATCTGAGTGAATCATGAGCATGCGCTTTGATCTCTGCTAACCAACAACATATATTCTCTTCATACATACTTCTCAGCTCTCAAATTCTGTTATAAAGGGAAAAATGCTCAAAATTATTTATATTGATTGGTATAAAATTACAGTGGAAACGGACCCCAACTACCTTTAAAGATATGAACTCCTTGCAACATCTTTGCAAACCCCTGCTGGGGGAAGGGAGGTGTTCATAAAACATTGGAGATACTAGATCCGATCATTCATAGGGCTCCTTCCAGTTCTAAAATTGCTCACGTCTTCATTTATACATTAATTAGGTAATATACATTTGCATATACATCAGACAGAGTAACTAGTTGATTAAGTTACCAGTCAAAAATTTTTAGATGAAGAGATGAATGGGATTTCCTCTAATGTTTAATGACCATGCTGGTGAAGCTCTTAGGGTATTTTCGGGATTAAATAGTCCTGAAGGATATATCTGTGAAGCTAAAAATGAGAATTAACTCCATGTGGCTAAAAAGATAAAAGTAACAAAAGGAGGTGGGATTTCTGAATATGGTGGCAAAGGGTATAGTCCCTGATGTCAGACAAACCCTGGCCCTGAGGTCAGCCCCATTCCTGGTTGCCCACACCTGGCCAAGTTATTTATACTCGTTAGGTCAGTTTACTCATCTGTAAACTATAAAATTTGGATGACAGACATACAACCTATATAGAGATGTTGTGAGGAGTAAATGAGATAATATACACAAAATGCTTGGGGTAGTGCTTGAACATAGTAACTTTTCAACACATTTAACTGTAACTATGTTTCCTTGTCTGATGCTCCTCCCTTAAGGCAATTGAAAGGAACTTTCTGATGAATTGCCTTTCTTTCAGATTTCTGTGGGGAACTCTTCTTTGCTAAGTGAAAATTTATCAAGTGCCAGAATTTCAGTCCAGCTGACTACTAACCAGAATTGTTTAGGTGCTACATCAGTAGGGTAAGTTAATGATGAGGACACAGAAAAGATATCCTTTTATTCTTGCTTTCTTTTATCATTATAATCGTTTATGGAAAATAGCTTTCTGATACTGCACAGGTGAATTGCTAAGACTTCTTTTTTTTAAGATCTTATTTATTTATCTGAGAGAGAGAGAGAACATGAGCTGGGGGAGTGGCAGATGGAGAGGGAGAGGCAGACTCCCCACTGAGCGAGGAGCCCGATGTGGGGCTTGAACCCAAGGCCCTGGGATCGTGACCTGAGCCGAAGGCAGACGCTTAACTGACTGAGCCACCCAGGCACCCCAAATTGCTAAGGTTTCTATTTGAGATTTTATAAAGGACACAAGTTTACAATGTCTTTCAAAATGTCTCTAATATTTAAAGATTATCATATTAATATTGGATTATCTCCATTGCTTTGTTGACTTGGGTGAGAATATTTCAAAAACATCCAGCTAAATTTTTATTTAGTTAGGAATTAATTGTCTGGCTGATAGATTAGCCTCCCCCTTCTGTGGTGTTCTTCTCCCCCCCCCGCCACTGCCATTTTTCATTATTTTGGGTGTTATTCCTTATTTATTGACATACATTGGATAGACAACAAAGAAAACAGTATAAATGTACAAAATGAAAGTTAGGATTTACCGCTATCACCAGCAAAGAAGGCATGTTTGATCTGAGGGAAGATTAAACTGAGCCATAGATATGACCAGACTCACATGATTAGGGCCCGTGTGAGTACCCCAGCACTTACCGACGGTGCACACTGGAGGTACAGCGGGGACCCCAGGCACATTGGCCTACAGATAGACAGCTGCGTATCTTTGTTCTCATCATGCAAAACACTTTTAGCAACAACAGCAACAAAGTTCCAGGATGAAAAAACCCCAATTAAACAAAAGCCCACTCAAGTATAACTGACAAGATAGATTGGCCGTGCTTTTGCCCTGGGGACCTCTGGTGGCTGGGAGCATTGGCCACTTGGGGAAGAGAACAGAAGAAATGAGAGACTGGAGAGGCTGTGCTGGAAAGGCAGGAAGATAAAGTCTGGGACAGCCCCTGGTCGATCACGCAGCCTGAACAGTGATAGGCATGACATGTGTTTGGACTGGTCTCCGTGTGTGCTGTCACAGCTGTCAGATATTTTAAATATCATCCCCGCGAGTACCTCAATTTTTCCTTCATTTCTCAGTAGCTGCAGATGAACAAGAGTTAGCAGATATTTTTATGCTTTACATAAATCTGTTAAATCATCTGATTATTTCATGTGCTAAGATCTATCATGGCTTTATCCATATATTTCAAATAGCAAATGTTCATTTCTTTTCCCCTAGATGTCAACCAAATGAAGATAAGTATTCTTTTAAAAGCTGCAGTTCTGATTTCGTGTTCGGAGAAAACATGGTAGAAAGAGTTTTGGTAAGAATTTTGGCATTATAAAGAATTATAAAAGCTGTCGCTTTGAGTTTCTGGAGGCATATTCATTAAAACAATGTTAAATTGGGGCATACTTTAACTCCTGAGTTCGAAGGCACATTTTCTTTCTTTAACCAGAAAGATTCTCCTGGGAAGCAAGTTCTAGTTGTTAGAATAATAGGCAGGAACCCAAGAGGAAGGGAATTGTATAATTATAACATTATTACTGATGAGAAATATCAAATAGTTCTTTGACGTGTGTTACACCCAAGGTACCCAAGGAAATCCCGGAATTATCTGCAATAGAGGAGCTTAACTGGTAATGATATTTTAATATCAGGTTTTCAATAGCATCTTTCATAACAAGATGCCTTAAAATCATTTGCCAATTTTTTCTTGTTAACCACAACCCTCCCCTTCAAGCTTTTTAGTGAAAAATATTATCATAACTTTTTTTTTTTTTGCAGGCTTTAAGAGGAAAATCATAGTACTTTACTTGCCTAGGGAAACATACTTGCCAAGTGAAAACCCCTAAGGACCTTTACCAGCATCCCTATTTAGTCTTGGGCGTCCTCCTCCATGAGGTGCTTGCCCCTGTGCCCTCCGCAGCTAGCATGCATTAGGACTGCTAGTTACATCAAGGATCCAGAGGAGGCTACACAGATTTTAAAACCTGCATAGAGGCTCAGAATAACAAAGGACCAACTCATGAGGTCTGTCTATTCCAAGTTTTTTAGGGCTTTCACAAATCAATCCCTTTTAAGACTTGGTTTATTCTACACCCCCCTCAGGCTAAACCCAAATTCCAAGAGTAGTGTCATAGCTTTTTGGCTTAGGGGCACCCTCTGTCACTCTCAAGATGAAGGGTAACTCCACAGTTCTAGAGCTGTTGATCCACATCTTTGGATCTGAACCAGAATGGACCAACTTCCAGAGTGAAGTTCTAGGCGATACATTTAGGCACATTTCTTCCATATTGTTTAGTCCTAAATTTGGCACTAGATTAACCACAGCTTCTGTAAGATGTCACAGACACAAATAAAATACTTTCCAAGCCTCACAGGATCAAATTTAACATCCAATTCAACTTAACAAACATGTTTTGTGTTCTTATGATGTCTAAAGCTCCGACATTGGTCTCAAGTTTGGCTGCATATTAACAATCATCTCGTGAATCTCTAAAGGATTTAGTATGCCTGGGCATTTCCCCAAACCAATTAGATCAGAGTCTCTGTGGGTGAGGCTAGGTGTCAGGTGATTTGAATGTACAGCCAGGATTGAAAAACACCTGGGTGTGTGGTTATGCAAAGCAAAAGGGAGACACTGTGCTCTAGAGGTGCTTATAATCTAAGGGGAGACAGAGACATACCTGAGCAAATGAACTACAGTTGGGATTAGAAATTTGCTTTGAGGAGGTACCCGTATACATTTCCTGTGGGCACTTTCAATCTGGCTTGCAAAGGAAAACTGAGCTTCCTGTCTCTTTAAGATGATAACATCCTAGGATAGCAGGAGCTGTAGTGATCACTTGTATGTGTCCTCTGCTTAATCCTATAATCCCATGACCTTGTGATCTGGGGGTCAGAATGCCCTCCTGACTCGTTTGCTGACCATGCACTGTTCCAGAGAGTCATGAAACTTTCTGTGCCTTTCTGTTTATTTTCTTAAAATGGAAATAATCACACTCATCTCTACCAATTTTAGCAGAATATCTTAGAATATCCAGTTAAATAATGTGGAAGAGTTTTGAGTTCATAAAGGAAAAGACAGAAACCCAAGTTCTGAAGTACTGTTCTAATTCCCTCTGTTCTGCGGGGGAATCTCCGGGATCATAAATGGCCGGGAAGTTACTCACTCTTTCTTCACAGGCCTTGGTTACAGCACCTGTGCAGGGCCCCGGGTGTGCTGCCTTAAAAGCGATTTTTGGCAGAAATTGTGTTAGAGGAAAAATTAAGATGAGCTCTGAGACAGTGAGTGGGTTCTCTGGGTAACTTGTATGATTATTTTGGATAGAGAGCGAGGCACTGGGAATACCGAAATGCCTTGAAACAGAGATGAGAGTTGCCTCTCCTTCGGGGCGTCAGGGTGGTCTGGTGGTAGCAGGGAACAGCTGCTACCTTCTTTCGGGTCTCTAAACCTTCTCGCCTTGGCCCTGGAATGAGATCCCCCCTGAAGTAGGCTGGTGGTAACCAGACTATGCTTCCTCAGAATCAGGACCAAGGTCCTGTGATGTGGTAGGAAGGATTTCCCCGTAGAGCACACTGGGAACCCAAAACAAAAACATCGCAGTAGAGTTTGCCGTGTTGAACTAGACGAAAGAAAGGTAACTTTGGCTTGCTGCAAATATATAGGGATAAAATTCTGTAATATATCTTTTTCCCTCACCCAGGATATTCAACATCTCACCCAACCTCAACTCGAAAATGACTCAAACACCAGGGAAAAACCGTTCAAATCCACTCTAGAATTTCCTGTCAACTCTCCAAATTCAAGTAAGAATTTTGTCATTTGTAAAAAAAAAAAAAAAAAAAGATTCAACTAGTGTATTTCCTGTTTTCCCATGTCATTTGTTTAATAGCTATAAAATACAAAAAAAAAACACAGCGCTTTAAAACTTTTTGGTAAAGCTTAAAGCATACAAATATGGTTGTATGATACATAAGCTTAAACATTTTTTTACTTGAGCATATGAGAAATAATTAAGAGATTTATCTAAACTCGAGTAGTTTCACTTTTGGGGAAACACTCATTTTTGTTTTGTTTTGTCTTTCAAAGATTTTATTTATTTGAAAGGGAGAGAGTGCGCTTGCGTGCGCGCGCACAAGCAGAGGGGAGGGGCAGAGGGAGAAGCAGGCTCCCCGCGGAGCAGGGAGCCCAATGTAGGGCTCGATCCCAGGACCCCGAGATCATGACCTGAGCCAAAGACAGACACTCAACAGACTGAGCCACCCAGGTGCCCCGGGAAACACTCATTGTTATAAAAAGCTAAGGAGACCTGTATATTAATGGGGACAATAGCTTTTACAGTAGAGAAAGATGGGGTTTTATGTGTCTTTTCCCCCCTATTTTTTCTTAGGCACAGACTCTATTAAAAATATATCCCTAATTGAATCAGCTGCTGCTTTCTCTTCTAAGCCATCACCCAAATGCTTGCTGGAGAAAATTGATGTTGTAACAGGGGAAGAAGCAGAGCATAATGTATTAAAGGTCTGTATATCACACGTTGCTTTCTGGCAGCACGTATGTACATGAAGTCAAGTTTCTATAAGCAGGAACCCCTTTAAAAATAAAGGCAGAAGTACAGTTTTCATTAGGACAGAGCTGCTTCAGTAAAACTGTGAGGGGCTTCCAAAGACTAAGCCAATAGTTTGTTGTATTCATACATTAGTATGTGTAATTTTCAGGAAGATGGATTATTGGGTTTACAAGCATTCATATTAGTCTTTTAGAAAGAAGACAGCCAGGCATCCTGTCTTAAAACAACTTCAGACCTAATTTTTATACTTTTCATGCCTACTTTTATAATCAGTGCTATCATCCTATGATTGAAAATTTCTACTTACCCTGGACATTTTTAAATGATAAGATGAATAGATTTCAGTTCAAGATAAAAAAATTCTGTCTTTCTTTGAAAAGTTCTTTTATATAAGTTTTGGATTTCATATAAAGCAAGCTTTTCAGAGATGTAATATTCAGTATCATACATAGGATTTGAATGTTGAGTGGCCTATCAGCCGAGGCACATGAAATGTAATTACTATGACATAATGGTTTTTCAACAAGGTGCAGATTTCCCTTTCTCTTTCTCCATCTGCTTTTACCCCCAAATCTCTCCATTTCTCTTCTCTTCTCCCATGATTTACTGATACATTTACTATACAAGTGTGCTTCCAAGCATAACTCTCAGATCAGATTAAAACGAGGTTAAGTGAAGTAATTCCTAGGGGTGAGGCCCTGGCATGTTGTATTTTTAACGAGTCATCTGGGTGATTCCTGTACACAGTAATATTTATTCTGGTAAGCACTAAATTATAGTACGGTATTCTGTGGTACCACATCCGAGTTCTGATGCTGTATTCCTCAAAAAATTCTGAGCATGCAAATAGTTTCACTAATCCTTTACTTTCACATAAGTTACATAGCTCAAATAACATTAAATTTCATTTAAAAGTTGGTACATATATATTGTTAAGTGAAAAAGCACGATGCAGAAAGTATGGTATTCTACCATTTATAGAAAAAAAGGGACATATGTATTGGCATGTATATACATACAAATATCTCTAGAAGGATAAACAAAATATTAGCAACAGCGATCACCTGTTGCAGGGGGTAGAAATTGACAGATGCAGAAGTAGGGTTGGGAAGGACTTTCCGTTTTGTACATCTTTTTTGCTTTTTGATATTTGAACTATTCAAAAATTGCATGTTTTAAAAGTTAAATTTTTAAAGCTGGTTTACAAATCATTAACAGGTTATTCTGGTAAAGTCAGACAAAGAAAAGTGTTAACAGCATAGGAAAGGAATCACTTTGAAAAAAAATTTTATATATTTGACATTTTAAAAAATTGTCCTTTAGATCAACTGCAAGCTTTTTATATTCAACAAAACAACACAGTCCTGGATTGAAAGGGGCAGAGGAGCTTTGAGGCTGAATGACACAGCGAGCAGTGATTGTGGAACATTCCAGTCAAGACTAAGTAAGGAATCATTTTGTAAAGCAACCCACTCTTTCTCAGAGCAAAATTACCAATAGGTACACATCATTTTCTGGAGGTGTGTTATCAAAGAGTCAACACATCAGTCTGTTGAAAACAATTTTGTTTCTAATGTACTGTAGCAGCTTCCTGTTTAGAGCAGCCTCTGGTTCTGCCTCTGTCACTGACTAGTGACCTTGGACGAGGTACTTAATCTCTCCCTGCCCTAGTTACATCCGTTTCAAATGGGCAGAATAGTACTCCATGACTTATTGAGCAACTGTGAGAATTCAGTGAGATAATGCACTTAAGCACCTATTAGCAAGCCCAGCACACACCTCAACAGTAATCTCCGTATTATTTAAAGGCCGTACATAGAATGACATCATTTTTGATGAAAAAATAGTTTTTCTAAAAGAGAATATTTGCCCTGTTGTTTATTCTTGGCATTCTAAACATGACTTTTGGGTTGAGATGAAGGGTCAGTTTCCTAGGAAATAAAGGTGTGTGGTTCCTGAATCCTGCGTGTGGTTACTGACATCCAGAGTGATGGTGAGAATCTGGAGCCAATCAAACTGAAACACTCAGAAAGTTTTTGGCATCCGAAAAGATACACTGGGCATTGTTCAGAGGCCCAAACTGAAAGTGAGCCCCCTGGGCAGGGTGGGTAGGTTTACTGGTCAACACTGGGCAGTCAAAGCTGTGGAGGGAACCATTGGTAGAAGTTGGATCCATGTGTATGGATGTTTATTGAGCTTCAGATATCAAGCTCAAGAAACCAGTGAGGAATAGAACTCCCATGAAAAGAATAGGAACCGTGTCTTCAGTTCTATAACTGGCATACAGGTTTCTAAGTAACCCAACCAAGTATTATTCCCAAGGCAGGTGCTAGTTGTTTTTCTACTCTTGTTCAATGCCACTCTTTCCACTGCCTGCCAAAATTTGTGATGCATGGTGTTTACATTGCTGGGTAACCTGACTGTACATTTTATGTGGTATACCATGATCACCTTTCCACATCGGTAGTTATCTTTCTTCCCAGTTCTTAATGGGTTCACACTATTATCTTGAATAGCCATGTCATTTTTTAGCTAATTCCATTTTTTGAATGCTAAAGCCAAGTTTTCTCCATTGTAAACAATTCTTGGATAAATATTCTTCAGACCACTAGATCCTCAAAGGAGTTCTAAAATTTTAATCATTTTTTAATATTATAGTAAAAAAAATAATTCCAGCTTTTAAGCCAAAATTAGTCCTCCAACATAATAAAGCTCAATTTGAAAACCAACTTATAATCAGGCCAAATTACAATGTAATAGTGAAAATACAGTCTGAAAAACCACTGAGAGATTTACTTTGCTTTCAAAAATGGCAAATTCCCCAGAAAGTCAAGTAATCAACTGTTCTGTAGTCTTATATATTCACCTTCCCATTTTAGTTATGCGCAATCAAGGCAGCCTGAGGCTGATCCTCAATAGCAAACTCTGGGCTCAAATGGAGATTCAAAGAGCGAACCACAAAAATTTGCGAATAACAGCTACTGATTTAGAAGACTATAGCATCAAAGTGTTTTTAATTCAGGTAAGTAACAAATTACAGTGATAGAGAATTATCCTGCTCTATTTCTAGATCGCTGCAATTGCTAAATTGTTTAATTTCATTGTAACCTGCACCACTGGCAAAAAACAAAAAACAAAAAAACAAACCTCAGCCATTCATTGTGGTTGTTTACAGTTTAATATAAGACCTAAATTTTACATGAAATTTACAGATTAACACCAAAATCTATAGTAATCAATTGGTATATGTCCCAAGACATTTGGGACATAAATGTATTGATATATGTATTGATGTATGCTTCAAACCTCCACATTTTTCTTTACCATTATGTGTAATGGTATTACAAATTATGTCAACAATCTTACTAAGTTACCAAAGGGACTGTTGTCAAGACTGGCTCCTAGGAGTCCAGTGGAATACACAGCCCAGTGCCTATACTGAATGCTGAAATTCAGAAGGCTTTGAGATCACTGGAAAGGAACCAGTGAGAAATGGAAAAACACAGGGCTCATAAGTCAAAACAACCAGTCCAACAGCGCATTCCCATTCTGGACATGAGTCAGTCTCCAAGGTAACAGGATGGGAGCACAAGCTTAGCTTTTCCCGGCAGCAGGAATGCTTGACCTCAAACACAAGATCCAGGCACAAAAGAGAGAGATCTGGCAGGGATCAAACCAGAAAAAAGGTTAGGTTTCCCACATGGGCTGAGACCCAGAAGACTGGAGCAGACTGAGTACTCACGTGACTCAGGCAGAAGGTAACAGTACAAGTAAATTAGCTCCCATAGTAATGGAAATGGAAATGGAATGGAAAGTAATGGGAAAAAAAAGTTGCCAAGTGCCCAATGATGAAAAACCAAAGGTTTTATTAACTACCAGTAAGGGCACTGTTAGGTGTAAGTGATGTTGAGTATTGAGATGTTAGAGTAAGATAATGCCCAAATGTTGTTTACCATCGAGGGAGACAATCCTTGATACTCTGCCAGGCTGGATCCCCTGGCTTTGAGCAAGTAAAGCAGCCTGCCTATAGCTGATACTAAGATTGAGACCATTAGCTAAGATGAGATTCTGCTGTTCAGTATCTGACCCACGCTGGCTCCGTAAATTGTAGGATATCTGCTAGAGATAAGCCAGCTAAATGCAAATAAAAATCACCTCAAATTCCATTCCCAGGCATGGTCATTACTAACATTTTTCTTATATTTTAGCATATATATGTGTGCACACATATGTATGTATTTGATCTTCAGGTAGGTTATTTAGATTCTTTAACTTGATTTTACTCATCTGCCAAATAAAGATAATAATATACTTTATAAAGTGGTTGAATAGATTAGAATGCGAATATTTGATTATGAAGTACACATAGGTAACCTTTTCACTCATCAATGAAAATGAGTGTTTTCCTGTCATTAGTTCATTTTTTGAAAATTCTTTTAATAGGCGAAAAGAATTCTATTGTGCACCCTAATTTATTCCATTAATTCCACTTTGTTAAATAAGGTAATTTACTGTCTTTCATTATTATAAGTTCTGCAAGAAAGATGTGAGGAATTCTCTGTGTACATACATGTTAATTTTCTTGGGATAAGGTTTTGACTTGTCTTGACAAATTTCTCTTCAGAAAGACTGAGTCAATTTTCATTCTCGCCAGCATTTTCTTATGGTACTTCCTGGGAATTATCATTCTTTTAAGCATTGAGAATTTGTTATTCAAAAAATATATCATTGTGATTTTATTTTTAATTTCTTGTTCTGAATTCCTTGAACGAATATATCTGAATGAATTTGGCAAAAGGCAATATATTGACTAGTGGAAGACATTTAAATTTTAATGTTAGAAAGTCAAGGTGGCAGAGTAGTATTTATATTTCAATTACAAATACTCTTTCAATATTTATTAACTTACTAAGGAAAAATTACAGCTTTGCATATAATGTAAAAAATGAAATTAGGCAAGAGTCAACAATTATTTTCTCAACATCTACTATATAATATTTAGCACAATATGAGGAACAAAAATATTTTATTTAACTTATAGTTATTTCCCCCAAAAGCAATTAAGGGAACTTAAGAACATGCAAATGAAAAAATATAACTCGGGGCACCTGGGTGGCTCAGTCGTTAAGCGTCTGCCTTCGGCTCAGGTCATGATCCCAGGGTCCTGGGATTGAGCCCCGCGTTGGGCTCCCTGCTCGGTGGGAAGCCTGCTTCTCCCTCTCCCACTCCCCCTGCTTGTGTTCCCTCTCTCGCTGTGTCTCTCTCTGTCAAATGAATAAATAAAATCTTGAAAAAAATATATATAACTTAAGACCCTTCTCCCAAAAAGTTGGCATGTAGTTTGTTCAACCCTCATTTCTTGGCTTTGAAAAGTAAGATAGCTTTCTGGAGGGTTAGCAAGGAGAATAATTTACCTAGATTCTCTGTGAAATTGTGAAAAGATACAAAAATGTAAACCACTGCCATGTTACCTTAAAAGAGCACTGACTTTGATGACAAAGATCTGGGATGCTAGCCCAACCAATTTGCTGACTAGCTAAGCACACTCAAGCAAGTCATTATACCTGTCTGAGCCTTCATCTCCTCATCTGTAGAGGGATGTGGGAAATGAGAATATACTGAATACTTGTGCTGGGTGCTTTTGCTAATATAAGTGAAATAAATAATTCACTCATGGTTTCATTGTAAGGATTGAATAAAAAAGAGTGTAGTAACCATAATTGTTATACCAGTGTTATTGTCACCATTTTTTATATTAACAGCATCCATAAAAGCAGCATAGAAAAGTACTGAGAACAGACTTTTGATGTGTTTCTTTTTTTTTTTTTTTAAGATTTTATTTACTTATTTGTCAGAGGGAGAGAGAGAGACAGAGAGAGCACAAGCAGGGGAGAGCATCAGGCAGAAGGAGAAGCAGTCTCCCCGCTCAGGAAGGAGCCCGATGCGGGACTCAATCCCAGGACCCCGGGGTCATGACCTGAGCAGAAGGCAGACACTTAACTGACCGAGCCACCCAGGTGTTCCTTCTGATGTGTTTCTGATACAATATCATAAGGGTGGCTCTGTGGCACAATGGCCGGCACACTGAACTTCTACGATGCAATATTATAGATGGTTCTAATGGGCTCTGCTTTTTCACTGAGCTGTGAGGCTTGCATGGGACATCAAAACACAGTCATGTAAAGGAAAGGTGGTCTTTTTTTTTCATCCACCCTACAATTTTCTACAGTGTAAAACAGTGGAGGAAGGATAGTCTTCAAAGAGAAATTTTAAATCACAGAATTTCATTTCTCAGTTTAAAATGCACAAATTGGGACCTGTTATAAAATTATTCACTTTCAGATTGAATTTGCTTCAAGATGAATGGCTTTTTACTCTTTAATTTTTAGGGTTATTTATATTCTAGAATTATGCCATATAATTCCTTCCTTATTAATAGTGGAAGATTAAAAATTTCTAAAATGTGGCTATTATTAAGTAATTTATACTCCTAAGATTTTATTTATTTATTTTGAGAGAGAGAGAGAGAGAGGGCAGGGGAGGGCAGAGGGACAGAGGAAAGAGAATCTTAAGCAGACTCACCGTCAGTGCGCGGAGCCCGACATGGGGGCTCGATCTCACAACCCTGAGATCACGATCTGAGCTGAAATCAAGAGTCAGCTGCTTAACTGACTGAGCCACCCAGGTGCCCCTATTTATATTCTTAACAACTTAATTTTCCTCGTGCAGGCCAGCGCCCAAGACACAGGATGTCTGTATGCAGCAATACATCATCGGCTCATTGCACTTCGAAGCTTCGATAAACAGGAAGATGTAAATCAAGCCGAAAGCCAGTCAGAACCAAGCCTCCGACAATTAAACTGCGAAAGCTGTGATGAGGAGGAGGAGGATTTGGTCCAAGTCACGAAAAATAGATCAGGTAAATAGCTTTGCTTTTCTTAAGTCATTGGTTTAAGAAAGAAATCTTCTGCACAATTCTAATATATGAAACAGATTTTTGTAAAGTGGAACTAATCTGTTTAGAGTGGATGGGAATTAGAGTCCTAGCTCTTTGGATCAGAGGAATGGGTTTGTAAATCATTGTCTTCTATCTGTGGCCTTCATTATGATTTTGCCAAAAGTCGTCCCCATTGTGATGCCTGTATGTCATTTGCACATAAACTTAATAAAAATACCATAAAGTCTTACACTGATACACTGAAACTGACCCACTTGTTTCTCTTCACATGTTCTCATTTTCCTATTATTGGCTATAATAGAAGAAATTATAAATATATCATAAAGGTAAAAACACATTACAATGGAGCCCACCAGACAAATCTGGCTTGAAATACTGAAACTCTTATTTATCTCCTTTTTGGAATCTGACTGCTTTATTCTCAAGGACTTGAGACTTTTTGCCTAGGGCAAACAGTATTATCTTTTTTATTGTGTCCAGATTCATGAACTGAGCAAGGTTAAAGTAGAACCAGTAGTTAGCAGAGTTTCAGGTTTCAGTGCTTGTCCTGATGAGTAGATTTAAAACAAAAACCTATCATTATTTTTGGAGAGAAACATTGTCAAGAAAATAATAAGCCCAGCTCTGTTATATAAATGGTGCCAAGTATATTCAGTAATAGTTTCATTTAGGCCTGAATTCTGCTCTACAGAGAACTAAGTAACATACTTACAAAGACAGTGTGTTAGCAAGCATTCTATCAGAGTACAAGTGCAAGACTTGATGAAGTATCTTCCTTTGCCTAATACTAAAAATGTAATCAAGAAGAAAAATGCACAAAATATGCAGATCAGGATTATAAACTGCTTGACTCAGTGAGCCAGAGAACTAAGTGAATATGATTTTTCTTGTCGTTATTAAACAGATGGTTTCTTATTCTTTAAAATGTGTGAGATGTATAAATAAAATTACCTTTTATAATGTTTATATGGTCAATAATAAAATGGGGTCTATTAGAAAATGGATTGGTATCCATTAGAAATGTTAACTTGAAATAGGATTAAATGGCAAAATTCTCTCATCAACAAAAGTCGCACTTAGGAAATCTATATTTTATTATATTCCATTTTAGGAAAGAGTAATATGCAACTATCCTCATACAAAATGAGAAACAACGAAATAATGCAAAGTAAATGTCAATCATATGAACCCACCGTTCCTCTGCCATTTTTCCCTTTTCATTTAGTACTTTCTCCAGGAGGTGTGGCATATAAATGCTAAACTGTTAGGAAAGCAATAAAAAGTCTATTTTTTAAAACTTTGTTGCCCATGAATTAAGGAAGGGTTTAATTATCTGAAATGTCATGTTTAAAATTAGCAACATTTCCAAATGTTACATATAAAATGTATATTCTATATATTGCATTTCCTCACAGTAAGCATATTCATGCATATTCATGTTGAGTTGTGTTCAGTATTAAATCTAATCTGAATATAACATTTTATAATATTTTAAATTTATATCACAGATGCTTCTAGGTGGACCCACAGACAGTCGGTTGCCTGTTCATGAACGCTATCTACTATAAACGTGACAACATCTACAAAAAGATTGGTCACCTTACTGAAAATACTAAGCCATCCTACAAAATGAGAAGATCCTATTCGTTCCTTGAAGAGTTTTTATAGCAAAGGTCATGAAAGATAATTTGGTGCAATTAAGATTTTTCTCTTACATAGTCTAATAATTGCACAGTTTTACATTTTGATTATTGTGGAGAAAATCACAGAATTTAAGAAATACACGGACTTTGGAAGTTCAAAATTTATCATTTTTGAAGAAGCTAATTTAGAATAGGATTTGATAACTAATTTGGACTATTCATCACATTGGTGGATATAATAGTTCAAATAAATTGCTGGATTTCATAAATATCTAACCAAAATATTTTTTCAGTCATACATTGCCTGGTCATAAAACAAATATTTTACAAGATTTCCAGTCATTTCTTCCAAAACGCTATATCTGCATACTAACATTTCATTAGTCATGTTTCTCTTCTGGGAAATGTGTATTTTCATTTAACCTTTGGATTTACTACTACTATAAGATTATATATTCATGGTATGAATTCCTTTAAAGATAGTATTGTTCTCGGACCTATATCCATTTCACCTTGTATATGCTTGACTCCAGTTCAGCATCCAATAGTTGTTGAAGGGATGAACAAAATACATTAACTATGTAACAAAACAGTAAGTATACAAAAAGTAAAATATGTTAACTTGTTCTTTGCTTTATGTAATTAGCTTGTCATTAATATTCTAATGGGTGTAGCTGTATAGAGACCTTTTAAAAAAACCAAATATATTCATATAAACCCAAATGAATTTTTTTCTTAAATGCTGTTATTGTGGTAGACTGTACTAATTTCAACATTTGTGCAACAAAGTTTTGATGCTCTTCTTTTGAGATTTGTCTCAGAGACGCTTTATGAGTTACACAGAAAAATTAGTGCTTCTAGCCATATTTCATTTTTCAATGCAGTTTGATCGCCCCATGACTTCAAAATGACTTTTGATCATGATTCCTAAATATTCCCTTGTTAGAGGCATCTTAGTCTTCTCAGGGTGTCATAACAAAATACCACACTGTGCAGCAGTTATTTTTCACAGTTCTAGAGGCTGAGAAGTTGAAGATCAAAGGGTCAACAAAATAGGCTTATTCTGAGGCCCCTGCTCATGGTTGTAGGCTGCTGTCATTGCCTTGCATGCTCACAGGACCTCTTTGTGGGAGCACAGGCAGAGAGAGAGCAAGCTCCCTAGTGTCTCATCCCATAAGGGTGCTAATCCCATTAGACCAGGGCCCTGCCCCCTTAAACTTATCTAACCCTAATTACCCCCCAAAGCCCCATCTCCAAATTCCATCACATTGGAGGTCAGGGCTTCAACATATACATTTGGAGGAGAACATAAACATTCAGTCCATAACTAGGGAATAGGATTTATAATTCCAAAATGATTTCTGAAAATTTTTTGAACAATGACAACATATTTGGAATAATGGGTCTAACTTCACTAAATGCTACTTTGAAGAACAATATTCATTTGGATATATACATATGAATACACATTTTTTAAAGTTACATTATTTTGCTACAGTACCTTTTATAGTAATAAAAGCAATTATTTAGATAGATATATAGATTCATACATGCATACATACAGTATGTATGTATGGTTTGGCATGTGAAAGTTCAATTAATTCTTTTAGACTTTAATTTGGTTAGTATATAAATTGTTCAGAGTTTTGCTCTTTCCCTATAACTTAGTAAAAGTTAGCTACTAAGAGAGGCTTATTCATTCTAGTGACTATAGAAGAAATATAGCACCCTTCTAAATTAAGCAATGACTCAGGAAATGGAAAAGAAAAATTAATGTGAGAGAGGAATAGAGAAGAGGTAGAGAGAAGGGGGAAAAAATCAAAGAATAGCTCTAGCATAAAAGGAAGAATAAAAACAATGAGAAAACAGAAGTTTAAAGTTGGTTGGGTTTTTTAACCCCAAAAAATGCCTCTGATACAGAACACAGAGGAAAATTTTCTTTAGAGGCGAAAATAAACAGGAAGACATCTGGAGAAGAAATTAAAGAATCGGTTCTCTTTTCCTATGAGATCTTAGCTGATACGGGAACACTGTGATTGCACTAAATTGTTAAAGTAAAGCAGAGAACAGAGATCTTTATCTTCCTGACATGTTCATTCTTGTGCTCACTTTAGGGTGGAGATAAAGCAATATTTCTCAATGCCTTAAATATTTTAATATCATTTGAATTCATTCATTCTTTCTTTGATTTTCTTTGTACTTCTCTTCATATACCAAGCAAAAAAAACTAGACTACTTCAATTACTTATCTACACATTAATGTCAGTGCAACAGAATAAAAAATAGAATATCAGGAAGGCAGAGAGAAAAAGTGAAAATTTCTGGATTATGACATGGTTACCAATGCAGGAACAGGATATTTAGCTTATGACTTTCAAACCATTTTCTATCCACTCTACTATTCCTTCTTACAATTTTTATGCAAATATTTAGTAATATTTAGGAGGGGATAATAGAAGTTGAAACATAGTTTCTCTTTGTCATATATCTTGATCTAATCATCTTTTTGGCTTTTCTACATATGTTGACCTTTCTGTAAGGTGAAGAGATCATCATACAATGATAATCATTTTCATAAGTTATTAGGTAGATGATTTCAAAGCATACAAATTAGATTTTGATAGAAGCTGCTTTTTGTCAGTGTGCCTGGGTGGCTCAGGCATTAAGCGTCTGCCTTTGGCTCAGGTCATGATCCCAGGGTCCTGGGATCGAGCCTCGCATCAGCAAGCCTGCTTCACCCTCTCCTACTACCCCCTGCTTGTGTTCCCTCTTTCACTGTGTCTCTCTCTGTCAAATAAATAAATAAAATCTTTCAAGAAAAAAGGAGCTGCTTTTGTCACAATTTACTTAAATATTTCCCAAATATCTAGATATATATTTAATGTATCTAATTATATATCTTATACTCAAGTAACCTTAACATTCTTCTCTTTCAACAAGACTTTAGACTCTACCAAGTTATTCAGCTTAATTATGGACCATCAGAATATTCTCTCGTAAAATACTATTTTACATCCATTACTGTCAAAGCCAGGAATCCTTAGACCTCAAGGATTAATACCTTATACAAGTCTTGGAATATGTGGATGTCATTTAAAAAAAGGGGTGTGTGTATCTTTCATAGAGTCAGAATGTACATGAAATGGGTTGGAAGGATACATCTTAACCTTTGTAAATCCTCAAGTTATGAATATCACAATGATATATAATTTTTCCCATAAAACGTTGAGAACAAATAAGCTTGAGATGTAGTTACCAGGTGGTTGGGTAAGCTCACTCACTAGAAAAGTATATCAGCCCTGCCAGAGATGGGGTTTGAGTTTTTGAAACTCAGTAACATTACAGATTATTTTAGTAGTTTGAGGGTTTTGAAATTCATATTAAATCCATGAATGCAAGCACTTCTGTTTGTTTTGCAACGGATAAATCACACCCACAGTACTGCATGATTTTTGACATCAGACTCGGGAGTGAACAAACTGGAATACATGAACACATTTAAAGTTTCTAAGAGGATACTTGCAAACTGTGGCATTGGAGAAGCTATTGAAATAACTGGCAAATGTGTAGCCTAATAAAGATTTGATGTAATAGTTTTCAAACAATTGGAAGTTTGCCAAAACTTAATTTCTGTGAAGCTAGTGGCTATAAAAGACTATTTCAGTGAAATTACCTTAAATTGTATCTTTTTAATTTCTAATAAGGTTGAGTATCTTTCAGGTATTTATTCTCTGCTTGTTTCTTCTAAGAAATTCCTGTCAAAGCTAAGCATGCCATTTTCCCATTTTAGTGGCTTCTTAGCATATACAGGATAAAATCCAAGCTCCTAAGCATGACACTTTCCATGTCTTTCCCCTGTCTGCCTCCCTAGCCTCACTTCCCACTGTGGCCTGCCTCCCTCTAAATTCTCTAGCAATTCAGAACTGCTATTTCATTGCTCCATACTTTTGCTCATGCTGTTTTCTCTGTGGAAATCCTTAGGATAACAAGGTGTTGGAAGGGTGAGAAGAGAAAGGATCTTGAGGATGTTCAAGTTATACACGAGTAACTCACACCCCACAGAAGTTAAGAGATGTGCTTAAATTTCCATTGCAAGTCACTACTAGCACCTGCTGTGAGGCAAAGTTCCTGACCAGAAGGGATCAGTGACCTACTAAAAGTAGACATCAGCCTTCATTGTGTTATTTCCTATTCTAATATACTCTCTGGCCCACAGTAGGGACTCCATAAATATTCAGTGAACCCATGAATGAATGTTGGTGGTGGTGGATAGCTAAAAAGGAAGAGTCCGGATTCAGGATCAATTTGGGCTTTGAAAGAACCTTGGTATCACTCTAGTTCAACATCCTCATTTTATAGATGAGGAATCCACGGCCCAGAAAGCTGAAGTGACCTGCCGGAAGTCCACAGGCTAGTTATTGATAACGCTACGACTATAAAGAAGCAAAGAGGGCACCCAAGCAAATGGATGTAAGGAGCAGGAAGGATGAACAGTAGGACGTGGATTGCCATTTGATTCTCCCCTTGTAAAAGGAGCGTTTTCTCCTACTTCCATTACTACTAAGTCAACCCAGGGCCATGTGTAACTGCTCCAACAGCACCAAGTCTCCTTCCTCCTCTTGCCTCCCAATCCACTCAACAGTCCCAAGACAGATAAAGTCATTATTGTTTTCAGGACTCACTTCTTTCCAGTTAAGAGCCTTCAAAAGGCTAACTACTGCTTATAGAATGAAGTCCAAATTACTAACATTCTTACCTTTCTCTATTGACCTATCTACTTTTTCCATCTTACCTCCCCATCTAGAAA
The DNA here is from genome assembly GCF_037043125.1 of Eumetopias jubatus. Lineage (NCBI taxonomy): Eukaryota > Metazoa > Chordata > Mammalia > Carnivora > Otariidae > Eumetopias > Eumetopias jubatus. The sequence continues at coordinate 125,823,135 of NW_028274811.1, forward strand.
TGCTCCACTTGGCCAGATTCCTCTACCCATTATCCTCTGATTTCCTCAAAGGCTACCCGTCTTTCTCTCCCTGGTATGATAGATTTTTGGTTGTCCGCAGGGGCTATAACTTGTGCAGTCCCACAAGGCACCATGTTTAGATGGGCCAGGCACTCGGCTTACTGCTGTCCTGCAATTCTTAATACTTTCTGAGCAAGAAGCTCTGAATTTTCATTTTGCTCTAGGCCACGCAAACTGTGCAGATGGTCCTTGGTCAGTCTCCTTGGCCCCCAGCCCAGCGTTGGTCATATCGGCCATCCGACTAGATTTGGTTGAATGAAAGAGTAAAGAATCTAGTCTTGTGCGCAATAATGAAAGGGTCTAGCTTTATACGAGCCGATAAAGTGCAATAATGAAACCCAAGCGAGGAAGTGCCCAGAGGCACCTGCTCTCCCGCCTGGGCACTCGAAACCCCACCCGTCGCCCCCGCTGCCCCCGCGCCGCTTCAGACCGGTTCTAGCTGGATTCCTAAGGCAGCTCAATCGCCAAATAGAATTCCAGCCCTTCCTCCGGCCGCAGCCAATCCCCACAGCTCATCGGGCTCCGATACCGCTGCTGGCTCTGATTGGCCCACAGAGTTGGGGGCGGGCGGGTGGGTTTGGTGCCCACCCAGGGAAGGGGGTGGAGCAGGAGGTGGGCCCCCGGGGCGGCGAAGCGGCCACTGCGCAGGCGTGGATGGAAACGGCTACACAAACAAGCAAAACCCACCACCCTGAGGCCTCCGGCTCTTCCCCGCCCACCTTTCCCGGGCTGCGGCTCTCCAGCTTCCCAGTCGCCCGGCTTTCTCCGCCCCCGTCAACGTCTGGGCACGTCCCCCTCGCGGCGCGGGCCACGCACGGCGGTGCACTTAACCTCTCCCGGTCCGGCGCGGAGTTAGAGGCCCGGGCGGCGCGGGTGGTGCGCACTGCTGGTGGCGGGGAGCCGAGGCGGGAGCTCGGGCCTGCAGCCCCCGCCGGGCGGAGGATGACTTGCTACCGAGGCTTCCTGCTGGGCAGCTGTCGGCGTGTGGCGGGCGGCCGAGCGGCGGTGCTGAGGGGGCCGGGCGCGGGAGGCCCCGCCGCGCGGCCGCGGCTCTGCGGTGACGGCGGCGGCCGGCGGCACCTGGGGCAGGGTCAGCCGCGCGAGCTGGCGGGCTGTGGCAGCCGCCCCGACGGCGGCTTCCGCCCGTCGCGGGTGGTGGTGGTGGCCAAAACCACCCGGTACGAGTTCGAGCAGCAGCGGTACCGTTACGCGGAGCTCTCCGAGGAGGACCTGAAGCAGCTGGTGGGTCCCGGCGGCACCCCCCTCCCGCCCTGTTGTGTGTGGGCTCGGCCCCCGTTCACTCCCAGGCTCGGCAGCGGCTTTGTGGTGTGGCGAGAGCTCTCAAAAAGGGGACCACCCTTTTTCCCCGGCGCCCTAGATGCCCTGCCTTCCCAGCTCGATGCTCTCCACTCCCTCTGGCTTCGCGCGTAGACCCCCCCCCCCCCGCCCTCTGTGTGTGTCGAGAGAGAGAGGGAGAGGGTCACTGTTATTGCAGAGACCCCCCAAGACGGGGGAGGAAGACTTGGATGGGGGTACAGGAGCTCCCAGTGGGAAGGGTTTAGGGATTCATTTGTGCCCTCGCCAGCACCACCCCCTATTCTCCCATTTGGGAATAGCAACAGCCCCGAGAAAGGTGGGCGGGTGGCTGAGGTCTGGACGCTCTGGAAAGAGCTCCCCAAGCCTTCCCCAAGATGGGGCCCCGGGGCGTCGCTGCGGGGAGGTGGAAGAGAGGGCTAAGGTACCGCGGACACACCCCCTTTTACTCTGCAGGACTGTCAGGCCTGGGATACTCCGGAAAGCCGGTCTGGGTGAACCTTTTCCGTGATGGAACGTGGTCGTCAGACAAGGTTCTAGCAGTTTTGTTTTAAAAGCACACGTGTTTTGAGTTCAGGGGATAGCGAGGGAGAAAATCTGAATTTGAGTATATGTTATTAAGTAGAAAGAGCAAGATAGAGGGCAGGTAAACTTGGTAATTATGAAATAAAAAGCCTACGTCCATAACATATTATTTCCACAATAGACTCTATTTAGTACAGATATTAATATCTTTCCATAAGTATATAAATCCATCTGAGAAAAAAACCCGAATATCTCTCTTCCCTCTCCTTTTGAGACTTCTGATCCCATGCTCCCTGCCCACCAACTTTAGGAAGAGGAGAGTGAAGATGCTACCATGAACAATACGGAACTCTCTCATTGTTGATACTGTGCACCAAAAAGCTTTGGAATTACATGCCTGTAACCAAATCTTGTAGGATTCTGTACAGGAGTAGACAGCCTGTTTTAAACTTCTGGTATGGTTTGTATTATTCAGATTTGTTTGTAATGTTTTGTACAGGTATCAAAATCAAGTTGTAAATCATGTCCGCATAAGTACTGAATCTGTTACTAGCATTAAACTCTTTTTTTTTTTTTTTTTTAATTTATTTGACAGAGAGGTACAGCCAGAGAGCACAAGCAGAGGGAATGGCAGAGGGAGAGGGAGAAGCAGGCTCTGCACTGAGCAGGGAGCCTGATGCGGGGGCTCCATCCCAGGCCCCTGGGATCATGACCTGAGCCGAAGGGAGTTGAGCCTTTAACCATCTGAGCCACCCCAGAGCCCCAGCATTAAACTTCTTGATTCTTTAACGAGTTAATTGAGGGCCCCTGCTTTCGTTAGATGGAAGTGCTAGGTACGGGTTTGTTTCCTCTCCTTTCCTTTAGTGTTTGAAGACGTAGCAATTTATAGAAAACAGTTGTGTCATTTAATAAGAGTAAATCAATCAGTTTGAGTAGGAAATTGGAGTAGTTTTGTCAGTCGTTTTGTCAGTGTCAGTGAATTTGGGGGTGAGGCAGGGAATAATAATGTCAGAAGCAAGCACATTGTTTCTGTGTTGGGAAAGAGGTGTGTTCCTTGGATTGTACTCAATTTTGCAAGATCTTTTTAGAAATTGTCAAATATATGTATAAATATGTTCTTTATACAGTTTTATGAAAACCCTCTCACAACAGTTTAAAGTAGTACACTCTGTTGGCCTATTTGGAGTGTGGGATTGGGGGTTAGGGTCTTGGGGTCCTAGGCCCAATTCTGTGTGGTTAACTTCCTAGGGGTCTTTTAACATCTGTGGACCTCATGTGTGACAATGATACCTTTTTGTTGTACTGTCAGGTTTTCAAACTTTTGCCTAGTTTAGTATGTGAAATAGTGTTGGACTAGATAGCCTCCAAGGCCTTTTTTAGTGCCGGCGTTTTGAAACCTTGGATAACTTTTCCAAGGCCTCAAGAAAATGTGTGCGCTGTGCATTAGATTAACTCTGGGACCTCTGAACTAGGTTGCCACTAACCAAAATTTTTAAAATGTATGCAAATCAGTAAGTCTTTAGAAATTGAACTACCTAGTGTACCCGCTCTGAGTATCTAAAAAGAATCTCTAATAGGTAAATATTTGTCTTTGGCTAGGTAATGCTGTTTGGGATAAGAAAACTTTGAGTTAAAACTTCTGTACTATAGAACACATGGTTTTGTAATTGCAAGGCAGTGAAACAGTTGTCATTTCAATTACATTTTATTGCATTAGCTCCTTACTGATTTTTGTTTTACCATTTATATTAAAGCCAGTATTCAGAATGGAATAGCATTAGGTAGAGTCCAAGCCAAAGAATACTGAGCTGTGTAAAGTTGTTTTAAAATGGGATTCTGTGGTAGGACTGATAAGCTGGTTAATATTGTTTGCTCTATTGCTGGGGTAAAAGATTCTAAGATATATGAATCATGTGAACTGGGAATAAAAGAAAGTGGCCATGTGCTTACTTTGTGTCTTTGGCACCGTACCTCTTGTGTCTATAGTGTCATGGTAACCTGAAGTTTTAGATCAGAGGCTTCTTTTTTGTTGTGGAGGTGGTGGTTTTCTTTCAGAATAGATCTCTGTTAGGTTATTTGTTAAAATGCAAATAGAAGATGAAGGATGGAGTGTCAGTGTAATTTATACCCTCAACCCTCATGGTTTTCTCACTTTGTAGAAACTTAAACAAATGGAAGAAATATTTCTTAGTTGTTAAAGCATGTACAGAGTAGGTTTCTATCTTTCAAAGTCAGTCAAAGTCTGACTTCCAATGACTCTTTCATATTGGTTGCATTGCTTTATTTTTAAATCTTGCAGTGATGTTTCCTGTGAATTTCTAGGAAGGTACCTTCGTAGGTACCTTACCTCTACTGGCTCATTACCTTGCAAGGGCTAATTAAACTGTTATTACGATTTACCTACATCATAAGAGATGCAGCTGTTGGCAGATGTGGGATTTTTATTAATAGGGCCCATGGCACTCAACAAATCAGATCTTTAGGTGAATCAAAGCTGATTGGAAGTGGTTTTGACATTGTAAACATGCCTTATTGGACAAAGAGTAGGTTTTATTTAAAAATAGTATATACCAATTAAGACATGAACTGTTTCCATTCTTCTCTCCCTCCACCCCAACCCCAGAAGCAACCTTCTTTAGTGGTTGCCATTTTTAGTTTTTTTTTATTATCTTTATAATGGGATAGAATAATTTCATTTAGCAGTCCCTCTATTACTGGATTAAATTATTCCTAGTTATTGCCTTCTTAGCATATTTTGGAGATGTAGCACCTTGAATTTTGTTTCCCTCACGTTGTATCCTGAAAATGATGGTGTAGCTTAGGTTATAGTTCTTGGACAGATACTTTTGCCACTGGTGGGCAGTGAGTGTAGTGTTTATGAGTATTTATCAAATTAATATCTGGAGTACTTCCAGGGCCTTCTAACAGAATCTCACTCCTTTCAAATCTTTCAGATACAGGCACCAGAGTGGTCTATCTAAAGTGAACATCTGGCCATTTTATTCCTCCGCTTAGAACTTCTCAAAAGCGCCCTCCCCATAACCTGTAGAATCACCTAGAAAATTTTTTAAAATGAGGATGCCTAAACCTTAGCACCCCAAGATTCTGATTCAGTTTGGAGACTCCAGGTTCTGCCTTTCTGAACCACACCCTTAAGTTTGCTATCTCTGTCCAGAGATCTGCATTTTTAACAAGCTCTCTAGGTTTACAGGTGGTCCCCAGATCACACTTTGAGAAACACTGCTGTATGGGAACCTTTATGATCCTTACTTAGTATGCCAAACAAGGCCCTTCGTGAACTGGCTCCTGTCTACCTCTTGAGCTTCATTTCTGATCAATTTTTGTCTTGAGCTTCATTTTCCATTAATTCCAGACTGCTTTTATTTTCGTTAAGTGGTGTGCTGATTTACTTTTATTTATTTACTTTTAGTAAATAGTAGTGCATTTAAAATGGTTCAAAATGTAAAAGATACAGAAGGGTGTGCAATGAAAAGTCTTTCTCTTAATCTTGTCACTGGGCACACAGTTTTTGTCCCTGGAAGTAGCCAGTGTTAGCAGTTTCTTGTTTTTCCTTCCAGAAATAATCTATACATACAAATCAGCCCAGTGAAATATTTTTCTTTGTTCCATCCCTTTTTACTTAGTGATAACATACTGTTTAAGCTATTCTGCACCTTGTTCTTTCTTTAAAATAGTATGTATAGTATTCCATTGTGTGCGTGTCTTAATTTATTAAAAGTCTATAATGAATAACAGTTGTGTTAATTTATTTGTGTATGAATCAAGCTTGAAGATAAATACCTAAAGGTAGAATTGCTGAGTCAAAAGGCATGTGCATTTGAATTGCTTCCCTTAGAGGCTGTACCAATGTATATCTTCACCAGCAGTGGATGACAGGTGCTCCCCGCCCCCATAAGCAATTTATCACATTTTGCGGTCTTACCAAGCTGGTAGGTGAAAAATGGTATTTAAGGATGGTTTGATTTGCGTCTGCGGCCCCTCCTTCCTCTAGCCAATTCCTAGCTTGCCTTTGAGGTCAAGCTCCAAACCTTACTTCCACAGGGAGCCTTCCTTGGTAACCTTGCTGTGCCCCTCTCTGGCTATCAGGGTTGTGTGAGGTGTTCTACATTGTATCTTCCTAATAATTAACATATTTGAGCTTTCCACCTTGGAGTATAATCTGATTATTTTCTTCTCTAGACTTGAGGGCAAGGACCTCATCTTATTCATCATCCTCTCTACCTTCCCATCGCTGCCGAAAAGATTTCTGACTTTTAAAAATCAGTTTTAGTTCTTTTCTCCTGGAGGCTTCCAGTCCAGAGCCTTATTTCCAGCTATCATTCTTCCAAAAGATTTTAGCCGTTGAAAGCTTAAGGTTGAGGTTACCAACATGAGTTCCCCAAGAGTTTCATGGTTAAATATGTTTGAGAAACATAAACCTAAACAAAACAGGATTTTTATTTGACCGTGGGATTTGTTGGGGGGGAAGCAGAAAAACATGTTAAATTTTGTGGAATACAACTTGGAAAATAGAGGCTTATGGTATACTCCCTTCCATAAATATTTGCAGTTAAATAGACTCCTGAAGATGTAAAAGGGTTGAATATTACAGTAGCTGAAATTCTACCATTAACATAATCATTGACCAATGTGCTTTAGAGCCCTGATTTTCGCCCTTCAGGATTACCTGGGGGAGTTTTAGAAATTATATATATGTGGCCCACCATGAGATTGTAAATAACAGAATTTCTTACTGTGATCACTTTTGCTATATTTTTAATTACATGAATTATGTTTTGAGTAAAGTATTGGTGCACATTAATATCTTCTCAGCTGGTAAAGTGTAAGTTAACTTTATTTTTCACTGTCAGTAATCTTTGTTAATATGTAACAGAAATGTGTATTTCAGAATATCAGCAAGTGTGTGGGTTATTTGTTGCCTTAGGAAAGTTCATTGTATACGATGTGGATTGTGCAGGAAATGTGATCAACCTCTCTGTAAGACGTTTGCATTCAAGGAGAGGTTAGCTGATTGGCTCTCCTTCCTAACTGAAAGTTGGTAGAATTAGGGCATAGGAACAGAATAGTTCTTGGCCTGTGTAACTTAATAATTAAAATTGAGCCTTAGTGCCCTAATGAGTATTTACAGTTCTCAAGCAGGAGTGAAAGATACAGCTAATGTAGGAATGTTAGGAGTCTGTGGTGGGCAAGTCCTGGATTAAGAGCAGGAGATAGGAGTTTTGATCCTGGCACCAGTCTATTAGCTTTATAAACTTGAGCAAGTAACCTAACCTCTATTTATCAGCCTGTGACTTTGAAATAGATATAATAATGTCTGCTTTTCCTTGCTTACATGATTTTTAGCTTTACATAATTTTTAATCTATAATTTACATGATTTAAAGCAGCAAATTCTAATTTTTCAGCTACAATAATGATCATTATGTAAATGACACTATTATTTATTAAATTATGTACCTAAAATGGTACTGCTTTGGTTACTTCAAAATAGGTTCCTTTATAAAATAGATCGCTAAAGGAACTGAAGATTTGTTGAATTTAAGTCTTGCTTATGTAGTTTTTATTGTTTTTAAGCCAATCTCTTGGAGGAAAGTGACAGTTCTGAATTTTTTTTTTTTACTTTCTTTTAAGAAGTATTTTTGTAGTGGAGAAAATAATAACTCTGATCTTTAAAAATACAAGCATACAGTGTCACTGTTGCCAACATTCGTGAACTTTGTTGGTTAACTTAATTTGTTTAAAGTGTCACTTTTGAATATTTATTCGTCAACCTATTCTTTGAGCTCTTGCTAAGTGGGCATCCTGCTAGGTTCTGGGGAACCACAAGTGAATAAAAAGTTCCCAAATGTTTGGGGGAAAATATATTAAGTTGTGTTACGACTGTTTATAAGTGGTCCATGGGAATACAGAGAAGGGAGAGAATAATTTGGGGAAGGGCAAGAAGGAAGGGGGAAAAGAAGACCTTTGAATTTTTTCAACTTTTAATTAGACTTTCTAGTGATCTTTTTAAAGTTTAGATTTTCAGTTATGAAATATTTTTACCACATAGAAAACTTTCAGAATAGACATCTATATCTCCCAACTGCTGAGCCTTAACAGATATTAATATTTTGCCACATTTGCTTGACATATTTTTAAAGGAATTGTTATAACTAAAGCCCTATCCTTCCACCTTTTCTCCCTCCCTGTGTCCCTAGAGGTAACCACTAGCCTGCAGCTATTATAGACTGTGTGTGTGTATATATTTATATATATATATATATATATATATACTCTTTTTCATGCTTATGTTTTACATTAATATGACCATGTCCATAAAAAGTATACTGTCGTTTTGTGTGTCTTAAAAATGTTACATCAGTTATATATTCATTAGATTGTGCTCCTGTTCTTTAGAAACTTGCTTTCCTTACTGTTGGTTTTGAAACTTATTTGATATGTGTTAATTCACTAAGTGCTGTCTAGTATTACACTGTTTGGATAATTAGGTTGTTTCCAGTTTTTTTATTAAAAAATGCAATTAGAAGTACAAATAATATTTCCATAAGCATTGAACAGCTCCCTGATTCCCCATGTTCTCATTGGCACTTGGTGTAGACACTTATATTTTTGCCATTGTAATGAGCGTGAAATCATATCTTTTAAGTTCAGGATATTTTAATTAAATATTAAAGAATAAGGAAGAATTTATATGTGAATGGGAGAGAATAGTACTCGCAAGACGGGGAAGTTAATCTTTTTGCCAACAAAAAGAACTTAAATGTTTTTGACTGTAATCCACAGAAAAATTTTACATCATGACTAAGTACATATACTCATTTGAAATAAAAGATAACATGAAACAGTTGAGCCAGTTAACATGTAGTAGAGTTTCTTTTTTTCTTTAAGATTTTATTTATTTATTTGACAGAGAGATCACAAGTAGGCAGGCAAAGGGAGGGAGAAGCACGCCCCCTTGCTGAACCAGGAGCCTGATGCGGGACTCGATCCCACGATGCTGGGATCATGACCTGAGCCAAAGGCAGACGCTTAACCGACTGAGCCACCCAAGTGCCCTGAGTTTATTTTTTTCTTAATAATAATGTGGGTTGTGATCAATAAATTGATGTGACAACCATTTTAAGGGCAGTTTGGCAATCATTGCTTCAAGAATAGGTAGGTAGAAGCTAAATGGGGTAAGGCTGTACCTTATAAAGGTATTAAATGTCATGTGCAGGAGTTGGCTTTATGTCCTAGTAATTTTCAGTCTTTTTTTAGCAGGAGATTACAACTGTCAGTCCTACTGTCTTTCCCCATAAGAGTGGAGTGGAGGAGGGTCAATTTTTCTGAGACTTTAGCATTCTGGGACTAGTATGAAAGCAGGCTTCTGGTGGTGGTGGTTAGGTTGGCAAAATGGGAAATAAATACTGAATGGAGTAGTTAGCAGTCCTGGAAGCAGGCTATTGCATGAGACCAGATAAGAGTTGATGTTGTCCAGAAGTCAAGCGGTGGCAGCATGAATGTGGAGGACAGATTGGAGAAGCAGTTTACAGGTATATTTATTGTACTTTGCCACTGACTGGCAATGGAGATTGAGTGTGAGGGAAGAATTAAAGGGGACATCTGGGTTTATTTTGTTGATTATATAAGTATTGTTAACTGATATATGGGACTGAGATGAGAAGAGCAAATTTGAAGGAGGAATATGTCATCGGATTTGGATGGTTTTGGGGAGAGGTACTTGATCTACCAGTGGGGGGATTTAATGTAGGCCTTTGAAAATTTGAGCTTATAGCTCAAGAGAATGGCATGAGCTGACAGTATATATTTCATAGTTACTGGGGCGTACTTGGGAGATCAAGTCCCTAGAGTGGGGAGGTAACTCAAGGAAAATGAAGTGGGAACAGATAATAAAGTTAAAGATGGAACCTTGAGCAACCCCAACATATGAAGGAGTAGGTAAAAAGAATAAAAAGAGGAATGCAAGAAATAGAAAGAGAATGATGGAGAAAGTAGAGGTAAGCACCTGGGATAAGGGAGAGTGAAACTGAAATGATCCAGGATAAATGCCAAATATAGCTAAAGGAATACTTAGGCTTCAGTGTACCAGGCCTAATCATGCTAGGTGGAATAGTTTACTTTCTAGCTGTTGACGAGGTGTTACTAATCATTTTAAGGCAATTCTGAATTAACACTCGTACCATTTAGATAAGCGGGTATGCTTTTAAGAGTGCTTAAATTATGCCTCGTGAGTTTATGTACCAAATTGTCATTGTCTCAGAAAGTTTGTGCATTTGTTATGTGTTAAATTTAAAAAGACCTATTTCCTTCCTTTATTGAGCTTTCATGTGAATTAGTACATAGAATGCAAAGTAGTAACATTCAACTGACTAGTAAAACAAGTCTTAAAAATTTGTATTTCTAATAAACTCAGTTTTGGTCAAGTAAAAATATCTATGATATTTTAATAAAAGTGGTTGGATCATATAGGAAATAGCCTAACTATCACATCTAACCTTAAGGTAGGCAAATTTTTGTTGGTTCAGAATCCTCCCTTATTCCTTTCATGCTTTGTTGTATCTTAACTTTGAAGCTACCTGGGGAGAAGTGATGTTGGCTTTTGTAAATTTTGTAGGAGAAACTCTTGTTGTTTGAATGAAACTCTTTTTTGCTCTTTCACTGAAATGTGTCAGACTATAGATTCACATTGCTTTTTCCAAGTATTCTGGTGAATAATCTTTCTTTCTGTATAATATATATATTCTGTAATATATATATATATATAATTTTCCAGGTATTCTGGTGAATAATCATTTTTTTTAATGCACATCAACGGTATTTTTTTGGGGAAAAATGTTAAAACTTTGTTGCTAATACTGGTGGTGTAGCATTGCAGAATTGAGAATGTGTTTTAAATTTCAGGAATTTCTCTAACCTCTTCATTGTAAGACATGACGAATGTGTTTGTGTTTTTGATTAAAGTATGGTTTTAAATTTTTGAGGTCTTGTTATTTTCAGAGGGATAGCTAGAAATTCTTACGTCTTTGAATATAAAAGAAAATTTTAAAAACTGTACAGCCAGTTGAATAGTGATTTAAGACTTTCTAATTGATGCTTTTACTAAGTGATTTTATAAAATGCCTTATCTTGTATTTGCCTAGTTTAGCCAGTCCATGTTAATGAAGCTTATTAGCCCAGCCATCTAGGTCTTTAAAGAAAGTAATTAATATAAGAACTTGTATTCTCTAAATAAATGTATTGAACATGAGTTATAAGAGAATTAGTTCACAAGAAGCAATTTAAGTGGGAATAGAATTTATGAAATGACATTTCTGCCCCAATATATTAAGTATTCTGATGCTAAGTGAATTTTGTATTTAGGTTTGGAAATTTAGGAATTTTAGTGTTGCTAGCAAAACTTATTAAAATCATGGAAAACTTGGAAGTTTTTTGTTAGTGCTCCAAAATTATTTTCTCCACAAATTCAAACCCCCTTCACCATCTCAAAGCAGTTTCCTAACCCTCAACTGCTGAGTAATCTTAATTTTCTGCAGTTTGCTGAGAGCCAGGAAGTGAGCACAAAAGCTTCTGAACCACTAGACTAGAATTTACAGTTATCATACATAAAGATTTATGTCGTGTATTCCTGGGTACATGTTCTATATTGTCCAAACCAAAAATTAGAACATAAGATAAAAATCTGGGCAGGAAATTGAGGACCAGCTACCCTTAAGTTTTATTTATAGCCGGTTAGAAGCAGTACATTTGATGAAACTATTCTAATAGACTTCTTATACATTTGAGTTGGTTCTCATTGTCCTTGGCAGTTTTCAGTGCCCCATTAAATACATTTGATTGAGCTCAACTAATGTTTAAACTAATACAGTAGTAGGCACTCAAATATTTGAATGAATGAATTTAATTTTTTAGAGCTCAATTTCTAGCTACATATTCACTCTGGAAATGGGCTTATGAGAGGTAATTACTGTAACAGAATAATATACCACAGTAACTAATCTGTTAGAAAAGTCAGGAGTTTGATACTGAGTATTTTAGTTTGAGATTCCTGTTAGATATCCAGAGAAAGATGTCAGATACACTGGTGGATACATTTTATTTGGAGCCCTGAAGAGAGGCTAGGGTCAGCAGTTGGGAGTCCTCTGCATACAGCTCTCGCACGGAAAGCCTTGAAGCTAGAGATCCCCAGGGAGAGAGTAGAGATGAAGAGCATTGTGATCCATATTTACTGAGAGATGGTTAGTAAGGTTTTAGTTAATTTGTAATTGGCTAATGCTAGTATAATAATCTGAATGTAAATGCTATGTTCATTTATATTCAGAAATTCTAGTCTTAAAATAGTTTTTCAAACCTGTTGTATGTTGACTTTTTTAAATTAAATGAAGGATTATCTAATTATGACTTTGGTCACTGCTTTCCTTTAAAAAATATTTTTGATGTTGGTATGATCTGTCTAAATATGAAGCTTATGTCTAGATGTCAAAGTGTTGTACAGATTATCTGATCTAGTGTATCTTTGTGAGTTAACATCTATGTATTATCAAATAGCCAAATGTGTCTTCACCTCCCCTTTTGAGGAACACACATTTCCCTTTAGACTATAGAGTGAGGACAAAACTATTTTAAAACTCTTAACCCTATATTCATAAACAAAAGACTAGAAAGGTAGATATCAAAATATTAACATAAACTGTCCTGGGACAATAATATTATATATATTTTAAATTTTCTTTATATATGTATCTTCCATGTTTTGTTATTTTTATAAATTTTTTAATATGTAAAATACATATTAAGGATGGTATCTAAAACTTGGTTTTACTTTATAATTCAGTAATAATCTAAAACAAAAGAATATGTTTAAGATTGTATTTTGGACAGGTACTTGAAAAACTGATACGTGTCAACAAGAGGCAGGGTATAAGGGAAGTTGGAGAAGGAAAGAAATAACATGCTTTTTAATTCTCACATTCACTCTACTGGCAAATTTCCTAGTTGATTAAACGGATATGCATTGAGGATATGTCTGAACTTCTCTCTCAGCATTTTACTTTATGGATTATTTCGAAGACATATACTTTAAAAGGAGAATTATTAATGGTAAAGTAGTGGCATTATAGAAATGTCACTCCAGTGGACCAGGAAAGATAATTCTTGAAGGTTATATGTCTTTATATCTAAAAGTTATCCAATTTCAGGGAGCTAACCCAGCCTTTGTTTGGATTGCGTGGGGTAAATTCCAAATAGAGTTCATAAATCTGAACAGAAGAGAGCTGCAAATCCAAGTGGAACAAAGGTCATCTAACTGCTTTCTAAAATACTAGTTTGTCTTTGGTCTTCAAGTAGCCCCATGCGATGTGTTAAAAATCCATTAAAAAAACCCTCAAGCTGAAAAATAAGCAAACTTTGAGATCATGTTAATTACATGATTCAGGAAACTTCATGCTGTATTTGGTATTGAAACCAAATTATGATTTTCTGAAATCAGTCTTTCTAGTTCAGTTTAAACTTGTAGTCATAAAAATGTGCCTTAACCCATTATATTTTTATAGGGTTTTTTTAAAGAGACATGTTATAATGTGTAATATATGTCATGTAATGAGACAGAATTTGTTTTATCTTGATACAGCTTGCATTGAAAGGCTCTAGCTACAGTGGACTACTTGAACGACATCATATTCACACCAAAAATGTAGAGCATATTCTAGATAGTTTACGGTAAGTTAATGGGATTGGGTCTTTGATGGGCTTTTGTATTCAGGACTTCCAGTTTTTATTTTTACTAGCAGGTGATCCTGAGATTTTTAGTAAAGTTTGCCATTATAAAATCATTTTCAGAAAATTCTATCTTGGTTAATGGAGTTGATATTACAGTGTTTCTAAGGAAATTTTTATTGTACTCTGAAAATTTCACAGATTTTCAGTTAATATTTGGTCTGAGAAGTGCCTTTTCTACAGAGATAATTCTGTATACATTAGGCTTCAACTGTATGTGTAATATTTAATTAAACTGAATACTGGATTTTATGGGTGTTCATTAAAATATTCTTTGAATGTCTAAAAATTATCATAGGAACTTCAGTTAATTCTATTAATGCAGTCAGTGAATAAGTTTATATGTATATAAGAGAATCAGTGTGAGAACATGCAAAGTAGAAAGTATTTTAGTCACTGTTTCAGTGGCTGACACTGAATGAGTATTTGTTGGATTTAAAATAATGACTGTTTGCTTTTATAATGAAAAAGTCTCCTGAGATGTTACACTTCTTGACCATTTTTGTATTAGTGAATTTTAGCATCAGAGGAATAGAGAAAATGAAATGTAATTCTAATCTATTGATACTGTTATTTGTCAGGGGCAAAAACAAGATGTTTTTGAAGCACGTAGAGATTTTGGATAGTCATTAACTTTCAGTTTATTCATATACTTCCTGACCATAGTAAATTGGCTATTGTAATTAAATAAATGAAAATGAAGTTAACCTTGCAAAACTAAACATAAATTTGTTTATAAAACATGTTTGGTTATTTTACATCATTGGAGTAACCTGCCTCTCAAAACATCCTTCATGTTACTAGTGGACATTTTATATAACTTTTACTTTTTTATCTTAGGAATGAGGGAATTGAGGTTCGTCTAGTAAAGAGGAGAGAATATGATGAAGAGATTGTTCGATGGGCAGACGCTGTCATAGCTGCAGGAGGTAATAGTTTTACAGAGGTAAAGATGTTGGAATATGGAAATGCTCTTTACTCTCATTTCCAGATACCCTGTGGTCTAGCTGTAATGAAGACTTCGGAATCCTACCACAAGATGCATTTTGGGATTTTTAGGATAAGATTTAAAATATCTGCTATATATAATATTTCACTTTTTTAGTGAAGGATGTTATTGTGAGGTTCTGTGTCTATTTCTGTTTGTATATTTAAGGTGTGCATTTGGCTTCAAATATGATTCAAAGGATGAGTTGTAACTGTATTTTGGTTTAGTTATGCCAGTCAAAAAAAAAATTGAAATTGTTTAAGAGTTCAGTGAGATTAGATAAATTCCATCCCACTCTGGCTCCAATATACTTACAGCTATCTTTCCTGAGCTTTATTATTAAGTAAGTGGACATTGTTGTCAAAGCTTTAAATTGATAGCATTTGTTAGAAAAATCTGCACTGGACACTTTTTTGGATGTATTCTCATTAAAATGTATGAATTTGGACTGATGTTATGACAGAAGGAAAGAGATTTGGTTAGTAGAATGATAGGATTAGAACAGTGGTTCCCAACTGGGGGGCTACTATGGGCATCTAGCAGGTAGAGGTCATGGATACTGCTAAACATCCTGTAATGCATGGGACAGCCCCCCGCTGGCACCCCCCAACAAAGAATTACCCGGCCTAAAATGTCGGTCTTGCCACTGTTGGGAAATCCTGGATTAGGGATAGTGGGTAGAAAGGAAGTGGAATAGACTGGTGGTCAGCAGGACAGAGTAGGAGTGTGATTGTTAAAACAAAAGGACTTGTGTTCAAAATGATGTTAAAAACTAGTTTTGTAACAAATCTGGTTATGTTGTATGTCCTTTAGGTGATGGCACGATGCTCCTGGCAGCAAGTAAGGTCTTAGATAGACTTAAACCAGTTATTGGAGTAAACACTGATCCAGAACGGTAAGGAAAAACATGTTCTTTTTGTTTGTGTCTGTATGTGTGTGCTATACATACAGTTATTCTTTGTTTTGCATAATATCTATTTCTGATAAATCTTAAATTTGGGGAGCTCCTTATTTTCTCCACCATAGTCACATTGCTGTGCTCTATTGCTACAGGGTGTTTACTGTGGTGCATGGTATTTAAGTGGAAGTATCATTGCTCCTGGTTATCATGAATGTTAGAACCGTGTTCCAGAAACATTTTAGAGATGAAATTCAGGCATGTACAATTCGTTTCTACTTTTAGTAGAATTTTCTTTTATGTGGTGGTTTTCAAGGACCTAGCTTTCATGTATAGCTCAGGCATGAGAAATAGATATGTGTTTTAGCTGCCTTTGGTGGCAGAAAATTATGATACAGGATTGATGAGTCTTCGCATTAGACTTCCTAGGTAGTCTGGGAGTAGTACCTTTTGGCAGAATAGACCTGAGCCCTTGACCTAGTTGGGTATTGGTGACCTTTTGTATTGCAGAAGAGGCATGAGTTAATGCCCTGTCTTCTGTCCTTCCTTATGTCTCTCATCTACATTTCTGGCTATGCCTCTGCTGATTTTCTGGGTGACTTCATTGACTTAATGAAGAGACCAAACCCTGTCATCACTTCTTTTTTTCTTTCCTCAGCTTCACTGACATTTAGCATCATTCTTTTCCAGCCACCCGCGGCCATGAGCATACCTGGACTTTATGATCATCTAGAATTGCCCCATCTCTCAAATCTTAATTCCACTTTGACCACAGCCTCCTACCTTTAACCGCAGTTTTATTCCCTCAATCCTGCTAAATCTGCCCTTTGGTTTTCAGTGTGTTGAACCCCTCTATTTTCTTAATTTTCCCTCACTTCCTTCATATTCTTGACAAACTTAATTTTCTTTCTTTTTTTCTTTCCTTTTTTCTTCCTTCCTTCCTTCCTTCCTTTCTTCCTTTTTTTCCTTCCTTCCTCCCTCTCTCCCTCCCTCTCCTCCTCTCCTCTCCTCTCCCCTCCACTCCCTCCTTTGGAGGGGGAGGGCACATGTGAGGGGGGGGAGAGGGAGAGACAGGCTCCATGCCTAGTGCAGAGCCCATGCGGGGCTCAATCTCACAACCCTGAGCCAAAATCAAGAATTGGACGCTTAACCAACTGATCCACCCAGGCGCCCCTCTTGACAAATTTTTTTTTTTTTTAAGATTTTATTTATTCATTTGAGAGGGAGAGAATGAGAGAGAGCATGAGAGGGAAGAGGGTCAGAGGGAGAAGCAGGCTCCCAAGGAGCAGGGAGCCCGATGCGGGACTCGATCCCGGGACTCCGGGATCATGACCTGAGCCGAAGGCAGTCGCCCAACCAACTGAGCCACCCAGGTGCCCCTCTTGACAAATTTCTTAAACATTTTGTACCACTGTCTTTCTGCTCAATCCTACATCAGTCTGTCATCCTTTTTATTCCTTCATCAGCACTGCTGAGGCCATCTGGGGGGAGAAAATAGAAACTTAAGCTTGGTGGTTTGTTTGGGCCCAAATTTACTTCCAGTTTGTCATTTCTAGCACTTAGAACTAGATCCTCAGAGTTGTTAAAAAAAACTTTCTGTGTGGTTCAGGTCTTCATTTTTTTTTTTTTTTAAGATTTTATTTATTTATTTTAAAGATTTTATTTATTTATTTGACAGAGAGAGACACAGCGAGAGAGGGAACACAAGCAGGGGGGAGAGGGAGAAGCAGGCTTCCCATGGGGCTCAAGCCCAGGACCCTGGGATCATGACCTGAGCCGAAGGAAGACACTTAATAGCTGAGCCACCCAGGTGCCCCAGGCTCAGGTCTTCTTCTCTCTTCCCTATTCTCTGCACTAGCTACTTCAAGGTTATTTTAACTTCTGTATGCTCCTTGCTTTCCTTACCCTTCCTCCTTCAGCATTTGCCTTCTCTTACCTCATAAAGGAAATGGAAATCATTGGACTTTTCAACTTTTCCCTGGCTTTGAAACAAAATTTTGTTCTGTTATTTGTTCCCTTTCTTCCCCTCTCTCCAACATGCTTCCTCTGAAGCTATAAACTTGTTCAGGACTATCCTCTTTTAAGAAAATTTAATAAATCCTTTACTCTGTGTCTCTCTCTTGGCTGTTACTCTTTTTCTTCGTCTCTACCCCTAAGCTTGGGATCTCCACTTCCTTAAGTTACTGTTTTGCCATCTTTGCCATCTTTTCTGGATTGCTTCCAACCGGTTCATTGACATTCTTTTTGCCTTACCAGTAACATCCTGGTTACTGAACTTACTGAACATTTCAGTCCTTGTCTTACTTGATTTCTGGGAAATTTTTGTTCCTTGGTTGCATCTGTACTTTTTTGCCATTTACGACATTCCCTCCCCGCCCCCCGCCCGCCCCAGCCCATTCTTCCTATCCTGGTGCTACTTCTTTGTCTCTTTTGAAGGATGTTATATTAAGTCACTGCTTAAATAACATATTATCTTCTGGGCCATCTTTCTGTAACTTTTCTCTCTCTAACATTTTATACTGTCTCCAGTATTAATTAATTAATATTAATATCTGTAGTTGAACTTAAATCCTGGTGACTCCAAAATATTTACAGCCAACATTGATCTTGCTTCCACTCTTATCCTTACTTACATTCTCTTCCCACTGCAGCCAGAGTGATCATTTTATGAAAGTTTGATAACATTATGTGACTGCTCAGAATTTTATGGTGGCTCCCCATCTAACCCAGGATAAAACCTAGTTCTTTACTCTGACTAGGGGGACCAATGCACCCTGGTTTGCCAGGGACTTTCCTAGTTTTAGCATTGAAAGTTTCATGTCCTGGGAAAATTGTCAGTCCCAGGCAAACTGGGACAGCTGGTCACCTGAACAGTGACATACAAGACACTGCATTTTCTGGTCCCTGACTATTTGGTGTCTTTTTCTCCTGTTATTTTTCTCTTCATGCTCTTCTAGCCATACTGTCCTAAGTATCCAGTGGCATTAAAAATGTAACATGTCTGACTGGCTCAGTCTTAGGGCATGGGACTCTTAATCTCAGGATCATGAGTTTAAGTCCTCTGTTGGGCATGGAGCCTACTTAAAAAAAAAAAAAGGCAACATGTCTACAAATGAACCTGTTTCCTTTCCCTTCCTCTACTGTACTTGATGAATGGAATCGTAATCTGTGCTGAAGCTGGACCACCCGCCCCTCACCCCCTTCATCACATTGGTCTATGGCTCTAGCGCTAAGTTCGTGGGATCTCTTACCTTTGAGTCCATCTCTTGCCGTCCTCACTGCTACTGAACATAGGCCTTTATAATTTGCTGTTTAATTACTGTAATAGTCTCCAGTCTTGCTCGTTCCAACCCATCCGTTACACTTTATCTTCATGTTCTTTCCAAAGTACAAATCTGATCGTATCTACTTCTAAATTAAAATCTTTTAGGGTTTTTCCATGACCTTCAGAATACATTGGCAATTCCTTAGTATAATAGTATGATCTTTCACCATCTGTTGCCTATTTGCTTTTTAAGTTTTATTGATCCTCATTAACTCGTAGGCACTTCAGTTAAGAAAAAATTACTGAAGTCCCTCTAGGAACAGCTAGGATTCTTCTTAAGGCTGTTTTTTGTTGTTTTTTTTTTTAATTGCATTTTTTGCCCAGTTTTGTTGAGATATAACTGACATATAGACTGCATACATTTAAGGTGTACTGCATAATAACTTACACATAATGTGAAATGATAACCACAGTAAACTTAGTTAACATTTATCCTCTCATATAGATATGAAAAAAAATGCTTTTTATTTTTTTTTGTGATGAGAGCTCTTAGGATCTACTCTTAATAACTCAAATATACAGAAGTATTAACTATAGTCCTTATGTTGAATTGTTACAACCCAGTATTGGAAGTTTTTACCTTTGACCACCTTCACCTAATTCCTCCACCACCCACTCTGATGGCTGTCCTTAAGTGCAAATGTCAGGTATGAGCATCTGCTAACACCATGGGTGGAGGCTTTTCCTCTGGTGAGGAGGTTTGTTGATACTTAAAACAGTAGGATGTGAAAGAGTTCTCCAGAAGGTGCATATCATTTTCATGCCCTTATACATGCTTTTGCCTAGAGTGCCCTTATACCACTTACTCAGTTGTGTAGTTGTGTAAATTGTTCATTGAAAACTGGTGCCTCTCCTGGGCTCTGACTATAATTTTCTGTAGAGCATATTTTCTGCTTGGTTGTTGTCTCTTCCATTAGACTATAAATTTCTATAAAGTATAAAATGCTGTAAACTATAGGATTGTATTTTAATTCCTCTGTCACTGTTACAGTATTATACCTAGTCCATAAACAACCTTTGAAATGAGTGATTAAATGATCTTAGGGAGTAGGGCTAGGATCCCAACCTAGATGAGTAACTATTACTTGAGTATAAGTAATTGAGATCACTCGTTCAATAATTATTTTTTGATTGCTTTCAGTGTTGATGTGTTTATATTTTAGAACTTCTTAGTGGCATAATTTTATATCATTAAGAGATTCTTTAGTGATCACATTTTATATAGTTTGTTGAAATACATTTTCTTTCAGAAAGCTGGCTTAATACTCCTATAAACTTGTGGGAATTTTGAAACTGGTAAGCAGGCAGTATTGCATCTCTAATTTCTACCTAGAAGAGTAGGCTTTAGAAGTCCTTTGGTTTTTCTTCTTGTGTCTCCAGGCCAACAGTGTATTAAGCCTCCTAGCTTGTTTGGTAATTCAGGTTGCTTGACTTCTTTTTCTTAAGTACTCTGGGACTCATAAGCCTTAAATAAGCCCAGAAGTTAATGTTCAACTTAAATTTCCTCTCCTCTATGTTAGTTATCAAATGCTGCCTAACAAATCAGACCAGAACTTAAGGGCTTAAACAATAATAATCACTTATTATTTCTCATGGTTTGTGTGTATCTGGAATTCAGGAGCTTGGCTGGGTGGTTTGGCTTGAGATCTCTCATGAGGTTATAGTAAGCAGGGGCTGCAGGCACCTGAAGGCTTGACTTGGGCTGGAGGATACCCTTCTAAGATGGTTCACTTACATGGACTCATCTAAATTAAATATATAACTTCGGTTTGTCTTGGCTGTATTCTGCATTCAGTTTATTGAGCCCAATAAATAATTATGACACTTGAATGCTTAATAATTAAAATGGGATAGAAGGCATGTGGTAGCTAGCCTCCAAGGTAGCTGCCTAGCATTCACACCTTTATGTGGTTCTCTCCCTGCTTCTGTATTCAATCAGGGCTGGCCTGTGTGACCAGTGGAATATGGTATGACAGTGTGTGGATTCCAAGGCCAGGTCATAAATGGTATTACAGCTTCTGTATTAGTCTCTTGGATTGCTCATTCTGGGGTAAGTCAGCCGGCATGATGTGAGGATCAAGCAGCCCTGTGGAGAGGCTTTCGTGGGGAAGAATTGAGGCATCTTGCAAATAGCTCACACCAATTTGCCAGCCTGTGAGTGAGCCACATTGAAAGTGAATCCTCCAGGCCAAGTTAAGCCTTCAGGTGCTGACAGCCCTGGCTGAGATCTGACTCTAATCTCATGAGAAATTATTCTCTCTTGGGTGTTGGAGACCTGTATTTGACCCTAGCAGGTATTGTTCTATCAAATGACTGTTGATACCCTCTATATACTTAGCATCGTGTAAAAGTGTTGCAGTGAATATAAAAATTAAAAAACTTAGGCAGGGCCTAGTTTTAATTTCAGTGTTGATTCTCACAGATAAAGAAATTGATCTACCACAGCTTTGTAAAAGCCTTTTTTTCTGCTCTTCACGCTTATAAGTTAATGTATAGTTATTAAGAGTTTGTTTTGCCAAGTCTCCTCTCAACCTTCAAGATCAAAGCATCATGTAAATGATGATGATTGAACTTTCTGGACACCTTTAGGTGTTAGGTGCTATGTTCTCTCATCTTCCTATATCAACTATAGGCAATGTTAACACTTTGTAATTTGCAATTTTTTAAAAAAAAATTGTCTTCTATGTCAAGCTCTTAACTCCCTGAAGGAAGTTCACCCTTATATATTTTTTGAATAAATGAAGGATTGGATTGGATTAGCTTTATGATTTCTCTTTATGACTTAGATATCATAAATGGTATTTAAAAGGGATTTATGGTTTACTTCCACATATAGTGTGATTCCTCAGAATAACCTTTTGAGATACTTAGTGGTTTTATCACCCTTTTAGAGATGAGAAAGCTGATGCTAAAGTGACTTGCCCACAGTTTATAGTTAAATAATTTAAAGGTAGGGTGGAAACACCACTATACCATTAGATAATTTTGTAGGGTAATCAATCGGTGGCAAATGTGCTGTTATTTTTAGTTTCACTGTGATGTGGAAACTTCATTAGTGTGTATGATAGCATTGAAGCTGGATGTAAAACCACTATTTCTATTTGGTCTTTTGTCTTACTGAAAATACAGAAAATTTGGTGCAAAAAAAAAATGAAGTATAGAACAGAAATTTATAAAGTTTCATGTCTGGTTTTTGTAGTTTAGTGATACCTTTTGAATTAAGTTTTTTCTTTTTTCCTTTTTCTTCCCTTTACACACTACAAATCTCTTATTAAAGGTCTGAGGGTCATTTATGTCTTCCTGTTCGATACACACATTCCTTCCCAGAAGCCTTACAGAAGTTCTATCGTGGTGAGTTCAGGTAGGAATTTCTTACAGTTGTTTTATAAATATCTTTATGTGCCATTAAGAATGCTATCGAACAGAACAAGTTAGATAATATTTGGCTTAGTGTATAGTTATGTATTACTCTTTATGGCTACTGTTATTAGCTGAGTCATCCACACCTCTGCCTTTCTTCTAGTCCAGCTGGAACTGTGTAGAAAAACCCTGACAAAAGCCACTTGGCCTGTAACCCAACTGCAAGTAGAGAGGTTTTCTCCATCAGTGAGCTAGAGGCCATGTTTCTATTTTCTTAATGTTGTTACATGTTCTTAGCAGTTTGGTAGAAAGCTAGTTAAAACTATTGGCTAAAAGTAAGTGTTCAAATTCTCTGAGATTTTATATTTTTATCCTCCTCTCCCATCCAAATGGCTGAGGGTTGGATATACTCCACCATTCTGAGGTTCCAGGTATCTTTTATTTTACATATTGTTTCTTAAGTAGGGGGATGTTTTGTCATATTTCTTTCACTTAATTTGTTCAGTAGTCAGGCTATCCTGAAAAGAGAAGAGTGGAGGGAGGAGCTGAGATGGGGTTGGATGACTTTTTATTTCCTGACTTGGACTAGATTTTTATTGTTTGAGAAAGCTCTTTGTTTTTTTGTGAAATTGTATTAAATCTTCTTGATTTCTGGAATCATTAGTAATGATTCTAGTTTCAGAAGTTTGGCACCTCTACAAACGTCCAGTTTATAGCTATCAAGTGGGAGTATATTTTTATGTACTAATCTAGCAGAGTCTGTTCCACTGGCTTTTGGATACATCAGTTTTGGTTTTGAAATCAATTATACCTAGTTTTTTTCCTTTTATCAAAAACGTCATTTAAGTTTTAGATGTAATCTTAAAGGTTAAAAAATTTGTCATTGATTTTTTTTTTTTTTATTGCAAAAATCATTATAGAACTCTAGGAGAGGGAGTTTTGTCTAACCACCTTAACACAATATTGTTTTATCACAGTGGTTTTTTGTTTTTGGTTTTTTGTTTTGTTTTTGCATGTTACACTTTTGTATGAGCAAAACACAACTGTATCTTAGTATCTTAGATTTAACGGATACTTGATACAGAACTTGACTTTGATTCAAGTTATGTGGGAGATTTTGTACAAATACATTAGATATTTCTATTATTTCTGAAAAGAGAACTAAATCTTTGACTTTGTCTTTGAGAAGGAACTTGTAGGTTTTAGGTGTTTCTGGTATAATTTGTTTGTGGAACAACTAGGTTTTTAATATGAATTTTTTAATTTGGTGAAATAATTATGCCTTATCCTAAGTTTACTTTATCTTAACATATTTGCTTTTCCTTCACTCTTCAAAGGTGGTTATGGAGGCAGCGAATCAGGTTGTACCTTGAAGGGACTGGCATAAACCCTGTTCCTGTGGACCTCCACGAACAGCAGCTAAGTTTGAATCAACATAGTAGAGCCTTCAACATTGAAAGAGTTCATGATGAAAGTAGGTAGATTGGGAATTAGATGTGTTTGGGCAGTATTTAACTTCTTGTTCCTTTGGTTTCTAATTTATATAAGTGATAATTTACAATTATTTGGGGATTTTAGTGCTACTGACCGCATTTAAGAAAATACAGTGAACTACTTCAGGTGTAAAATGTAATATGACTAGATATAGAAATAAGCATATTTCCAAAAGGAATGTGTTCTAGAATGGGTTTGAAAACTTGATTATGAAAGAATTATAAAATGTCTAAGAGAATAGTTGATATTTAAGGAAGGATTCTTGGCTTTAATCTTTGAAATGTCAGAAAAGAGAAAGCAGTAGAAATGACCTAATCTATAGAAGATTTCTTAATAATTATACATTTGTATAGCCATATTTAAATATATCTACCATAGTTACAATTGTTAAAATCTTTTTGTTGGGAAATTTTGCATTGCAGCCTTAAGATTTGTGTTCCAGACATCTCTCTGTAAGCTGCTAAGAGAATATTAGTATAAGGTGATATGCAGCTTTTTTTTTTTTTTAACAAATGTTAAGGTGAATTCTCAGTTTTGTGGACTGTAATTTAGCCATATCTTCCCAGTAATTTTAAGGCTTTCATGATACAGGAAGACCCCAAGAGAAACACTAAATATCTGTGGACTGTATAAAAAGATTTTTTTCCTCCTGTGTTTCATTTCTTGGCTAAACTTATCAGGAAAAGCTACCTTTACGTATCTGCTTTGTCTCTGTCTTATCTCATTATTTTCAGAGTTTTTCATGGTGATTTATAGCTTTATAGGTTGGGCTGTTCTTAAACTATGTGTTCGTGTCATATTTTAAAGATTTTAAATTTTTAGTTGGAAATCTTACTTTATCCCTAGCCAAAAGAAGTTACTGCTGTCACCGGAGATGTTCACGATTTAGCTCTGAAATTCATTGGCTTTATAAGAAAGCTATAGATTGGTATTCAGAGATTCAGTGATCTCTAATATATAACCGATTTGGTTTCCAATATGAGCCATGCGTGTAATTTGCTGCTGAAATCCAAAGTGGCTCCTGTGGAAGTACTTGATTATTTCCACGTCTGAAGCTCTCAGAAATTAAGTGTGACAACAAGAATCTTATGAGGTGGATAAGTATATTTCATCACTCTTAAAAAATTGTTTCAAGAAGAATTAAGGTTTATTTTGGTGAGAGAGAGAGGCTTCTTTGGAGATATGTTAGGTGATTTTGAGGTTCATTATGAACACTCTAAATATGAACTTTAACTTCTATGTTAATGTTAAAGTATGGATTCTATTGAAACAAAAGTATGAATATTTTAATATTTTATAAAATTTAAATCCTAACATTTCTAAAATTTAAACAAGTTGTTTTTCTTTTCATTACTACAGGACCTGAGGCTTCAGGACCCCAGCTTTTGCCAGTGAGGGCACTAAATGAAGTCTTCATCGGGGAGAGTCTATCATCCAGGTACTTTTAAACCTGTATTCTTGAGTTTGGAATTTAATGTTTTAGTATTTTTTAGATATTTGATTTCTGCATCCTAAGAATTATGAATAATTAATATATGGTATAAGTGATAGAAATGAATTATTTAATGAAATATTTCCAAAACCTTCTCACACATTTATAATACACGTTAAGAGGAGAGAAGGTTCCATGAGCGAAAAAGTTTGTAAAACCCTAGGTTAGACAAAGTTATTCAGGTTCCATTACTAGAGTCTTCAATCTATCATATAGGTGCTTTATAAATGTTTAAGAGAATCATATACTAGGCTTACATTTGCAGTGGTTATAAAACTTTTATAGACAGTCCGTATTAAAACTTCCTGACTAATTATCTTAATAATGTCACTTAAGGCTGATTTGTTTGCTTATTTTTAGCCAGGATCCAGTTAAGGATTATGCATTGCATTTGGCCATCATGGCCCTTTAGAATTAAGAATCATTCCTTAGTCCCACCCCTGTTTTGTCATTCCTGATACTAATATTTTTGAATAGTCTAAGTTAGTTGGTTTGCAGAATATCCCTTGTTTTAGATTTGTATGATTTTCTTTTTTCTCTGCATAAGATTCAGACTAAACACTTTTGGCAGGAATACTACTTGGTGGTAATTGTATCCCTTATGCAACATCATAAGCCAAGTGTATTGACCCTTTAAGATTTGTAAAAAAAAAAAGATTTGTAATCATTATTAGCAAAAACTAAGGTTAATGAAGTTCTTCAGTAGGAGTATAAAAGTATAGTATGGTTTTACTACTGATGAAATCTGTTTTGTGGGTGTCGAATATAATTTAGCCTTAAATGGTCAGCAGAATTTTTTTTCAAAACTTTCGTGTGATATTAGTTACCAGTTATAAAATGACTGCCATAATGTAAAGTTAATTAAACTCTTGGTTGCCATTTAGAACGTGCCTTCTCATTTTTGTAGATGTCAGTAAATTAGGGGTGGAAAATTAGAGATGAGTCTCTGTCCCACGTGGCTGCTGTCAGAACCGTGTGACCCTTTGAGGTCATGTAGTTGATTCCCTATTTACTGAGAGTTCCATATATTCTGAAATTCTGATTGTTGACCTGTCTTTTCATAAGTTTAATTATGATGAGAAATATTTGTCTTAATTAAAAAAGATACCCATGTTTTAGCCAATGACTAATTCAGATAGTACTGAAAAGAACAAAGCCTGATTTAGTAGAATGCCTTGAACAATCTTTTTCAGTTGTAATTTTGATTAATGTAATTTTAAATTCAGCAAAATGTATTGTGTACCTGCTACGTGCTATATGCAAGTCACTAGGGATGTAAAGATAAATAAGATAAAGGTAGTAAGTAGCATCTTATTTTTTTTTGGAGGGTGGTAAAATACATAATTTTAAAAAGTATTTAAAATTCTGTGAAGGAATCAAATAAAAATATATTCTTTAAAGAACATAAAGCGTAAATACATTTATTTTAACATAGTAATAAGACTCATGATACACATAAAATGTTTTCTTTTGCTCTATATCATTTGAAGTAATATGGAAATGAATAATGGATACTTGGTGACAGAGAAGGCAGGAAATGTAATTCTAATTAGTGGTATAATCTAATCATGATTACTAAAAACATAAGGCAGAGAGCAACAACTTTAAATGAAATTGGAGAATGTCTACATTAGAAGACAAATGAAATCTTGCCATTTGCAACAACATGGATAGACCTAGAGGGTATTATACTAAGTGAAATAAGTCAAAGACAATTACCATGTGATTTCACTCATTTGTGGATTTTAAGAAACAAAACAAATAGAAAAAAGAGAAAAAAGCAGACTTAAATACAGAGAACAAATTGGTGGTTGCCGGAGGGGGCAGGGCGTTGGGCGAATGGGGGGGATTAGGAGTATACTTATCTTGATAAGCGCTGAGGGCTGTACATAATGGTTGGGTTACTGTCTTGTATACCTGAAACTAATAACACTGTATGTTAATTAAACTTGAATAAAAAATAATAAAATAGATGACAAAGGTAGAAATGTTTTGAGAGTTTATGCCGATTCTAGAGAAGCCATTTAATGGCTTATGTTATTGTTTGTGTATTTTAAAGGTTATAACTTCCGAGAGCTTCTACTAGTGTTGCTTTGTAATTTGTACTTACTAAAAATAACTTATAAAAGGAGGAAAACTGGGATCGATTGACAGACTTCTGGGAATTCAGTGAAGTCCCACTAGATTTTAGATTGAATGTTTTTTTCTGTGGCAGCAGTGATTTGGTTGGTTTATCTCCTAAATAATGTCTGATGCTGCTTCTTTTTGTGTTGAGCCTCACCTTATATCCTTACTAAGATAAGGACAGCAGTGGGTTAGCTTCTGATGCTATTGAGAAAGTTTTCACTATAGGAGGTATTAGAACTTATTTTTAAGGAATCTATGACATAGACCCTTAGGCAGAAAGGAAATGAATACTTATTGGATGCCTGCTGTGTGTCAGGCTTTATGTATATTGTGTATATTACTACATTACACGCTCATAGCAACCCTGTGAGAAAGGTAGTTGTATGTATCATTGAACAAGTTGAAATTTGGAGAGTTCACATAACTTGCCCATGGTCCTATCATTAGTTAGCATCAGAACTGTCATTGTATACCCAGTATTTCTGATTCCAGGTCCTGTATTGAGGCTTCACTATGCCCTGAAAACTTAAGGGCTTTGCTTGGAAAATATGAAGTGCAGCAATATTATTCCTGCCTCATTTATAATGTTCTTAGATTTAAGAACATTTTAAAAGCCCAATTTTTTTTTTCTTTTCTATTCTAACCTAGAATGTCTTATTCTTGGGCTGTAGCAGTGGACAATTTAAGAAGAAGTATACCCACTCTAAAGGGACTGTGAGTTTTATTGCTGCCTTAAAAAAATAATTTCCCTGAAACAAAAATTCTGAGTTGACTAATCTTGATAAACCTGCATGTGAGAATGACACTAAATTTGCTCATCGTTTTGGGCTCAACACCCCTCACCTGACTGTACTTTTCTTCCTCTCCACCTGTTTCTCTTCTATCCCCACTTACCTCTAATCTCATTTGTTTCTATGTGATTCTAGCATAATAGCAGCCATTCCTATAGAGTTGACTGGCTTGTCTGAATGTAATAGGCTCCTAATACACCTAAAATTCCTAATTTTCTAGGAAGACATAACAAAGCTATGAAATAGATTCAGTGTGAACATAAGGCCTGCTATCTTTTATGAAGAATGGTGACTTCAGAAAAAACATGAAAAGGAGTTGTGCCATGTAAAACCTTTACAGATTGAGTTTGGCAGGAGAATTGAGGGTTAAGAGATAAATTATCCATTGAGTGTTAGTGTTTGCAAGCATGTCTAATAATTGTCATTATTGGAAGAGCTATATTAAGAGTTTAACTTTTTTATTTGCTGGACAAAAATAACCCAGTGTTGATCAATGACACCATTATTTAAGATACAGTTTTACAAAATAGGCTTTTACAGGTTTCAAGAGTTTTTTTTTTTTAATAATTGCAAATTTATATGTTCACGCAGTTGAAGAACAGTGTCATTTTTGCTGGTGTCAGAAAACCCATTTGATTTCATATTTATGAACTACTCTAAGAAACAGAAATCTTTAAAGAAATTACAATTCTAGTTTTATTCCTAGTTTTGTCTACTGATGCAATACCGTTTGAGAATTTTCTTTAGAACTTGATCTTAGCTTACTATCAGTTCAAAAGGCACATTAGTATATAACTTAAACAAGTTGAGCAGAAACTGTTGGCAACTTGAAGGGTTAGATACAGACTTGGAGCTATCAAGGACTAGCTACCAAGAATGAAACTCACCTAAGAATGGTATTTTCTTTTTGAATTGTGAAATAAGGCTCTGTATGTGTTAGATTCCATAAAAACAGTAGAGGCTGTGGTAGGTAAAAATTTACCAGGAGCCCTTATTTGAAATGTTAAAATATTGATAGAAAGGACCATATGGATCAGAGAGGGATGGAGCTATGCAGATTTTTTTTTTTTTAACCTTTTCACTTAGTATTGGTATTAGCATCATGGTGTGCGTGCCTACTAAGTCAGGTATGTCTAAGTCAAGCTGGCCCACTTAGATTTTGTTAGTTCTGAAGAAACGATGTTTGTCTTATTTACTGTGAGCCATAAGTTCAGCAAATCCAGTTTTATATTCTCAATTCATAGGGCTTCCTACTATGAGATTTCAGTTGATGATGGTCCATGGGAAAAACAGAAGAGTTCAGGGCTCAATTTGTGTACTGGAACAGGATCAAAGGCCTGGTGAGTAACTTGGGATGTTGCTTATTGACTTTGTGAAATATTTTAAGTAACGTAATTTACTCGAGGCTGCACATCGGTGTATCTAAAGCCTCTGATATGCAAGAGGTAGCCTGGTGGTGTTATGTTGGTTGGCTCACTTTCTGCTTTACTCATCAGTTGGGTCCAGAAGTCCTGCCTTGACTTTGTAGATTAGAGCTGTAGCCTGGATTTGGTCATTATTTAGCCTATTGCACTAGGTTTGTAAAGAGAAAAAAAGAAAATGAGAAATGTTTTGGGGGACTGTATGGTTTTTTGTTTTTTTTTGTTTTTTTAATGAAAAATATTTTAAATAATAGTAAAGAAATGAAAACAAGTACAATAACAGCAAATGTCCTGGAGGTTTGTGCGGCAAAGGCCTAACTGGAGATAACTTGGGCTCCTGTATCTTGCTTACCCTCTCACTTCTCTCTGGGTAATTGCTGCTTAGTCATATACATGCAGACGCCTCCCAGACTTTCATCCATAGCTCTCGTCTCCTGAGCACAAACTCCTACCCTAAAATGACCTACTAGAGAGAGTGTTAATAGACCTTCAAATTCAGCATATTGAAAACTAAATTTATTATCTTCAGGTTTTTATTCCTGTGATCCCTGTATTACTTAATAGGATCACTGTTACCCCAAGTTCATGCTCTAGAGAAAAAAACCTTACTCCCCTAATCCTTGCTCGCTCTTTTGAGTCTCCCTGTTCTCCCCTTTACACATACCAGTCTCTGAATCCTGTCAGTCACACTTCTGAAGTCCTTGCCCCTCTTTTTCAATTTCTCCTGCTATTTCTTTGGTCCAGGCCTCCATCTTTTTAGTGAATATTCTTTGTGCCTCATCCTTTATTCTAAAGGCTGTCATCCATACTGCCAAGAGTAATATTTCTAAAATGTAGATAAATTTGGCTGTATCCCTTCTGTGCTGTAAAAGTTTAATTTACTTCTGACTGTGTTCAGATTACTCAGTCTGTATGTGAGACCCTTTAAAATAGGATCTAAGGAAACTTCCCAGCCTATTGCTGCCCTACACTCACCCACCAGCACACCGGGGACACTACAGGCTACTTGGAATGCTCAGCACAACGTGTTCTCTCTGGGCTTTTTGTTTTTGCTCAGTGCAACTTCTTCCTGCATTGAATGCCTGAACATTCTCCACTTTCCATCCCCGGGCTGAAAATCCAATCTTCAGATGTCATTCTGTGTAGGAAATCTTTACTAGGATCTAGTTCTTTTCATCAGCACAATGAACCCTCTTTTGGTGCAACCCTCGCATCGCACTTTTTCCTCATAGCACTGTTCTAGCACTTACCACATTATTAGTTCTCTGACTAGCTGACACCCGGCTGGTTCAAGCAACTTGAGGCATTTGGGGTGGTGACTCATGGTTTTGTGTGGTTTTTTTTTTTTTCCCTCCCTCAATTTTTTGTGTGTATAGCATACTACCTAATACATAATCAATTTTTTTTAAATGACTACATATAGAGTGGAAAACAGTACTTATTAAACTGTGATTTTAAGTTTGGATAGTTTAAAATGGAGTAATACTTTTTCAGCATTACTTTTTAAAACTTTATTGTGGAAAATTTTATATACAAGAGTAGACAAAAGTATCAATAGCCATATACCCATTAGCCAGTTTCAATAATTATCAACACATGCCCAATCTTTTCCTCTGTTCCCCTACTGTCTCCTTTTGTCTTCTGTTATTTTGAGTTAATTTTCAGACATCACATTGATTCATAAGTACTCCATAACTTCACATTTTTTTTTTTTTTTAAAGCCTCATCTTTGTCAAATAAATGAACCTTTGGAGAAAAATGAGAGGTATTATTTCAAGATTGGCTAAGATCTCATTTCCCTGAGGGCCAGTGAAAACAAATTTCTAAAATGACTTTTAACAATATTGTTTGAAAAAATAAATTTAATCTGTTATAAAATTGTGTAACCCTCTCATAAAATGAAAACATTATAGTTAACTGCCTTAATTTATCATGACATCTTTTCTGCTCACTGTGATGTGTTACTTGTTGAAAACTGTATTGAGATTCAGAAACAGATTCTTACAGAAATCCTGCAAGAAAGTAGTTATAGCCGTGTTTTATAAAGGTAGAAATTAAGGCTTTGCAAGGATAATTAGCGTGAGGTCACAACTAGTGTCAGAAACTGATACAAGCACGAGCGTGCTTGACTACAAAAACAAGGCCTTTTTGACTGCCAGCTTTGAAATGCAGAGTTCGTACAGTTCGAAGATGTGTCAGCAGGTTGTACTGAAGAATTATCAAGGTAAACTTGCTAATCTTAGTGAAATAGTGGTTATGCTAAAGGCAGTGAATCAGCTTTGACTTTTGCATTGGGGTGTGTCTGCCTGTGATTTTGATAGTTTTAGTTTTCAACCTTTTACTACTAAGAAGAGCATAAAGAATAAGAGCCATTAGGCTTGTAAAGTAGTCCTGCCCTCCACTGCCACACACTTTATAGCTGAGTCCTGTGTTGATGTTGGACATAAGTAAGTATGGCTTATATTAGGATTTCAATCTTTCCTTTGTTGCTTGTTGAAATCTGTTGTCTCCGATGTTGTGGTCTAGAACTGTCTCTGTCCCTGCCACCTTGGTCACTCAGCCTCTTCTCTGTTCAGCCCTACGTAGCTTGCTTGCTTCTAACATCTCCTACCTTACTCCCTCCCATTACTGATCCTTCTTTTGCTGTGATTGCATTTCCCATTCATCTTTTGTCCTTTTTCTCTTCAGAAAATGGGCGGAGAGAAGAGAAGCCTAGGGGCCAGAAGGGCTGAGGGAAAGCTATACATTTCTATATGTTAATAACTTTATCAAACTACCATTTCTAAGATTTTTCTTTGTCTTGAGCTTACATATATTATTTAAATTTTCAAAAATACTCTGGAAGTAAGTAATTTTATTTTTATTAATAGAGTATTATTAAAAGGTCTCAGGAGTTTCCCAAAGCCATGTGGCTAATAAGTGGTGAAGACAGGATTTAAGTTCCGGACTTAACTCTAAACTGTAGACCTCAGGAATCACTGGAAAGAAAGGAATAGAATAGCCTATTTGTTTTACTCTTTTAATTCTTGCACAGAGAGAAGTCTTCCTATGGGACCTCTCAGTCCTTGCTTTGAATATGAAATGTGGAAATATATAACTTTGGACAAGACAGTTACTGTAACCGATCTCAGTGACTTCTGAATTCTTCCAATAATGTGAATATTCAGAAGAATTAGAATATAACTCATGCACATCTCTTTCATTTGATATTTTCATTCAGTATTGAGTTGAGTTTTTGCCATGAGCCAGGTGGTGCTGCAGATGCCTGAGCTTGTAGTCTGTGGCAGTAATTCCAATGAGATAGGTATTGCAAACCTCATACTAAAAAATGAGTCAGGACACTTATTTTGCTTCATGCCACATAGTAAGTATGAGCAAAGGTACAGAGGCAAGAATGGGTTTGGTGTGGCTGCAATATGAAATTGGAGAGTAGATAATGGTGAAAAATAGAATAGGCAATGGCTAGATTTGAGATTTTTTTAGCATAGGCATGTGGTCTGTGAATGACCCCAAATTTTTAATATAAAAATTTGTGTATCTGCATTGCCCAAAATGTTATCACATTTCTCAAAATGTGAAGGGTATAGGGTTAGAAGGGTATGCAAGAGTATCTATTACTCTCCCCTCCTTAAAAAGGTTGAGTCACTGAATTATGTTGAGAGTTTGTGGGTAACTGAGTTACCTACTGAGGCCATGTGAGAAGAGTTGTGAGGCAGCAGCAGAATTCTAAATCAGTGGGAAAAAACAAACAAAACTTTCCATAACCATCTTTGTAGACCCAAGGACAGAGCTACTTTTAGAAGTGATTCATGTTTGGGGCGCCTGGGTGGCTCAGTTCGTTAAGCGACTGCCTTCGGCTCAGGTCATGATCCTGGAGTCCGGGGATCAAGTCCCACATCGGGCTCCCTGCTGAGCAGGAAGTCTGCTTCTCCCTCTGACCCTCTTCCCTCTCGTGCTCTCTATCTCTCATTCTCTCTCTCAAATAAATAAATAAAATCTTTAAAAAAAAAAAGAGGCGTGATCCCTTTAAAAAAAAAAAGTGATTCATGTTTGTATTAACATTTGTTCTTAAGTGGTTAAGCAAGGCATCACACAGTAGTAAAGATTTCTCATCTTTTCTGTTTTATAATTTAAAGAGATATTTACACATTAAAAATATGTTAAATAGTATAAAAGGATATCAAATGAAAAGCTAGTCTTTCATATCTCTAGTACTAATCTCCAGACACAATCACCCCATATATATATATAATATATATATAATATATATATAATATTTACTTCCCTGTTTGTTTATATATACTACATAATGCCTTTGGTTTTTTAACTTAACATACCCATTATCTATCAGCACATACAGTTCTGTTTTATTCTTTTTAATATCTACATAGTAACATTTAACCTGCTTCCTGTGAATATGAGTTGTTTTGCTATTATAAACAATGCTTCGTAAATAACCTTGTACATGTCTTTGTGTATTATAGATGCAAGTATATTTTAGGATAAATTAGTAGATTGAAGAATATGTTCATTTTAAATTTTAATAGGGCAGAATTGCCCTCCAACTGCAAGTTCCCCCATCAGTGTATGAGAATGTTTTTCTGATACTCATGCCAATATTATCAGTCTTTAATTTGTATTTCCTTAAGTAGGAGTAAAATTGAACACTTTTTCATATAGACCTATAAACTGTTTGCCTATGTATTTTGCCCACTTTTTAAAACTGGGTGAAGTGGCTATTATCTTTTGGTTGTTTTTTCTTGATAATTCTAAGAGTTTTTTTGTATATTAAGTAGATAATTCCTTTTTTGTTTTTAGTATGTTTTTAGAATTAAAACAAGGAACTTATGTGATGTTTGTTTCTAGGTCATTCAATATTAACAGGGTTGCAACTCAGGCTGTGGAAGATGTTTTAAATATTGGTGAGTACCAAAATAGCTAGTATGTTATAATTATAATATGCTATATAATGTATATATTTTATTATATGTTAGCTATTATATGACACAAGATATTTAATCAAGATATTCCCCCTTTTTTCAATAGCAAAACGACAAGGAAATTTAAGTCTTCCATTGAACCGAGAATTGGTAGAAAAAGGTCAGTGACTAATGATCATAATTACTAACAGTTTCATTTAAGTTCTGCATCGATCTTGAGGATGTCATTGTGAAGTTTACTTGTCTAATTAGCAAAGCCTAGTACTTTTTTGACTCAAACAGGCTCTTGATATAATATCCCTTTACATGTATTTAAGCAATGAAAAGTTTAGAGCTGGACTTTTTATATATTATATTTTTGTGAACTCTGAAATATAAACTTTATGTCAAAACAGTGTTAGCTACAAACATGTCCTGGGGGATAGGAAAATATAGAAAAATATAGATCTAGCAAATGGGAAATGCTTACTTAAACTCAGTATGCCATTAATATCCTCTGAATGAGATGGAATTCACTGAGCTGTGAAGGCTTATCACATGCACTAAAATGTTCTCTTTATAACTTCTGACTACCTACTCCTGCCCAGTTGATTCAGGGTTCCCTTGAGAGAACTAGCCGTCTTGGGAAAGACTACTAGTGATCAGGGAGTCTGAAGACCTGGGCTCCAATCCCAGACCGGTCACTCACTGAAAATATGAGCAAGACTGATTACATTCCTCTACTTCCTGGACTGCAAAATGAGGAAGGGGAAGTAGATTGGTAATGAATGCATAGGGATTCTTCAACTGTTATTCTTAAAAATTTTTTTTCTAAATATTTAAATTCTTTAATAGGAAAACACATTCGTTTGATTTGCATATGAAATTAACTCACTACAGTCCCATCTTATCTGTCAGGAGCATTTTTGTATAGACTTCACACTACAGCTTTCCTTTCTGTCTCTGTTTAGTTGAAGAGTATCCTAAGATTTCAAGGTCAATTGTTTTTTAAAAAAATCCAAACTTTTTCATAGTGTATCTACTTACATATGTAATAGTGTCAGTTCATTTAAGTGTATATTTTGGATTTCCAGGTAAGACTTACTTTGTTGGGGGAGATGCTTGGCCTTTAATAGTTTGAAAACAGGACTAAATCTCTGACGTCCTTTTCAGCTCTCTAAGATGGACTTTCTCCCTCTCTCAATTGGAGACCAAAAAGATTAACATTAAATCTGTGTCAAAGAAAGGAAAATTAGGCATTTATAGTAATCTATTCATTATATAATTTAACTTAAAACATAATTATAAAAAACAACAAATTTATATCAGGCATGTAAATTTAAGGGTATATATAAAATACAGTGATTTTTCTGCTTTATTGAATGAATGTTACTCCTTTGAAAACTGGTCCTTAGAAACAATAGTGAATGCCAGGGGTGCAGTCATTGTTACAGACATTTCTGGAATTCTTTCAGAGCTAGCACTTTTTTTTTTTTAAGTTCTCTCTATGCCTAACATGGGGCTCAAACTTTTAGGACCCTGAGGATCAAGAATCGCATGCTCTAGTGACTGGAGCCAGCTAGATACCCCTGGGGGTGGGGTGGGGTGTGTGTATGTGTTCTTGTGTATTCGTTCCCAGAGAAGCAAATTTTTATTTTTGAGAGTGAATTAGATTTCAAAGAGCCAAATAATTTAAGTGAAATTTTGGTAAATAAGCTAGATTATCTGACAGTCTTATGATCTGTTTTAATGTGGTGTTCAACTAAACGTTCTTACAAGCCTGATTTCTTTGTACAGTTGTTTTTGACCAGTTTGTGCTTTGCCTATCAACTTTCATGTGCCTCTTGGTTATGAGAAACAGGTCTCAAAGATTTCTAAACATATCTTGAGTAATTGCCATTTCATTAGAGAAAGCATATTGCCTGTCATTGTTTAAGACTGCATTTTATATCAAAACAATTAACTTATGAACACTTTGACATGGTATTTTGGAAGGGAACTTGGCAAGGGACTGTCGGAGCTCAAGTTCCGTTTGAGTGCCTCAAGCTAGTTCCTTACTTCTGTTTAATTACTGGTTTTGTAGCGCCCCCCCCATGTCTATTTCTGCTATATTGTGGTTGATACAGGCTTTGATGGCCTAATCTTGGAACCTAATCCTCATTTATAAGGTGTGTGTGTGTGTGTGTGTGTGTGTGTGTGTGTGTTTGAATGGAATGTGTTGTGAGTTTCAAGAAACTTGCTGCCAAACAGACCTTTTGGAACAGAGTTGCTTTTAAGTTGAGGACAGGATAGCATTCATTTTTCATTTTGCGCTTCTCAGAAGTGACCTTCTTTCATTGACTGCGGCAATACTTTTTTTTTTCCTTCATAGTAACAAATGAATATAATGAATCGCTGCTCTACAGTCCAGAAGAACCAAAAATACTTTTCAGTATTCGAGAACCAATAGCAAACAGAGTTTTCTCCAGCAGTCGTCAGCGTTGCTTCACCTCAAAGTAAGCTTTCAGAGGCTGACTTCTGACTGTGCTTTCATTGCTTGTAATTGTAAAGGAGTCTTGGTTTTAAAGTATTCAGTTTGATGAAGTTCACTCATTCAAACTAATCTGGTAGGAAAAGTATAGAACTCGTGCAACTAATGAGGTGTCATGCTGTATGTACCCTGGTGAGAATGGTATTTTCCTTTCTAACATACTGTACCATTTTAGAGAAACTATAAGTGAATAGAAGGGGCATAATTATTTAATTGGGTGATGTGGATTTGTTGTTTTAACATACTAAGACTCAGTAAGATCAAACTATCACTTTTAAAAAAAGCTGGAAAGCAACTTTTTTTTTTTTCATATGCTATGGGATAAAAGCAGGATAAACATTCTATAAACCTCAGTTGTATAGCAATAAACTTTTAGAGTAGGACTCATTTCTGTCACGTTTTCCCTAAAAGTGACCCCCCCCCTTCCCACATCTATCAGATTTGATTTTTTTTGAAGGGTGGATATAAAAAAAATATATAATTTATTTTGTAAAGGTTGTCCAATTTTCTGAACAAAAAAACAAAAAAATGTCATCTGTCTCATGGCAGGCAAAGTATGGTTTAATTTTGAATTGCTGCTTATACAGTGTACATATTCTTTTTTTTTGAAAATACTGTTGATTTTTTTTCTAGGAAAAACAGGGAAACTCATTTTACTCATTTGAGAGTTAATTTTGATTACTCAATAAATCTATACTCCGTTTAGGTGAGACTACAAAGACGTTTAAATTTTTGCTCATATAAACAGAATAGGCTTCATGACTTTGGCAGTTGGACAATATTTCTTGTCATAAAAAGCACTTATCAACAAAAGATTGATAAATTGAACTATATTAGAATTAAGAACTTCTGTTAATCAAGACAACATTAAGGAAATAAAAGGCAAGCCACAGAGTGAGGTATTTGCAGTACCTCATCCAACAATGGACTTATATCCAGAATATT
This sequence comes from Eumetopias jubatus, assembly GCF_037043125.1. Taxonomy (NCBI): domain Eukaryota; kingdom Metazoa; phylum Chordata; class Mammalia; order Carnivora; family Otariidae; genus Eumetopias; species Eumetopias jubatus. The sequence continues at coordinate 125,861,116 of NW_028274811.1, forward strand.
GTAAAAATTCCTACAACTCGATAAGAAAAGGCAGCTCAAAAATTGCCAAAGTTTTGGACCGGCATTTCACAGAAGAAGGTATTCAAATGGTTAAGTGTATGAAAAACATCCTTGACCTTATTATTCATGTGGGAAATGCAAATTAAAACTACATATTCTGGTGCCATATACTCACCAGAAGAGCTAAGATGCTAGTTGTTGTAAGGTGGGAGTAACTGCAACTTATATATTGTTAGGAATAGTTTGGAAAGTTGTTTGGCAGTTACCTACCAAAGCTGAATAGCACATGCGTTGACCCAGCAGTTCCACTCTTAGGTGTATATCCAACAGAAATGTATATACACAAATGTCTGCAACAGAAGATGCTCAAGAATATACACAGCAGCACTACTTCCAGTAGTAAAAACTCGGGTGTCAGTGAATAGAAGAGATCCATAAATTTTGGTATTTTTATACAATGGAAGTGTTTTCACACAGCAGTGAAAATGAACACACTACTACTAACGGTAATAACCATGGATAAATTTCAAAAGCATACTGTTAAGCAAAAGAAAGCTAGATACAAGCAAACCTATTCTTCCATTTATATAAAATTTAAGAACAAACAGAGCTATTACTACTATGGTGACTGACATTAGGATAGTGCATGTGTAGGAAGGAGCAGGGCCAGGGGCAATGAAGGGGCTTCTGGGGAACATTTGATTCCTGATTTGGGTGAGGAATGACTACACAAATGTGTTTGCTGAGCTGTACACTACAAATTTGTGCCTCTTCATGTATTATACTTAAGTAAAAACTATCCATGAAAATAGTTACATTCTTGTTCAATATTAGTACTTGTAATAATAATAACTCAACATTTTCTCATATGAAAAAAGCCTGTGAGTTCCATCAAGTCTGAACTTGTTCCCTCCTAACTGTTTGGATGAAGGGAGCTATCTTGAATACTAGATTTTGGTAATGTACCCATATATACATAGTTACTCTCTCAAACCAAAGAACAACTTGATTTTAAAAATCAAGGCCAAATGATCTGCCAATTTCAATAAAAATAAGGGTTTTAAAGAAACCATAATTCAAGGTTAAGAAAACTTAATATTTAATGAGATGTTTCTTTCTGCTCAGGGTGTGTGTTCGTTCTCGTTGTTGGGATGCCTGCATGGTTGTGGATGGAGGTACTTCTTTTGAGTTTAACGATGGAGCAATTGCTTCGATGATGATCAATAAAGAAGATGAGCTTCGAACTGTGCTTCTAGAACAATGAAAGATTTCCTCAGATGACAAATTTTGATTACTGGGAAATGCTTTCATTTCACTGCAGAAACAGACTACTGCTCATAAAGCTACATATGTTGGTTATTATTGAGACTGGTTGGCCCTGGGCTTCAAAGGTGACCAAGAAAGTGAGATTTGCATTATTCTTCTTTTGGATTTGGATAGAAAAGATTGTTCGCTGTGTTAGAAAATGGATGGACTAAACTGATTAGAATTGATACCAGTGAAATTTCTATATTGCTTATAGTTGGTATCTAAGAGTACTGATATCTTTTTAGAGAGGTAGGCTCAAATAAAGGATTAAATGTTTAGGATTTGAAATTTCACTGTACAAGTTTTTTTTTTTTTTCCTTCCCTTTCCTAACTGTGGAATTGGTCAGACCAAACACATACCATCTGATTAGTGTATATTTTTTATAGTACCTAAAAAATCGATTTTTAAAAAATTTTGATGGAGAATTTTGATAAATCCTGACATTGACCTAATTGAAGTAGGTAAATGCGTTTTTTATATGTGCTTAGAATTTTCTAATTTCAGAATACAATATTGTTACGGCTCTTTATTAAGAAATTCATTTTTTAAATTATCGATGTTTTCATTTAATAATTGACTTTCAGGTTAATTTCGACAGTGCTGGGTGAAATGAAGTATATCTGAAAAAAATCATGATACTGTTACAAATGTATTAATTATCCAGTAGCTTTTTTAGGTCATAGACAGGTTTTTTTTGAATGCTTTTGAGTCTTAATAGATTTCTTCCATATTTAAAACTCTAACATGGAATCAAAGACTAAAAGGAGCTGATTAGACATATTAGGAGTTTGGTGAAACCTTTAAAAAATATTTTCATCTAGTATTAGGAGTATTGTCAGAAAATGGATTCTTTAATAAATATGCAAAACATTAGTTTTGGAACTGCCTTACTTTTAATATCATGGTAGTTTTCACCTAGCTCATATTCCATGTTTCACACATTAGCTTTGAAAGATAAAATGTTACAGCTTCCTTCACCTCCCCTCACCCCCATGAGAGTTCCTTTAGTTTGAGAGGAAATTATCTAATTCTTGATCTACTTATAAGTAATCCTAGAATTTTTACAAAAAGCACCTATTGCTGCATCATGAGACAACAGGTATTCTCATGCCATTTATTCAGAGTTGTATCTTTTTTTCATTTGCTGTTAAAGAGTTATATTCAACATTTAGATATTTATTGAACACATATCTTGTGCCATGTACTGTGTCAGATGCTGGGTATACATTGATGGACAAAAGACTCTATCCTAATAGAACTTGAGTCTTGTGAGCTAGGAAATTCTGTGAAAGCTAGGCGATGTATAATCAAATTGAGTGCTATTAGTTTTGCCAACACTTAACATGTTCTTGTCAAATTTTTAAATAAATGTTATACAAAGGTAATCTAGGTTTTGATGTATATCCAGAACAAGAATCTGTTCTTCTTTTCTAAGTATCTGCATAGACACTCGGAGCAGTGTTTACATGATTCATACAAAAAAAAAAAAAAAAAAAATCAGTGTTTTCCCAGAGCTGGATCTAGTTTCTGGCTTGATTTAAAATTATTAACTGAAGATAACACTTTATGGTATGGGATTTCAGTTCTTTATAAAAACTCTAAGAGGTTTAAGTACCTTCTTAACAAAAATTCCAGCTCCATCTTTACATCAAGCAAATCTGATTGTCCAAAATGGTACCACAGATCTGTTAATATGTAACGTATTAATAGGCAACCTGCTCTGTAAAATTGTTCATAAGCCGTAAAGGTTAAAAAGTTAATTTGCTCCCTTTGCAGTATAACTTCTAACATTTCTGCTCTGTGGTGGGGATTGATTTAGAAGAGAGAAGAGGCAAAGGATATTACAATAGAAGAAATGTTTTTATGAGTTAACCTCTTAATGGTAACTATATGTGAATAAACAATTAAATTAGTGTTTTTTTTAAACTACACTTGTTTCCTTAACTCTTACAGCAGCATTATTAGAAAACCAGATTCTCCCAAAATGTTGTTTCAAGTCTTTTCCACTGCTGTGCCCCATTGACTGCAGTCATTGCTAATATTTCACACAGAATGAGGACTTATTATATAAGCAAAGGGTAAAGTACTTACTATTTTTGATGCTTCACATGTGTTTATATTCATAGCCCCAGTAAATCAAATCATATTAAATGTTTTACTAGCCTTCAATATAATTTCCATTCATTTTAAAGTATCAATATGTATAAAATCATTAGAATCAGTTAACAATTTCGTATCAAAGAGTCACTTGATGCACATGGAACATTCTCAACAAATTCAAAAAGATCGAAATCCTACCATGCATCTTTTCTAACCACAATTCAGTGAAATCAGAAATCAACCACAAGAAAAAAATCTGGAAAGACCATAAATACATGGAGGTTAAATGACATGCTACTAAGCAATGAATGGGTCAACCAAGAAATCTTTGGGATGCAGCAAAAGCAATTCTAAGGGAAGTTTATAGCAATACAGGCCTACTTCAAGAAGCAGGAAAAAGCTTAAACAACCTAACCTTACACTTAAAGGAGCTAGGAAAAGAACAAACAAAACCCAAAACCAGCAGAAAGAAGGAAATAATAAAAATCAGAGCAGAAATAAATGATACAGAAACTGAAGAAAAAAAGAATCAATGAAACCAGGAGCTAGTTCTTTGAAAAGATCAACAAAATTGATAAATCTCTAGCCAGACTCCTCAAAAAAACACAAATGAGAGGAGAAATAACCAACACCACAGAAATACAATTATAAGAGATTATGAAAAATTATATAACATTGGAAAACCTAGAAGAAATGGATAAATTCCTAGAAACATATAACCTACCAAAACTGAAACAGAAAGAAATAGAAAATTTGAATAGACCAATTACCAGAAATGAAACTGAATCAGGAATCAAAAACTCCCAACAAACAAAAGTCCAGGACCAGATGGCCTCATAGGTGAATTATACCAAACATTTAAAGAAGAGTTAATACCTATTCTCAAACTATTCAAAAAATAGGAAGGAAAACTTATAAATTCATACTATGATACCAAAACTAGATACAGCACAAAAAACTACAGGCCAATAGCTGATGAACATAGATGCAAAATCCTCAACAAAATAATAGTAAACTGACAATACATTAAAAAAAAAAATCACAATCAAGTGGGAAATCCTAGCCACAGCCATCACATAAGAAAAAGAAATAGAAGGCATTCATATCTACAAGGAAGAAGTAAAACTTTTACTATTTGCAAATGACATGATACTATATATAGAAAAATCCTAAAGACTCCAAAAAACTACTAGAACTGATAAATGAATTCAGTAAAGTCATGGGATATAAAATCAACACGCAGAAATCTGTTGCATTTCTGTACCAAATAATGAAGTAGCAGAAAGAGAAATTAAGGCCATTCCAATTGCACCAAAAATAATAAAACACCTAGGAATAAACTTAACTAAGGAGGTAAAAGACCTGTGCTCTGAAAACTATAAAATGCTGATGAAAGATGACAAAGAAATGGAAAGGCATTCCATGCTCATGGATTGGAAGAACAAATGTTGGTAAAATGTCTATACTATCCAAAGCAATCTGCAGATTTAATGCAATCTCTATCCAAATACAAACAGCATTTTTCAAGGAACTAGAGAAACTGTCCTAAAATTTGTATGGAACCACAAAAGACCCTGAATAGCCAAAGCAATCTTGAAAAGGAGAAACAAAACTGGAAGTATCACAATTAGTGACTTCAGGTTATATTACAAGGCTGTAGTAATCAAAACAGTATAGTACTGGCACAAAAACAGACACCTAGATCAATGGAACAGAACAGAAAACCCAGAAATAAACATAATTATTTATTGTATTGTATATTATATACAATTAATCTTTGACAAAGGACCTAGCTGGTCTAGTGGTGGTAGGCACCATTTCTGGCTCTACCTAGCTAGCTAGTACTGCTTGCCTTGTCCTACCCAGCATTCCCCTTCAGACCTGATCCATCTAACCAGCCTGCTCCAGCATGTGCCCCTCCAAAACAGCTCCCATGCCACTACACTCAGTGGGCTGCCTTGTTCTGATCCAATGCTCCTCTCACCCCAAAGTGGCTCCTCCTCTGGGGGAGCAGCCCAGCCTACCAGTGCATCTACAGCAACTGCACCTGGGTGCTGCAGCCAGCTAAGCTGGGGGTCAGTTCTACCCAGCAGCATGTTCACGGCAGTTGTTCCCTAGCCACAACAGGAGAGTGTACACGCCCAACATGTGACAGCCCTGGAGTGCCCGGTTCTGGTGAGAAGCAGATTGGATTGTACTTCTGAGTCCCACAGGACACCCTCTACATAAGGCCACTCCAAGACTGGGAGACATAGCTGATGTACTGAATATACAGAAACACAGGCAAAATGAGGAGACAGGAATATATTTCAAACTAAAGAATAAGACAAAACCTCAAAAAGAATTAAACAGATAAGCAATCTACTGATAAAGAGTTCAAAGTAATGGTCATAAAGATACTTAACCAAACTTGGAAGAAACACAAAACTTCAACAAATATATAGAAAATATAAAAAAGGGGGGCACCTGGGTGGCTCAGATGGTTAAGCATCTGCCTTCGGCTCAGGTCATGATCCCAGGGTCCTGGGATCGAGTCCCGCATCAGGCTCCCTGCTGGGCGGGGAGCCTGCTTCTCCCTCTGCCTCTGCCTCTCTCTCTCTTTCATGAATAAATAAATAAAATATTAAAAAAATATATATAAAAACCAATCAGACCCAAAGAATAACAAAAATACACTAGAGGGAATCAACAGCAGATTAGATTATGCACAAGTACTACCAGCATCTGGAAGACATGGTTGTGGAAATCACCCAAGCTGAACAAAAAGAAAAAAAAATAAGGATAATTGCAGGGACCTCTTAGACGACATCAAGTGTACTAACATTTGTATTATAGGGGTCCCAGAGGAGAAGAGGGAGGGGGACAGAAAATTTATATGAAGAAACAATAATAACTGAAAACTTCCCAAACCTGGGGAAGGAAACAGACATCCAGGTCCAGGATGCAAAGAGAGCCCCAAACAAGATGAACCCAAAGAGGTCTATGCCAAGATACAATAATTATAATGTTAAAAAACTAAAAGAGAATCTTAAGGAAAAAAAAAAAACTAGTTATATACCACCATAAGATTATCAGCTGACTCTTTAGCAAAAATTTTGTAGGCCAGAAGGAAGTGGTAAGAAAACCTACAACCAAGGGCACTCTACCTGGCAAGATTATCATTCAGAATTGAAGAGAAAGTTTTTCAGACAAAAGTTAAAGGAATTCTTCATCAGTAAATCAGCCTTATGAGATATATTAAAAGGAACTTATTTAAGTGGAAAAGAAAAGACCATAACTAGAAGAAAATTATGAAAGACTCTCACTGGTAAAAGCAAACATACAGTAAAGGTAGTGGATCAACAACTTATAAAGATAGTTGGAAGGTTAAAAGAAAAAAGTGTAAAATCAACTACAGTAATTAGGGATACATAAAATACGTCAAAAACAAAACATGGGGAGGTAAAAATGTGTTTTTAGAATGCTTTCAAATGTAAACAACCATCAACTTAAAACAGAGACTGCTATATACATAGGTTGTTATATATGAGCCTCATGGTAACCACAAACCAAAAACCTCTAACAGATACACCATAAATAAAGAGAGAAGAATCCAAACATAACACTAAAAATAGTTCTCAAACCACAAGGGAAGACAACAGAAGAGAAATGCAAATTAACCAGAAAACAATGAACAAAATGGCAATAATTACATACCTATCAATAATTACTTTTTAAATGTAAATGGACTGAATGCAATCAAGAGTGGCTGAATATATAAAAATTAAAAAAAGAAAAGACCATCTATATGCTGCCTACAAGAGACTTCAGACCAAAAGACACACAAACTGAGAGTGAAGGGATGGAAAAAGATATTCCATGTAAATGGAAATGAAAAGAAAGCTGGGGGTGAGCAATACTGTCAGACAAAATAGACTTTAAAACAACAACTAACAAGAGACAAGGGCCTGACATAATGGTAAAGGAATCAACCTAACAAGACGATATAACACTTATAAATATGCATCTAACATAGGAGCACCTAAATATAAAGCAAATATTAACAGACATAAAAGGAGAAACTGACAGTAATATGGTAATAGTAGGGGCCTTTTACACTGCACTTGTATCAATGGATACATCAGACAGAAAATCAATAAGGAAACAGTAGCTTTCAATGGCACATTAGATAAGATGGACTTAGGAGATATATACAGAACACTCCATCCCCAAACAGGATAATACACATTGTTTTCAAGTGCACATGGAACATTTTCCAGAACAGATCACATGTTAGGCTACAAAACAAGTTTCAATAAATTTAAGAGTGAAATCCTAGCAAGAAGCGTCTTCTCTGACCACAACAGTATGAACATAGGTATTAATTACAGGAAAAAAATGGAAAAAATACAAGCATGTGGATGCTAAACAACAGCAAATGGGTCAATGAAGAAATCAAAGAGGAAATCAGAAAATACCTAAAGATAAATGAAACTGGAAGCACGATACTCCAAAATCTGTGGGATGCAGCAAAAGCACTTCTAAGGAAAGTTTGTAGAGTGATAAGGCCTACCTCAAGATACAAGAAGAATCTCAATCTACCCTTATAACTAAAGGAGCTAGAAAAAGAATAAACAAAACCCAAAGTTAGCAGAAGGAAGACAATAATAAAGATCAGAGCAGAAATAAATGAAATAAAGACAAAAAGAAAACACTGAAAGAATTAGTTCTTTGAAATGATAAATAAGCAAAATTGATAAACCTTTAGCTGACTCAAGAAAAAGGGCCCAAATAAAATCAGAATTCAAAGAGAAGTTATAACTGATACCACGAATTATAAGGGACTACTATGAGTAGTTTTACACCAATAAACTGGACAACCTTGAAAAAATGATAAATTCCTACGAGAATATAATCTTCCAAGTCTGAATCAGGAAGAAAGAGAAAACCTTAATGGACCAATTACTAGTAAAGAAATTGAATCCATAATTTAAAAACTGCCAGCAAATGAAAGTCCAGAACCAGATGGCTTCACAGGTAAATTTTAGCAAATTTTTTTTTTTTTTTAAAGTGGAGGGAACACTTACTTCCAAACTCATTCTACAAGGCCAGCATTAACCTGATAACAAAACTAGACAAAGACACTACCAAACAAACAAAAACTACAGGCTGATATCCCTGACAAACATAGACGCAAAAACCCTCAACAAAATATTAGCAAAACAATATATTAAAAAGATCATATAGTATGATGGGTTTATTCCAAAATGCAAGGGTGCTTCAATATCCACAAATCAATCAACATGATATACTGCATTAACAAAAGATAAAAATAGGGGCACCTGGGTGGCTCAGTTGGTTAAATGTCTGCCTTCGGCTCAGGTCATGATCTCAGGATCTTGGGATTGAGTTCCACATCAGGCTCCTTGCTCAGCAGGGACCCTACTTCTCCCTCTCCCTCCCGCTCCCCCTGCTTGTGTGTTCTCTCTCTCTGTCAAATAAATAAAATCTTTAAAAAAAAGATAAATATCACATGATCACTTTAATAGATGACAAAATTCAATATCCATTTATGATAAAACCTCTCAACAGTTTGTACAGAGGAAAGAAACCTCAACATAATAAAGGCCATATATGACAAACCCATAACTAACATCATAATCGACAGTGAAAAACTGAAAGCTTTTAAGATCAGGAATAAGACAAGGATGCCCACTCTTACCACTTTTACTCAGTGTAGTATTGGAAATCCTAGTCATAGAATCAAATGAGAAAAAAATAAAAGGACCCATACTGAAAAGGAAGAAGTAAAACAGTTACTATTTGCCAATGACATGATAATACTATATATAGAAAACCCTAAAGACTACACCAAAAAACTATTAGAATAAGTGAATTTGGGAAAGTTGCATAATACATAGTATACAGAAATCTGTTTTCTCTATACACTGATAATAAACTATGTAAAAGAAAATTAAGAAAACAATCCCACTTATAATTCTATCAAAAAGAATAAAATACCTAGAAATATATATAACCAAGGAGATGAAAGAAAAACTATGAAAACTGTAAGACACTGATGAAAGAAATTAAAGATGACACAAACTGAAAGATATTCTGTGCTCCTGGATTAGAAGACTTATTATTGTTAAAAAGTACATACTTCCCAAAGCAACCTACAGATTCAATGCAATCCTTATACCAGTGACATTTTTCATAGAAGTAGAATAATCCTAAAATTTGTATGGAACCACAAAAGATCTGAACACAATCTTACAGAAAGAAGAACAAAGCTGGAGGTATCACTCTCTGATTTCAAACTGTACTACAAAGCTACAGTAATCAAAGCTATATGGTACTGGCACAAATATAGACACACAGATCAATGGATAAGAGCCCAGAAATAAACCCATACTTAGAAGGTCAGTTACAGTTGACCCTTGAACAATGTGGGGGTTAGGAGCATTGATGCCCCTACCAGCACGGTTAATCCTCCAAAGGATTTTCACTTTTCCAAAACTTAACTACTAATAGCCTACTGTTGACTGAAAGCCTCAGTGATAACATAAACGGCTGGTTAATATATTTTGTATATGTATTATATATTGTATTCTCACAAAGTAAGCTACAGAAAATATTAAGAAAATCATAAGGAAAATACATTTATAGTACTATACTTACTGTATTTATCAATCCCACAAATTTACATCATCTGTTTATACGAGTAATCATGTGTCATTGACTAACATCAATGTTGTCTTATACAAAACAATGTTACACATATTCACACTAAACATCAAAAATGAAAAGACAGTGTGAAAAACAAATTCATATTTATTTACAGGTATAATGATTCATGCATCAATTGCAAAGCAGCAGTAATATCATTGCTTTATAGTAGCCTAGTGTAAATAATATGGTTTCACAGTGCCCTAGCCTGTACACCAGTGAATGAATCATTATAAAATATGGCATATGGGGCACCTGGGTGGCTCAGATGGTTAGGCGTCTGCCTTTGGCTCAGGTCATATCCCAGGGTCCTGGGGATCGGGCCCCATGTAGGGCTCTCTGCTCGGAGGGGAGCCGGCTTCTCCCTCTGCCTCTGCCTCTCTCTCTCTCTGACTCTCATGAATAAATAAATAAAACCTTAAAAAAAATACTTACGGCATAGAGTATTACAGTTATTGATAACACAGTATTGGAAACAGTGTTAGTTTTTTTTGAAAAAACCACGGACCTTGGTAATAGGCTGATACAGTTTCTCCAACTACAAGAAAGAGGCATACTGTAATTCTTCCAAAGCAGTTATAGAATAGTAAGAATGTTATTAATTTTATATTAAATCACTCACCTTATGCCTATGTAAGGATAGGCTATCTACTTCCATACATGTTTTGCACATGACGTTCTGCCCTATGAATACTTAGGTGATGATGGTGATGACACAAAAACACATCAGATGGTTCTCGCCATACAGTTAGATTTTCAAATGAAGACATACATATGTACAACAGCTAAGTTTATTAACTGTACAGCAGGATTATTTTTCATTAAATGGATCATCATAAAGGTCTTCAGCCTCACTGTCTTCATGCTGAGTAGGCTGAGGAGGAGGAGGAGGAGGGGCCGGTCTTGCACAGAGACACGGGAATGGCAGAAGCAAAGGGGTGGGGGGGTGGAGGGGAGGCAGGCACACTCAGTAACTTCACGGAAATACATTATAATTCGTCCGTTTTTTCAGTGTTCTAAAAATGTTTCTATACAGTACCAGCTTTCTCCCACCATTTGTTTCAGTGCCCATATCATAGAAGGGTCCAGGTAGTAAAAGAAATCAAAAGCAGTCTTAAAGAATCAGAATCCTTCTGCCTGTCTCATGTCAGTTTGTTTTCTGGCACTGCTTCTATGTCCTCTTCATCACCTGTTACTGGTTCAGAAGCACTCACCTCCATCAAGTCATCTTTAGTTAATTCCTCTGGTGTGGTGTCTATTAGCTTTTGAATTTCTCCGAAAACCTTATCTTGAAAGTCTTCATCCCCCATTTTTTTTTTTTTTTTTTTTTTGCCATATCCACAGTCTCTTTCGTGATATCCTTGATTGGCTCTGTCGTAAATCCTGTGAAGTCAGGCACAACATCTGGACATGATTCTCTCCAGCTAGAATTTGTTTAGGGCTTGATAGCTTTCATGGCTTTTTCTATAACCGTGCCATCTTGAATGGTAAAATTCTACCAGACTTTCATAATGTTCTGTCAGTGTTCTCTTGCATGGCACTGACAATTCTTTCCATAGACTACTGTGTGTAATAAGCCTCGAAAGTCATTATGACCTCCTGATCAGGAGGCTGAATTAGAGACACTGTGTTGGGCAGGGCAAGTAGACCACTGTGATAAACTCACAAGGTTCTGGATGGCCAGGGCCCTTGTTCAATATCAAAAGAATGTTAAACAACAGTCCCCTAACTAGCAAGGTACTTCCTGACTTCAGGGACAATGCACTGATGGAACCAATTTAGAAAGAGTTCCTATTGTCTGGGCCTTCTCAATGAAAAAGACTGGCAGTTGGTGTTTATCTTTTCCCTTCAAGGCTCGGGGGTTAGCAATGGGCAGTGCTGGTCATAAACCCAATTGCATTTGGACAAAAAAGTAGCCAGTCCTTTCCTGCCTTACATACTGGTACGTGCTTCTCCTCCTTACTAATAAATGTCTTTGGTCGCATTTTTTTTTTTTTTCCTCCAGGATAGGACACTTTCATCTGCATTAAAACCTGTTCAGGCAGATATTCTTTCTCCACAATGATTTTCTTAATGGGGTCTGGGAACTTGTTTGCTGCTTCTTTGTTGGCAGAAGCTGCTTCTCCTGTTACCTTGGCATTTTTTAAGCCAAACCTCTTTATAAAATTATCAAACCATCCTTTGCTGGCATTAAGTTCTCCAGCTTAAAATGCTTCACCTTCCTTTTCTTTAAGTTGTCATATAATGACATATAATGATTTTCTCAAATCATATTCATCTATAGGTATACCTTTCTTATAGCAATCCCGAACCCATATAAAAGCTGCATTTTCAATACAAGATAAAAAAAAAGTATTTTGTAAAAAGTGCATGGTGTTCATGCCTGCTAGTGTGGTGGCACCAACAGCTTCATAAATTTCCTTTTCTTTTTTTACAATAGTCCTTACGCTGGATTCATTTACCTTGAAATGGTGGGCAACTGTAACCACAGACCCCAAGCTATGGTACCTATCAAGCAATTCAAGTTTTCTTGTAATATCATGACTTTTCTCTGCTTCCTGGGACCACTTTCAGCATCACTAATGGCACTTCATATGGGTCCTAAGGTATTATTCAAGGTTTACAGTATGGTACTAGGCACGATGAAAAATACATGAGAACTGCGAGCAATTACTTTTTCAAAGCAATATGCAACTTACTGAAGATGAACTCATGAGATTATTAGCATCACATGGTCATTTAAGTGAATACTCACAATCCTTGAGCTCACTGCAGTAGCAGCAGAAGGTGGCTGTAAGTTTACCACAATAGCACAGTATGTACTACAGTTAATTTTATACAATTACAGTTTAATACTGTATCTTTACATTGTTTACATTTCTCTCAACTGCAAATGGCACCATGTACAGTCTGTGTGTGCTTATGTAAGCTTTGATAAATTTTAACATTTTATAATAGGTTTGTGTTTATTTTATGGTAGTAACTGATGAAATAGACTGGTGTCTACACATTTTTATGCACTCATATTTACCTTTTTAAAATTCTGTTCGGTATTTCTAGGCTACATGGTTCGTCTGAGAATTTTTTCAAATTGTCACGTCTCCAAAAAACTTTCCAATATATTTATTTAAAAAATATGCATATAAGAGGTCCCATAAAGTTCAAAGCCATTTTGTTCAAGGATCAACTGTAATCTATGACAAAGGAGGCAGGAATATGCAATGGGGAAAAGACAGCCTCTTCAATAAATGGTGCAGGAAAAGCTGGACAGCCACATGCAGAAGAATGAAACTACAGCACTTTCTTGCACCTGAGACAAAAATAAACTTGAAAACGGATTAAAGACTAAAATGTAAGAAAGGCCTGAAACCATAAAACCCCTAAAAGAAAATATAGGCAGTAAACTCTTTTGTCATCGGCTTTAGCAGTATTTGGATGTGTTTCCTCAGGCAACTGCAACAAAAGCAAAAATAAACAAATGGAACTACATCAAAATAAAAAGCTTTTGTATAACAAAGGAAACCATCAAAAAAAAAGTAGTAAATGGACGAAGATAATTTGCAAATGACATATCCAATAAGGGGCT